>NW_023270387.1:3605679-3710759 GCF_011800145.1 Mirounga leonina
TATCTGACCCCTGTATGATATGTGCCCCCCTCTGTATGATATCTGCCCCCCCCATATCTGCCCACCTCTGTATGATATCTGCCCTCCCGTATGATATCTGCTCCCCTCTGGATATCTTCCCCTCCATGATATCTGCCCCCCTCTCTATATCTGCCCCCCTCTATGATATCTGCCCTTTTTCCTGGTTCACTTGTTTCATACAAATGCATGGACTTCTTAAAACACAGCAAGTGCATTTGCTTTTTGGTACCATCTCTTCTCAGCTTTTTCCCCCATATTAAAAAAGCAACAGTGTTTTTTTCCTTTTTCCTTTCTTGATCCTAAAATACGAGCAGTGCATTCTTCTCATGCCCTTTATGTCTTTAGTAAGTTCTCCTTTATTTCTTTTTTTTATTTTCTGTACAAAACAAAACAAACAAAACAAAATGATTTGGTGGCTTTCTCTAGTCAAAGATGTGCTTGGTCCATGCAGGGGAGGAGGTACATTCCTGTTTGGTTTCGCACCTTGCTTAAACACCTTCATTTCCGTCAGCCTCCCCATCCCAGTGGTGGGGGTGTAAGCCTGTCCATAAATCTATTTTGTCACGTCTTTGAAGAATGTATTGCAAGGCTGTTAATTTATATGTCCCACGTACATCTTTCTGATGAAGCTTTTTTTTTTTTTAAAGATTTTATTTATTTATTTGACAGAGAGATAGCGAGAGCAGGAACACAAGCAGGGGGAGTGGGAGAGGGAGAAGCGGGTTTCCTGCCGAGCAGGGAGCCTGATGTGGGACTCGATCCCAGCACCCTGGGATCATGACCTGAGCCGAAGGCAGACGCTTAACGACTGAGCCACCCAGGCACCCCTCTGATGAAGCTTTTTAACCAGGTTCTCTACCCTTGAAAGGTTCTTTGTTAGGATTTCTCTTCTTTATCTCATCCACGTTTCAGCCTCTTTCCCACAATGCCGGCTGGTGTGCCTACTACTCCTGGGGCCTAAGTTTGCTTCCTGCAATTTGAACTTCAAATGATTTTTTTTTTCTTTTGCAAGTAGCCAAGCAAGGAGATCATCCTCCATATTCCACAGCACAGAACTACCTCTGGCACAAGCTTAGAATGTATTCCTCCCTGAAAACTGACAGTATGGATTTCCTGAAACAGATCGTGCAGGTTTTTGGCCATGATTAGCCGTTGGTGCTCTGCGGTGCTTCGGGAAAATTGTCCCCTCTTTTCCACGTGTTCAGGAAGTCCCTAGTCAAACTGTACAGATGTTCCCTGTTCCTTTTATTTTCAGCTTAAACTTAAGTTACATTTTCTTCTGTTTTTCCTCTGAGTAGTGCTTTTCCTAGCCCGAATAATGTTTTTCTCAAGGGCTTTGTCTTTTCTCCCAGAGAAGTGAGGGGGAGTCCTCAGAAAGCACATGGCGTGCACTTCACTTCTCCACCCTGGCCCTGGGTTACAGTGGAAATGGGGGTGGGGGGGGAGACTCATCACTCCCGCACACGTACTCACAACAGGTGGGGGCAGAGCGATGCTCATTCCTATGGAGCGCAGTGACCAGTGTTAAATCAGCAAGTGTTATTTCTGGCATCTTAGATCTAAGGAGTGGTAAACATTCCCACATTCTTCTGAGAAGCCAAACCCACATATACACTTCAAGTCAGCAAACAAATGTGAAATCTCAAGGAGCCGTGCTCGGCATTTCAGAAGAGGCATCCCTGCCCCTCCTGGGACAACCACAGCCCAGGAGCCAAGGCAGAAGGTGGCCGTCATGCACTTAGCCGCTTATACTTTATCTCTTGCTACTCAGACACGACAAAAAGAGGTCTTGCTTTTCTCAGCTGATGGAAAATTGTGCATTCAAATTTCTGTTCTTCAGAGTGTGTTTTCTCCTTTTAAAATCAGAGTGGTAAAGGAGCACCTGAGTGGTTCAGTCGGCTAAGCGTCCCACTCTTGATCTCAGCTCAGGTCTTGATCAGGGTCTCAGGGTCCTGATTTTAAGCCCCACATTGGGCTCCCTGGAGCCTACTTTAAAAAAAAAAAAAATCAGAGTGGTAAGATTTGGTATACATTCTTTATAATAAAATGATAATCGAAATTTCTTTCTTTTTTTTTTTAAAGATTTTATTTATTTATTTGAGACAGAATGAGAGAGAGAGCACATGAGAGGGGGGAGGGTCAGAGGAAGAAGCAGGCTCACTGCTGAGCAGGGAGCCCGATGCAGGACTCGATCCAGGGACTCCAGGATCATGACCTGAGCCGAAGGCAGTCGCTTAACCAACTGAGCCACCCAGGCGCCCATGATAATAGAAATTTCTGAAGCTAGAATCAATTAATTATCAGTAATTTACTTATCCTTCAGACAGGAGGGTGCTTAATGTCATAAGCCCAAAGAGACCCCCTGACTGTTTCTGGATTGGTAAGATTTTACCATTCACCATTATAATTACTTTCATTTTGTTAGTACACATCTGCTCTGACTTATGATGGAGTCCTTGTGATGGCTGAAACGTTCCGCAATCTTAGAAGACAGAAAATTGATATTTCCAGGAGAGGAAATGCTGGGGATTGTCTTGCAAATCCTGCCGCTCCCTGGGGCCAGGGGATTGACATGGAGAGGACGCTTAAACAGGTAACTCACAATTTTATTTAAGTGCAGTTTATTTCACAGTCCTGTTTAAGTGGCATATTCAAGAAAACAGAATAATTTATCTGAGAATAAATATATATTATAACTGCCATTTTAATATATTAAGCCATTATCATTTTTGAGACATTTCTAAATAAAATACTGAGTAGAATACTATTTATATCTTATGCAGATGCTTAGTCAAGATAAACTAGGTTTCGCCACAGTAATAGCCCCAAGTCCCAACGGCTATGAATGTTTCTCACTCAATCAAACGTTATATTAGGAGGGGTATTCTGTGTATTGTAATCACCCAGGGACCCAGGCTGACAGAGAAGCTACCACCCAAAATGCCACAAAGGGAAATCGAGTTATGGAAGATTTCAGATTGGCGATTAAATGCTGTGGCCCAGTGGTGGCACTCATCACAGCTGTTTACAACTCACTTATTTTAGTCACATAGGCCTACCTAACTACAAGGGCTCTGGGAAGTACAGCCTATCTTGGGTCCAGAAAGTACAAGATCCAGAAATATTTTTTAAACACTGCTAATGACTACCTCAGTAGATCTTTAAATTGCCTTGTAACCTTGGATTAAGTAATTTGTTTATTTTGCTCTGTTTGGGTTATACTAACATTATTTTTCAAATGATTAATGGAATATGTATATATTTTTAATATTAATGTTTTAAACATTCTGAAATACCCTGAGTTCAGATCCTAAGTAAAAATGAATTAAAAGGAAATTTGGAATGACGTAAACTTGAATTTTTTAATATATTTATATTTTGAACTTCTTAATTTTAATATTATCAAGGAGAAATATGATCCAGTATGATTAGCAGGACTACTTAATGTATTATGTGAACACATAAATAGAACCAAAAACCAGCTATGAATGAACCATATTTCCTTTCCTATAGGCACACTTCAGTATTGAGGAAGTATTCTTTATCACATAACAAAAAAAACATATTCCTCTTTCAAGTATAGAGCAGAATTGCTTATATCCCTTTGATTTACATCTTTCAGCTTATATCCCAGCAGCTCAAATACCCTTTGGTTTTTTAATGAGTTATGTATAGTTTATAGTTCCAAACCCAATGTGTTGTCACAAGCCTCGCAGATGAAGTCAAGATTTCTGTAAGCAAAATGGCCCATGGAATATATGTATGGATTTTATTTTTCATTCATAGGTTCGCATTCAAGGACTGACAGGGAATGTTCAGTTTGACCACTATGGACGTAGGGTCAATTATACAATGGATGTGTTTGAGCTGAAGAGCACGGGTCCCAGAAAGGTGAGCTACACTCAACCTGCTTTCTTAGTTTGCATTTGACGTTCTTAAAGCCTTACAGGTAAAAGGTAGCTGAATATTCTGCATTTGTTTTTAAATGCGAATACTTACAAATTGTATTTTTTTATAATCTGTGCTGAAATAAATTCTTGTGTCATATAATTGATATGTAATGGTGTGCCAAAGCTGAAACAAACTAATTTACATACTGTTTACATCCTTTATCCAAAGTGGAAGCAATATTAAAAAAAAAAAAAAAAAAAGACTTAGCAAAAAGAATCCTGAAAAACAAAATGTACTCTGCAGGAAAGTACATCTTGCAGGTTAAGAGACCTACTCACCTCCATGCAGTCATTTATGAAATCGTCAGAGAGAACAAAGGAAGCTATTTCTAAGGAGTGGGCTTACTGAGAACTGACTATATGTTCTTGAAATAAGTAAATACATTCCAATGAGCAAAAGAAAAAGAAGGTAGAAGATGAGATTATTAAGACTATCACTTGGCTAGTGGGGGAGAGAAATACTTGAGAAACTCTAATTGAGGGGACAAGGAGGTTGGGTGGGAAGCTGACAGATTCCTGGATTTTGGGAGTTAACTCCGCTGGTGGTAGGATGTGACTAGGCAGATCCGTGGTCTTCCAAACATCCAGAAAGTACCGGATGTAATGGAACCGTAGGATCCCACCCTGGTAATTGATAATGACATTTTATACCTAACATACGTAATGTTTAACATTCCTTTTCTGTAGGATTAGCTAGAATGCTCAAGGAAAAACATGTTCAGTTACCTTACCTAAAAATTCTGTCCAAACACTTGGCTGTTTTAAAAAACTTTCTCATATGTGATTTCCTGTTAGAATGTAATAATGATAGCTGTAATTTATGAAATGTCTGCTGTGTCCCAAACACTGGACTTGGTGTAATTTAATCCTCACAACAAACCTGTAATGCGAGTACCATTAGCTCCCTTTTTCCAATGAGAAAATTATAGTCCAACAGGTTATAGTTACTTGTCTAAGGCTCGTAAATGAGAAAAACAAGGATTTTAATTCAGGTGTGTCTGTCTCCGGAATGGTTCTGCATCATCATTTCACCTGAGTAGAACCTGCTCTAAAGGAGTTTACTTTCTGGTGGGGTAGAATACAAGTTCCATGACAGTTAAAGAGAAGATATGTGGAGATTCTAAAGAGGAAGAGATTACTTGCAGCTGGGAGAAAACAAATCAAAGAAAGCTTCATGGAGGAGGTAGGATTTAACGTTAGCCAGGTAGGCACGGAAGCTGGAAGTGGCGAGAACTTGAAGTGAGTCAGGGAGGGAGGACAGCTGAAGTCACAGATGGGAAGTGTCAGAGGCTCTCCTGGTTACGTTTTGCTCCAGTCTGTTATGGGACATGCTTCTGTGTGCACAAGGAGAGATTTGGAGCTGCTGTGAAAACCATCCCTAGCTTTTCAGCCTCTCAGTGCAGGCTGCCAGCTAATTAATACAGGGACGCTGCAGCCTACCTGAACCAGCTCAGCGAGGGCAGGAGACAGGTGACTGCCGGGGAGCAGTGCGGCCTGACGGGCCCCCCCCAAAGACACTGCCTGCAGCGGGGCAATGAGACATGCTCCCAGAAGAAATGTACTGAGTTCCGTGTCCACACCGACTTTACCCACTCTGTCCGCACACGGCCAGCAACAGGAAAGAAGGAGGCCCGTTTGGGGCAAAATCCTGGCCGCTCTGGAGCGGACCCCAGGCCCCTCAAAATACGGGCTCACTGGTGGGTGGAGGCAGAACCTTCCTGCCAAACACCAGACATTGCAAAATTAGTCACTTAAACAGAAGCTTCCTAAAATGCGAAAGACAGTCCCATACTTCACAAAACAGTAAGTACCAAAAGCAAAATGACCTCTCTATAAAAGAAAGAATAATGTAAAAAGGAGGCTGGTGGTAATGAGTGGTAAGAGCAAATGAGTTATTTATGACACTGAATCCTGCCATGGCCTATTGGTAATGACAATTAAGGTTTTTTAAAGGGAAGCTAAAGAGGGACTGGGGAGAGTGAGGAATGTCTTCACACTCAGTTGACACCCATCTAAGACTCTTGAAAGAAATACGAAGTGTAAAATCCTGTAAACTCATCCGTCTTCGTTTTTCTGTGGCAGCGATCAACTTGGGCATTCTGTCAGGAATATTAAACTTAAAAATGAGCTACCACGAGAAACACGCTGCTGATGAAATTCAGCAATATGTCTGGAAAGTGAGCAATCTCTCTTGTAAATGGGACACTTGCCAGCAAGGGAGTTGTCCCTGAAAATAGATCAGAGTCTGCCCATCAGATCGTCTGACTGCTGTAGCAGGAGCCCTGATGCAGGGACTCGTTCTAGCTCTTTCCGAAGTCCTGGCTCTTAAGTGGGGTGGAGTCTTCCCAGCCCAGTGACCCCGCAGGGAAAGCCCCAGAACCAGATGTGCGTGCTTTCAGGAACTCTCAATTGTAAAAATTTTATGTATTGAGAGCAGGTGATAGGCCAAACACAGACATGGAAAATTGATGTGCATTTTTATATATAATCCTCACAACAACCCGAAAGTGAGATATATCTTTTCTCATTTTAAAGAAGAGGAAAAAGTAAGATTCAGAGACACTGAGGAACCAGCCCAGGGATGTTCAGCTCAAAAGACATGGAGGGGGTTGGAAACCAGGGCTCAGCTAGCTCCAGAGCTCACTCTCTTGATTGCTATGAAATACCATCAGACCTGGAGCCTGTAAGAGTTCTTTTTAGGGCTGATATGGGAATTAAGCCATATGGGGGTGGGGGGAAGGTCTGGTCCTATCAGCCCTCCAAGGAACAAGCTTTGAGTAGAACAGGGGCTCCTCCTGAACCCAATCCCTACATTGCAGGCAAGGGCCACTGTAAACACAGAGATGTCTACTCATAGTGTGGTGGTATTTACACACAATTCACCTTTAGGAGTCCAAAGAAGACAAATATGTTTCTGACATCCCTGCCAGTTGAGTGATTTAAACACTTCCATATTTTTGCTCCAGCATTACAAAAGTATTCTTGACCCAATTTCTGTCTCTAGGAAAAATGCCTACTTCCCTGTCTGATTAAATAGACCAGGCATGCAAAGAGTTCTTAGTACATTGTAAAATGATGTGAAGAACTAGAGAAAGAAACCCCATCTCACGTGAGGTGTTCTAGTCCAAACTTTAGGATTCCTTTCTTGGGGAAGTGACTCTCTGATGCCCTTCCCAGCGTGTCTATGGCTCAATGAGATCTAGCATGAATGGCCCCATACCCCAAACCACATCTTCTTTTTTCACAGAATTGCAGGTAAATATAAGGCAAACAGATACAATTAGGTAAAATTTTGCTCTTTAGTTTAATTTGTCAACACTTCTAAATCATTTCTTTTAAGGGTAGATAGTCCTGAAGCTGTTTTAAATGCAAAATGTCAAGGTCTTGCCAACATCTGAGGACTCTTCAGAATGTCCCAAGTCTGTGGTTTTTCTGTTGTGGGATCTCCTTAATAAAGAAAAATGCCTTTCGGGGCGCCTGGGTGGCTCAGTTGGTTAAGCGACTGCCTTCGGCTCAGGTCATGATCCTGGAGTCCCGGGATCGAGTCCCGCATCGGGCTCCCTGCTCGGCAGGGAGTCTGCTTCTCCCTCTGACCCTCCTCCCTCTCATGCTCTCTGTCTCTCATTCTCTCTGTCTCAAATAAATAAATAAAATCTTTAAAAAAAAAAAAAAGAAAAAAGAAAAATGCCTTTCCCAGAGAATGGGCTGCTGAGACCTGGACGGCAGCTGCCTCGTAACCGAGTGCTAAGCTGTAAAACCTATTTTCATGTCATATAAACCATCATGAGGAAAGGAGAATTAACAAGAGGCAACTGACATGTTTTGTTTTTTTTTTATTTTGTAAGTACATGTAGGAATTGAGGCTGCATGAGGATGTATGTACGTCTCAAAGGCATACTTGTTTTTAAATTAACTGTTTCATGAGTTATTAAATAAATGTCAGCTACCAATAGATTCATATGGACACTTGAAAACTATTGCTGAACTGATAGATGTTCATAATTTCAAATCAAACTAACAACTACAGCAAACCATATTAATGAAAATTCATTTCACCCATCTATTCTGTGACTATATATGCGACATTTGTGAATAACACAGTACCTGTTGCTGACACATTAATGCTTACTTTATTTCAATACGTTCACAAATACTAACACGACAGTCGAGAAAGTTGGAGGAAGCAGGAGAGACTTCCAAAAACATATTAGAACCAACAGTGAATACAGACCAGTAAGCAGTTACATACATTTTATCAGAGACAGGAGTTTTATCAACTGTATCCAGAAATTCAAGAAAGAAGTTGGGCACGCATTCAGTGCACACGCATCTGGGGAGGTCGTGGAGGTTGGCAGCCGAGTGTGTGGACTTGCTGTCTTACAGAACTGTTTGGAATTCCGGCCCCTCTGGAGTGTGACCCCCTCGTGTGCTGTTAACCTTCTAGGTCCTCATCTCCAAAGGGTGGGTCCCTGTTGCACCTACCTCTACATTTGCTGTGTGTATAAACTTTGAGATGCATATTTAGATGCTCTGCCCCAGAGCAAGCAGTCAAGTGGTAGCCATTCCTAGTACTTAGTAGTTGGCATGATACAAAGAACCCTAAATTTCCTTTAGGACCCCATTAGAGTTTACTGCTTTGTAAAGTACTTAACTAAGTACTTAATATATTTTATGGAAAGGACTTTCTTTCACCTGTAAGTGAGAAAGTAATGTAAGGATTTAAAAATAAAAAAATACAGGGGCGCCTGGGTGGCTCAGTCGTTAAGCGTCTGCTTTCGGCTCAGGTCCTGGTCCCAGGGTCCTGGGATCGAGCCCCGCGTCGGGCTCCCTGCTCCGCGGGAAGCCTGCTTCTCCCTCTCCCACTCCCCCTGCTTGTGTTCCCTCTCTTGCTGTATCTCTCTCTGTCAAATAAATAAAATCTTTTAAAAATAAATAAATAAATAAATAATAAAAAAATACAAATTTGGGTGCCTGGGTGGCTCAGTTGGTTAAGCGACTGCCTTCGGCTCAGGTCATGATCTCAGGGTCCTGGGATCGAGTCCCACATCGGGCTCCCTGTTCAGCAGGGAGTCTGCTTCTCCCTCTGACCCTCCCCCTCTCGTGCTCTCTCTTTTATTCTCTCTCTCTCAAATAAAATCTTTTAAAAAAATACAAATTTAAGTGTAATCTTCACAAGTGAAAATATTGTTCATTAATATTAACCTCGGATGTATTTAGCATTTTAGAAATGGTCAGGTTTTTACCCAGTGGCTAGGTTATGTAAAACCCCAAACTATTTCTATATTGCCTTATATATGCAAGTCTTTTTTGTTAAAAATACCCTATACATATTCCCTTTACGGTAAAACCTGTAACATCATTGATAAAATCATGTAAATTAATTTTAGAGGGTGCCAGTCAATCCCACTAGAAGAGAGGGTCAGCGTAAAATGGTATTCCATCTGTATCCATATTCTTTTTTGAACGTCTCCTTCCCCAGTGTCTTGGTTGCTCCAAGACTGTAAATTATGAAGTTGCCAAATGTACAACCAGGCAGTATCATTAATGTCAGAAAAACTGGCTCATCTTCAGTTAAAAAAACTTCCAAAACCTCCTTTTGTCTCCATTTTAAATTTGTTTGCTTATTTATTAATACCCCTCATGGTTCCAAAAATAACTAGAGAGAACTGTTCTAAGATGTGTTTTCAAGAATTCTCTCTGTTTGGCAGGTTGGTTACTGGAACGATATGGATAAATTGGTCCTGATTCAAGATGTACCCACTCTTGGCAATGACACGGCAGCTATTGAGAACAGAACAGTGGTTGTAACCACAATTATGGTAAGTTTTGGTCTATGCTTTATGCTGTTCCGTCTAGTCCACAGGCAGCTTTAATCCCCCAGCTATGGTGAACGGGGTAAAAGCTGCATTGTAGCTGGGGTGACATGCATGTTCTGATCCACAAAAGTCTGTTGAGGCTTTGAATAGGTTTGCCCTGAGCTTTGAATGCATTCAGTACTTTTATTTGTATTATCTTTCGTTGCAATGTTGTTCTTGGAAAGATGCTCATGTGTTCAAAATGGAAACTGTCACACTCTAGTTAGAAATGGATGAAATGCTAACATTCCAAAGGACAAAAGAATGAACATGAAGAATCAGCAACCTGTCACAAAAACATCTGGTAGTAAACACCATATTATTGTCGTTACCATGTTTTTTATGACATCAATGTAATAATAGTTCATAGTGTCAAAACCGATCACTTTCAAGTAGTTTAATCATTGGATAATGATTTGCCTTGTCTGTTTATAATAGTGGGGATATGAATGTAAAGATTTTAATGAACGTGTTTTATACAACTAAATGCTTTAGAAATAAATTTTGTTCTCTATTTATTTTTAATGTGAAAAGGGTGTTCTGCACCGATTATTTTTCTCATTGACCAATGACAAATACACAGTACAATTTATTGGACTTCTCCTAAGACTTAAGGAAAGTATGATTGCTCCATCCTGTCACATCATAAAGTGGAAACTACTCTAAATTTTAAGGAAGTGTTTCCAAAGAGATCCTCAAGAAATTACCTTTTCAATCACAGAATATTGTTGAAGTCAACCACGCCCTTTTGAGTCCATGCTGGTCAAAGGAGATCAACAATCGGTACCTATAGCTTCAGCTCCCTGTCTCGTTAGGCAGAACACGTTTTTAATTATTTATGAAGCCCTTACTCTAAATAAAGTGGAAGTACTTTATGTCAGTTTCTAGCTTATGTAACTGTGGTTTTTAGTAACGTCAAGTTATTTCCAAAAATTTGGGCACCGAGGTCAAAGCATGAAAATGCCAGAGAGAAGCGTTCATATGTTACCATGAGTGTTCTCTGTGTCACATCCCCAGCAGCCATGTCATGTTACTCCACCAAGCCTTGGTGGGAAGTTGATGATTTTAGAATGCAACCCAACCAACAGCAGTTTTTGTGTAAGAGTGCAAAATGCACTCCTTCTAGCTTAATTTTGTAATAGTTGCATGGGACTTTTGAAAAGCAGTATATATACATATATATATATTTCTTTTCCTAAAAAGACACAATAATGGAAAGTCATACTTCAGTACAGTCCTCCTCTTTTCAGCCTCTGATGAAGAATCCTATTTTAAGAAATTGATCAAGAAAGAAATGAGTTCCACGCTGTTCGACCATTCCTAACTAAGGCTCAAGTCTTGTTCTCCTGTGTAGTAAATATAAGCTAATTTTTCATGTGGGATTCTTCTTGGATGACCAACTCTGGACTACCAGAAAAAAAAAAATTTTTTAAGTTCTGTGACTTTTCTGAGATACTAGAACAAAAGAAGAATTAATCCTCATCTTTCTCAAGAAAATATATAGATGTTGAAAGAGAATCACTTAGCAATTCTGACATAGCAATTCCCCTATCCTGAAATGAGGTCATTGTACATAAAGGTGGAATTATATCACTCCTAATTCAAGTGCAGGTTTTCTAAAAGTAAATATCTATGAATTTGTGTGCTTGATTCTGAATATACACAATTGTTTTCTTTAAAGGTGTTTTGAAATTTTGCCTGTTCTATGTGAAATAAAGTGTCTGAATGTGCATTATAGGTATAATGTAGAGAATCTCCTTTCCACCCCTATTATTAAAGGGGCTGGAGATAAAATTCTTAAAACCAAAATATTGAATCAGTTTGCAAGCATGGTTCATTTTCAGAAAGCATGCTACCAACAAATCAGTTAAAATGATTGAGAAATTCAGTTGTTTCCTTTATACGTAAAGAATATTCTGTAAAGCTGTTGTTCGACAGTGGTATCATCAATATTTTTGCTATCAAAATAGTGCGATACTAGTATTTGTCTTTTGTATAAAAATGTAATCTTCGTAAAATAATACCTCTTTGGGCTTTGCAATTGCATAATCATTCAGCGATTAAAAAAGGAATACTAGGATCCCTTCCCTAAACATGTTCCTTGTATTTGCTTTTGTTGAGAATGGTCATCCGGGACCTATGGCAGTTCCACCATCTCATTCATGTTGAAAGAAATACGATTGCTCGTAGACAAATGAGATATTGGCACCTGCATGTAATAATCTCCCACATTCAACTGAAAACTCCCAACACAGATGGAGCTGGTTAGACCCCGTAAGATGTGCAAGACGGCTATCTAGACACAGAGGTTGAGAGTGTTGCTGCCCTGGAAATCATTCACTTTGATCAAAACTGATATGGCCTTGCTGTTCTTCCCATTTGTCTTTCCTTTGTGTATGTTGTTATTTATATGTTGATACATTGTAATGATATATGCTGTTGTTAAATAAAATTGATTGAGAAATTCATTTATTCATCCATAAATATTTATTAAGCGTCTGCTGTGTGCTGGGCACCACTGTAAGCCCAGGGATATGCTAGAGAACAAGACTGACGACAATCCTGCGCTCAAGTGAGTTTATATTCCAGTGAAAGAAGCAGACAACAAACAATAGATAATGTAGACTAGATATCATTCTTAAAGAAAAAGTGGCTCCAGCTCTCTGTCCTGTTGAAATTTATTTTTTCTTATAACAGTATTGTCTACCTGTGACGTGATCCTCGTTTTAATGGCTCATTTATTCCAGCTGAATACTGTCATGCTGCATAACTTGGCTGAATCTCAATAAAAAGTAAAATTGGCAGCATCATCCCATGAGGATCATGACTACAAGGTTGAAAGGTCTCAAGTTTTGAGTTCAGATGCTATTTTCTGTCTGTAAGGCGTAGTGACTAGAAATTTGATAAAGCCTGTAATTGTATATGAGACTGTGAGTCATGCTAATGTTCTGCGTTCTCGGGAATAATTTCTGTCAGCATCGGAAGGCAGCCAGATCTGTGCCGTGCGGTTTGCATTCCCGCAGCAGTTGAGGAGAAGGCAGCGTGCAGTGGGGAGACATGTAATCTCACTCTGGCTGCCGAACTCTCTGGAAAAGCCAGAGATAAAGCAGTAGTTCATCCAAGCCCGTTTTCCCCCAAATGTTCAGGACTGAAGCTAAACGGTGCTTATGATGCATTCCTCAGCTAAGAAGCTATTTCTTACCATCTTGTGAACGTAACAATCCTTTAGGAAGATTTTCCATAAATCCCCGTTTATTCACTGCATAATTATGTTACAAACCTGAGAGCAGTTTTACTTACCACACTCGATCTTTCCAGAGGTTACTTTTTTTATACCTTTTCATTAGTGTTTGATATTTTATCTTCTCTATGTAGAATTTTATAGCTGCACTCCACATATATACATGTGCATATACAATACACACATATATTTTTATATCATATATACATATGTACATATATATACATAAATATACTTATTTTCTTCCTTGCACTGAGTATTTCCCCCATACATACACCTGCCTCCAAAGGGCTTAGCACTCAACTAGTTTTGAAATACCTTATTTTGAATAAATTTAAAACTGCGCAGCCATCCAATTTGCTCATTTTTTCTCTGAATTGAATAATAATATGTCAGTTTCTCCTTTTAAGAATTTTACCCATGGGATAAATTGTCTACCTCCAGTAAGATTCTTTGGAGAAAAGCAAATATCCACACAGCAAATAACTTCGGTTGATACTACGGATTTTATTATTTTAACTCTTTGCGATAGTAATTTTAATGAATTATATTTTTATGTTTAGAAAACCTTAAAGCCCTTCTAATAAGTATCTGTTTCAACAGCTTTGCTAAATATAAATAATCCAAAAAATTTTTTTCTCAGTAGGAAAATACTTCATTGATTGGAAATCATCTTAATTCATTTACACAAACGTTTCCTTAAGCAAGCCGTAATGTAGCAGGTTTAGACAGAAATTGATTTCTTTCCTGAAATAGCAGAGCAGATGTAGAACACTACCCATTATGGAAATTTTAGTAATAAACTCATAATCACTAAGAAGTAATGCATTTAAAATAACTTCTGAGGAGTTATGTTCCGCAGAGCACGGTAGTTGATGATAAAGATGGTAGGTTAGACTCTTAAGGCAGAAGTAAGAGGTTATATTCCACTTCTCTGATCATTCCATTTTTATTCACAGTTGAACACCTGAACTCCATAAGGACTCCTTATGAAAGATGCCCCACAAATCCTCCTTAACGATTGGCTAGGACTCATTTTCTATTATATTGAAAAGATTTGGTATTTTCTTCACCCACAGTAGCCCCAAACACTTGTATTAAATCCTCCCCAGATATGCAGGTCAGAAAGGCTACTTGGGGGCACAATTGTCAGGTTGGGTTGGTGCAAAGGAGAAGTTGGGAGAGCATTGAGGATCTGCTACTCATGTAGGTTTAATATGAAAGAAAAGCAAAGACACACTTGAAGAAAGTGAGGGGCGCTGAGCAACCAGGAGAGCTTTTGTTCAAGAAAAGCCTGGTTTTCTCTTGGCCTGTCCTCCCACCTCCCTGAGTGTGACCATCTTATTTCTCTTAATGCTGCATGCCCCACTCATCTGAATCTCGGTAATTGTACATGCCCCTGGTTGTGCAAACAGTCTAGCTCAATTTCTAATCAACATCTTCAGTAAGCTGTAAGTTTCTAGTCTTTGTTGGTCTCTTTGGCAGGAAAGCCAAGATCCTGATGGGCCTGTGCTGTCCAAAAAAGGAATTTAAAAAAGGGAAAGAAAACACTAGATACATTTTTTATTTAGATTTACATATGTCTGTTTCAGAAGAGATGGCCTAGCACTTAATAGTTACTTCCTTTTTGAAGACCTGAATCAGAAGTTCTAATTACTTTGCCATGATATTCCTATTTAGGGAGCACTGGTGCACCAGGAAATCTTTATATTCATTGAGTGTCTTATAGGTACCAGACAATATGAGGAGACACGGAAAGGTTTTATCTACACTGTGTACCCACAATTTCATAGAAAGTATTTCATTTACTCATAATACAGAAATTCATGTCCTTAAACTTGTCCCCTCTCTAGTTAAATCATACAAAATCTCGAAGTGTTGCATGCCATTTTGACAAATGCCATGACAGCTTTCCAGATACTTCAAAATACAGATTCGTTTCCCACACCTGCTACTTCTGTGAAATTGAACAATTCACTTGCCCTCTCTGAGACTTAGATTTTCCCCCTGCAAGATGGGAAGTGCCTACCTCAAAATATCAGTGTGAAAAGTAAATGAAAATCACAGTTA
Organism: Mirounga leonina; assembly: GCF_011800145.1. Lineage (NCBI taxonomy): Eukaryota > Metazoa > Chordata > Mammalia > Carnivora > Phocidae > Mirounga > Mirounga leonina. The sequence continues at coordinate 3,620,817 of NW_023270387.1, forward strand.
AAGAACTTAGCATTATTTCTGATCCAGAGCATGCACTAAGTAGAGCTATTCTTATTTTTCACTGCTGTATTTTATGATTGTCCCCCCCATTCTTACTCCTTTATCCTTATAATTAAGAATTATAATCTTAATCACAAGAGGACAGGAGGCATATTTTATTTATTTTTGTAGCCCCTGGCTCCCAGCAAACTGCCTGGCACACAGTGGGTGCTTAATAAATGTTTGAGTACACACTGTAAGTGCAGCTTTTAATAAAGCAAATTGTTCACTATATAATGTAGAGGGAATTTAGCAGATTATATGGGATTTCTCGCTAGAGAAATGTGCACACGAGCTCAGACTGTCACATATGTATTTGAGGACTGAAATTCTTACATGTTCAAGTATTCCGGACCCTTTAGAATTGCATGGGAGCCATAGATGTACAACTTTTGAAAACTCTTAAGTTTGTAATACTGAAAGTTGTAAGCGGTAACTCTACAGCCATTTCAATTGCAATTTTAAGCATTTTACAAATGTGTGAATCTTGCTTTTCTCTACATGTACTTCCACATTTTAATTAGCTGTCACAAAAAAGAATGAAAGGGTTAGCTCATTTTGACTACTACTATTTTATATCTTAGAAATTAACACTGCTTTGCAACAACTCACCACATTTATAATTTTCAAAACCCTTTATATTTGGAGAATGTTTTCTGTAAGCTACTAAATAATTGTCATCTATCTAAAGAAGAGATAGTTAGTTGCCTTAACTTTATAGGTGGAGAAGCTTTCTTTATCCAAGTCCGGTGTTAAAATATGCATCAGTTTCAAATACATGAGAGAGTTCTGGGTCCCTTGACTATGTCAGCCTAAGGCAGGATTATTCAAGGACCAACCCTAGACAGTTGCCCACAGTAGAGTTATTTAGGACATCTCGATGAGAAAGTTATATATCATGTAATTTACATTTTTATTAAGTTTTTTAAAGTAGTTTCTACATTTACAAAGTACTTAAAATCAGAAGTACTGTACAGTGCTTCGTTATGCAAAGTAGAATACTGTCTAATCCAGATTTTCAAGAGCAAGTTCAACTTCCCCAGGTACACATGTGCTGGGGGAGAGGAAGAATTTCGTGTGGAAATTACTCGGTGGATGTTATGTTACAATGTTATAAAATATAAACCCATGATCTCAGTGACATTGTGGCCAAAGGTGGCCACTTCTTGTCTGCAAATCTGAGGTGTGACCAGCAGGTCTCTCTTGCATGTTTACCAGACCTATCTTTTGGTGGCTTTAGGCTCCATTTATAAAATCAGGTGCTTGTTTGCTAATGTGTCTCTTTAGTTCACGGCCTTTAAATGGTATGGTTTAGGGGTGTGTGTGTGTGTGTGTGTGTGTGTGTGTGTGTGTGTGTGTGTGTTTAACTGGAAACTGTCTAGTTATTATTAGCCACCAGTAAGTCTTTTCATTTTATAAGGATTTTCACAATAATTCTTCATCCTATTTTCTGTCTTACTTGCTTCAAAAACTAAATGGGAATATCACTTGAAGTGTGTGATTGTCACAATTGGGGGGGATTATCAGCTTTCATTGGAGACATATTTTATAATAGAATAAAACTTCATGGACCACAACCCTCATTAAAGCCAAAAATATTGGATAGTTTTAGGAAAGCCAATTTAACGCAAATAAATATATAAGATGTTTTTAATTATTAATTCATTTCTTCACTGAACTTGCTAGTGTCTGCTCTGAGAAGGGCATCCAGCGAAATGCTAGAGAGCAGAGGAAAATCATCTAGCTCCTTTCCTAAAGGAGATTGCAGTTGAACGTGGCTAAACAAGATGCAGAATATGGAGACCTGTGACCTTGAATAAGTACTATGTGGTCTTTAACTTCATGAGCTATTTTAGAAATACTAATTTCATTGCCAAAGATGATAGGTTTATACTTCCCTAGATAGTTACTAATGTATACTCTTCATGCCACAGTCACGGGGCTAGGTATGTAACCGTCATTGGGTAGAAAACCGTTTTAAAGGTTTCACTTTTCGTACCCAATATAAAGCAACTGAATATACTCCTTAGCATATTTCTATATTCATCTGTTTTATTATTGATTTCTAGCCACAAAAAATCAGTGTGTATACTAATATTAAATAAAAAATTCTTGTCACATTCTGCAGCTGAAAAGTTACATAAAGACTTTTGAATGTTTTATAATTTCTTCTTTACAGTTCTACTTCTCTCATTATAGGAATCCCCATATGTTATGTACAAGAAAAATCACGAAATGTTTGAAGGAAATGACAAATATGAAGGATACTGTGTAGATTTGGCATCTGAAATTGCAAAACATATTGGTATCAAGTATAAAATTGCCATTGTCCCTGATGGAAAGTATGGAGCAAGGGATGCAGACACAAAAATCTGGAATGGGATGGTAGGCGAACTTGTTTATGGGGTAAGCAAATCAATTTATTGAAGAATTTACTTACATAAACCTGAAACTTTCTATCGCCTGGGCACGTATCAATTTCTCAAGACCTGTTACTGTTTATAAATTTGCAGTTACATTGAAAGAGGCATGTACGATGTTCGGATGTTTCTCTAGTTCATCATGGTGTACTTCCCAAATAATGAGAGAAGCTAATTTCTACAATTTCTACAAATCTATTATGAATGTCCCTTGATAATTGAAGGAGCAGATTTCCTCCAACAGCATAAAGTTGGACCTTATTTTAACTAGTTATTTATGTCCCTGTTGCTTATACTTACTGATAAATATCTTTTACGTAATTGGTAAAGCAATCACTAAACTACTTTAGCATCTATAAAATATTCAGCAATAATATGAGACTCCTACAATTCTGCTGAACACAGTAAATTTAAACTTTATGCAATGCCATCATTTTTTGAGACGTAGCCAAACACAAAAGCTAGAATGTATTCCATAGCAGGCCTCATGTGAATGCACATCAAGCCCTTCCCTTTACCAGATATTGAGTATACATGTTTATAGCTAAGGGCAGATTCAATGTAGACATTCCTGCCTGAATGAGAACAAGATCAGTTTCATCAGCTGTCACTGCAAAGGATCAAAATGAAACCAGCAGTTAGCAAATGCTGGTGATGCCTGATATTTCCAGAGTCCAGAAACCAGACCTAGAGCTCACAGTGAGCTGTATTCGTCAAGTAACCAATGAAAGTCACACACACTTGAAATGTGTTCTGAAATTTCCTGTAAGCCAATTCATATTTCACAGATTTCACCTTCAAAGCACACTCTGATTCATCCTCACAAGACCCCTTTGAAATAATTACATGAGAGTCCTCCTTCCCTAGAAGAGAATAAAGATGGAATGATCGAGAGCATAATTGAAGTCTGGAGAGGGTCTCCCTTTCCAAGCCTGAACTACAATTCGATAGTTTCCTGGTTCTGTATCCTGCGTTTCAGACCCCAGAGCCACAGACTTTCTCCAACAAGTCTGATACAGTAGCTGTAACCTCAGCTGAAGAGGAAATTGTTTGGCATTAAAGAGCAGTCATTTAGTTTTATATCCATGTAAAAAGAACTGCTGACCAGTCCGTTGCCCTAACTGAAGAAAAAAAAATTGCAGTTTTAAAAAATCAAGAAGTGTTTTATCACAGGGCTCATCAACAGTTTGAAAGTAAGCTTTAAGTTCCAAAGAAAAAGGATTCCTAAACCATGTGTTCCTCGGTAATATTTTAATCTTTGGGTAATACTTTTAATTTTTGAGACAGTAAGTAGACTTTTTTAAAGATTTCATTTATTTATTTGACAGAGAGAGAGAGAGCAAGCACAAGCAGGGGGAGCGGCAGGCAGAGAGGGAGAAGCAGACTCTCCGCTGAGCAGGGACCCCAATGCGGGACTTGATCCCAGGATCCTGGGATCATGACCTGAGCCGAAGGCAGACGCTTAACCGACTGAGCCACCCAGGCGCCCCGACTATTAGTAGATTTTAAATGTAAACATTATTCAACTTGTTAGAACTACAGTAATTCATTTCCTTCAGAGGACACTATCGGGTATTGCATCTCAAAAAAATCCTACTTGGATTACCAGTTAGTCATGGATGGTGTAACTAACCTGAGTAAATTTCTACAACGTTTGTTACATATCTCTCCTCCAGAGTCCCTACCCACTGGGCGGCCCAGCCTCACCCCTTTGCAAGGGCTCCAGCCACGTTGTTCAAGTAACAGAAACAAGTGATATTAAGAGAGTAGCATCGTCAACCAAGAGCTGCAACCATAACACTTGTCACAGTAACAGAGTCCCAAGGTCAGCAGTTCTCAGAGAGAAAGGATAACAAGTGCTTATTAATACTCACCGTATTCAATCCTCAGTTCATCTGCGAGGGGCTAAGTTCTCTCATCTCTGTCACTTGACTTTTTCCCGAAAGGAATCTTCTTCAGTGTTTCTTATCCTTTCTGCAGATTTGGTGCTTTTCATCCTGGTGTCTGCAAAGTCTGCACTTCTTAATTTTTTTACTTTCTTACCGCTAATCCATAGAACAAATGCCCAGTGTCCAGGGCCCGAGGGGAAGCTCCATCCATTCTCTCCTGTCCAACAAAGCCCATTAGACAGTAAATGATTCACTTAGAACCCGTTATTATTACTACTGCTACTACTACTATTACTACTACGTTATTCTTTGCAAACTTTGTTACTGCCATTGTTCGGAGTAAGTGTTCGGAACACACTCACGCGTGGCCTCAGCATGCCAGCAGGTGGTGGCCCCAGAGCGCAGGGCGACGCCCGCCGCTCAGGTCCTTCCCGCCCATGCGTCACACCAGGTCCTCTCTGCCGTGTTCTGTGCGCCTTCTGCTGGGCCCTGCGTACCAGTGTGCGTGGATTTTAATCCAAGGGAGTATTCCTCCACCTTCCGGGGCCTGCCAGCACCAGAATTCCCTGCGGTAGGCGTTACCGTGCGGGTCCAGGAGCCTCGCTGCAGCCCTCAAGAATCCAACTGTTAGGCAGCTCTTGCGGGACACACTTGACATGCTGCATTTTGGGAATCGCTGAGAGGTCGTGGAACGAGGCGCAGGATGTAACATCTCTGGTCTTCACAGAGAAAGCCCCGGTTTATCTTTTCTGTTCACTAGCCTCTTTCAAAACACAGCCTCCAGATTTCAAAAGTGTCCTCGTCGACCTTCGTGTCACCCCCCTGACCCAGCGTTTGCCTTCCCTCGTGCCTTGTTTCCTATGTTAGAGGCTCCTTGATTTCTCTCCATGTTGCTTTCATCTCTTAATGGTAACTCGTGTCCATACAACATTCCCTAAGGACACTACACCGAACAGCTTAGTATGCAGAAGGTGGCATTTCGCATCAGTGACAGGATGCGTTACTCATTTATTCCTGTTGCAACAGCAGAACAACCACTTGGAAAATTAACCACTTTGTAGCACATGATCACGTACGATACCTAGTAAAGCTTAAAGGAATTATAGGTACAAGAATAAAACATGTATGATTGAGAATGATCATATGATATGAGAAGAATTTTTCTAAGCATGAAACCGGAGGCTGAAAACGCCAAAAAGCCATATGGCTACAATAAAACTGAATACATATATATTGCAACAAAGTACCGTGAACTAAATTATGTAAACAAAACCATTACTGAACAGGGAGAAGTTTTGCAACATATACAGAAAATAAAAGTTAATTTTTTTTTTTAAGATTTTATTTATTTATTTGAGAGAGCAAGAATGAGAGACAGAGAGCACACGAGAGGGGGGAGGGTCAGAGGGAGAAGCAGACTCCCCGCCGAGCAGGGAGCCCGACGCGGGACTCGATCCCGGGACTCCAGGATCATGACCTGAGCCGAAGGCAGTCGCTTAACCAACTGAGCCACCCAGGCGCCCAAAAGTTAATTTTTTGAATATATTTAAAAGCACTTACAAATTAGTAAGTAGAAGGTGAATACACCATATAAAAAATAGGGGCAGAGTATGACAGGTTGTGACACTGAAAAAAAAAAAAAGGAAAAGTGGCTATTTGTTTTATAAAATAAATGTTTTATAAAAATAAATTCAACAATACAAAGAGATCGAACTTGCCATGGAGTGGATTGGCAAAGATGAATGAGAATAATGATACGCACGGGCGGGCCAGCATTCCTAGCGGGTTCCTAGTGGGAGGTGCTTTCACATGGTGCTGCTGACGGTGGAAATTTGCATGATCTTCCTGGAGAAAAGCTGCACAAAACGCATCGTGGCCGTTACAAGGATTCTTCCCATTTAGACCAGTAATCCCAGTTCTAGAAATTCATCTTAAATAATTAAGGGATGTACCAGGGCATGTCTTCAAAAACATTCAGATCATCAAAGTTTGAAATTGTGTAAACCTGGAAACAGTATCAACATCTCCTAAAATAATAAGTAGATTGAGCAAATTTTTTATATTTTCCCATGATAAAATACTTGCAATCATTAACTAATTTTTAACATATATGATAAAATGAAAAGGAGTTCATCGTATCCTTCATGAGTAGAGGAATTACAAACTGTAGTGTTTCATATTACCCCATTTTAAAATAAGAAAAATTTGATTCCTCAAACCATGTCTAGCAGGGCATATATGAAGAAAGAGCAAGAGTAGGTGAAGGGAGTGGAGGTAACTTTCCTTAATTTTTGAATTCTGTTTTTACACACTAATTTTTCTATAGTTAGTTCATATGTCACTTGTGTAATGAAAATTATGCAAATAATAAAATGGCAAAAATAATAACCTCCCAGCCGTGAGTCTGACTTTCATAAGTGTGGGCATTTAGGAGGCAAGCCAAGTTCATTCCCACTTGAGGGCCCTTAGAGTTAACGCTCAGCCACCCAGTGGGCAGCATCATGGCCGGGGTACCCTCCCCGCCAGCCCACCACACGCCCTGGGCTCAAGCGGCCGGCTGGCACGTGAGCCACGACCTGGGGGTCCATAGGGTGGGTGTGGGGGTGTCACCCTCTGCGAGGGCACACATGCCTGGCCGTGTTTCAGATTCCACTTTAATGCCAAATATTTTCCTTTCAAAACAAACAATCACATAACCTTTTTGCACCTACAAATCATGTAACAGTTTACAGTGTTTTCATGACACTTTATTTCACTCAGTTTTAGAGATGGCAGGATTGATGGAAGACACACGAGCCCCGATCCCAGAAGGGCCGTGATGTGTACACCTGAGTCTCAGCTCTGTTGTCTAGAAAACAGTGATAAACGGGATTATCATAGTGTTAAACAAGAGGCCGTTTAAAATACTTAGTTCAGCATCAGATACGTAATTCCTCAGTAAATGCTCACTGGGATTTTATTAAGTTTTCTGTAAGAGAGAATCACAGTAATGCAATGAGGCAAACAGGAAAGTGTCCTCATTGGAGAGACATGGAAAGTGGGCTCGGAAAAATCGCTCAGAGTCACAGAACAAAAACGGAAGCTGGTGTCTTACGTTCGATTATGATAGCTGAGAATTGAATCCACTGTTTTCCAAAAGCTGCGTTAGAAATTCAGAGTAGAAAATCAAAGTATGTGAATAGGAAGAAATAAACGCCAATTTCCAGATTTTTGTGTGTGCGCTGGATTGGAAAATGTCATCAAACAGCGGGTGTCCTCCGTCCTACAAACACAGACTGTAGAATAGGTTTTCTTACAACTGGAAAGGAGTAAAAGAGGACTGTTTGAAATTTGCATTCATAACATTAAGGGACTGCCAGGTAATGAGTCAGTGGCACCGTTCCAAATGAAACAGGGCCGCAACATAGCAGCAATTCCGGCCAAGAGATTCCGAAATCCAGCCATATGGGGAGGCCGTTAAGGCCCCTCCTCTGGCCCGGCCCACGTCCTTAAAGACTAATACAGTCATCTGAGTCTAAGTTATTTTTGCTCACATCCGCTCTCCCAGTTTTTCTCTCCTCCAATCGCTAGTACCAGTAAAAATATTTCGTGCCATGTACGTGGTCTGTTCTCTTAGGAAAACAGTCTACTGTTCACCTTTGCATTTAAAGCTGTTCTTACGCAATTGTTGGCTTTCCCCTCGAAATGTAGAGTGGATGCATCACTCGTTAGGTTCGAGTGGACCGGTCCAGGGCCTGTCGCTTCACGAAATGCATTAACCTGTGTGTTTTCGGTGTCTTTTCTCTTACAGAAGGCAGAGATTGCTATCGCCCCTCTGACAATCACTTTGGTCCGGGAGGAGGTCATCGACTTCTCTAAGCCCTTCATGAGTTTGGGCATTTCTATCATGATCAAAAAACCTCAGAAATCTAAACCAGGAGTGTTTTCCTTCTTGGACCCTCTGGCCTATGAGATTTGGATGTGCATAGTCTTCGCCTACATCGGTGTCAGCGTGGTCTTATTCCTAGTGAGCAGGTTTAGTCCGTATGAGTGGCACACAGAAGAGCCAGAGGATGGGAAGGAAGGACCCAGCGACCAGCCTCCCAATGAGTTTGGCATCTTTAACAGCCTCTGGTTTTCCCTGGGTGCCTTTATGCAGCAAGGATGTGACATTTCACCCAGGTTAGTTGGAAAACTCTCTGCTTCTTCACCAACTGCCCTGTCATTCTCGGTGTCGTGCACAACATCTCTCTACACGTTCTTTTCCCAGAGGCAGAGCGTTACTTTGAAACAAAGGGGGAAAAAAAACACAAACATGCAATTCCCAGATTAATCTGAGTACCTTCGTAGCCAGTTTTTCCAAGTTAGCACCAAATGTGGACACGTCACAAAGATAAACTTTCCCAGCGGAAAAGTAACGTATGCAACCGCTCAGAACTTTCAGAAATCACGTAGTGTTAATATCTCCTTCAGTGGTCCGACAGATGGAAATGAAAATCTAAGTTGTCAGATTAAGAATTCGTTTTCATTTTGTCTCCTCTTCAAAATCGGAAGTTTTTGTTACTGTTGCTGTTGTTCGTTTTTTAAAAATTAATTTTGACCTCCATTTACATCCCGTGTACCTTCTGGGAGATTTCTGCATGGACTTACCTAACACCTGAGTCGGTAGTGCAGGTACCAGATTACATTGCCCTGTGTAACAAAACATGAACTAAGTAAGCTGTGGGCCAACTCAGCAACATCAATACCGTATTAGTTTAATAGACATGTTTTTCAATATCTGTGGAGTCATGGCTCACTTCCTTTGGATACCACTAGACATTTTTCAGTTATGTTTGCCAAAAGTGCAGCCAATCTCCTGTTGCAAGAAAAATACCCGCAGGAAAAATAACTGTGAGTAGGAGAAGCTATGAACTGAACGAACTTAAATATATGACTTATGTTAGCATCGCAAATATACAGATTTTAAAGAAATGTATGCTTTCTCCAAAAGAGACATTTTAGGCACAATGCACTCTGTGTTCCTTAAGACCTAGGAAAACTATAAATGTGTTTAAATTCCAAAAGCACAGAAATCTGAGTCAGTAACTCTAAATTAATGAAATGAAAAGAAAGCCAAGCAAGTTGTGGAATGGTTTCGAAAACCAGGATTAAGCAAATGCTAAGTTAAAACCAACAGGTGCCACTTAATAATGGTTAAGAGGGAGAATTTGAAAGTTAGAAATGTCATGGAAAATATGAATTTTTTTCTTACATTAAAAAAAATGTTTAAAAATAATTTGTCCCAGGAATTTTAAAGTTTGATGGTCCCAGGGAGTGAGATCAATTATGAAAACGACCTGGATTTTTTTATTCATTCCATCCTCACTTTTCTTCCACATCCACATCACCCACACATCCCTGATACCAGGGAAAGGATGGGGAGAGAACTTCTTTCTTTAGAGGTTTAGCATCCATTTTTAACAGTGTCACGCTGTGCGTTGACAAGTCCCGTGCTTTGGTCTCATGCTGGCAGAGAGCACGTGTTTATGGCGGTATGTAAAGCTGCATTTGGAGATAGCTCATCCTCCGCTCAGATCAGAAATGAAATATCAAGCAGACAAAACGCTCCCCAGCTGTGGTCGCTCTGAGACCAGTCTGAGTCCTCATCTGGTCCAGCCCCATTCTGTGTGCCCCACGCACCCCACGCGCCCTGGCAGGGCTCTGTGTGAAGACAGGTGCAAGTTCTCTCAGAAGGGCATCTGTATGAAATCAAAGACCTCACGCGTTGTTAACACGCACTGCTGTTACATGTGCCATGAAGACAGTGAAACCAGGCCACTGGGTTCTGTCGCATCACCTGTAGGCTGCACCCCAATCCCAGAGACACTAAAATGTGAAGGGGGGGATATCAGTGAATTTAAGTAAGTGTTCCTTTTCTCTACCTGAAGGAAAGGCATTAAGTTCCATGTTTCTGGGAATAAACAATAAAAAGGAAGCGTTTTCCATATTTTCAGTGGCATTCAGATTATACAGAAAGACTAGAATCATTCTTCAGTAGATTGACAGAAAATTAAACTGTAATTGCCATCGTGGTTTTAAACATACAGTGAATTTACGATATTTCTTTTCTTTCTCTATGTTGGTTAGAGAAAGGAAAATGTGCATTATCTTATCCATGTTTAGATCCCTCTCAGGTCGAATTGTTGGAGGTGTTTGGTGGTTCTTTACACTCATCATTATATCATCTTACACCGCTAACCTCGCCGCTTTCCTGACGGTTGAGCGAATGGTCTCCCCCATAGAAAGTGCAGAAGATCTGGCCAAACAAACAGAGATTGCCTACGGAACCCTGGACTCGGGGTCAACAAAAGAATTCTTCAGAGTAAGTTAAGGGAAAAACTAACCATGAAATGTTCATAATTTTGAAATTCAGGCTGTTTGCCAACAGTTATATTATGGGCCCTAGCTATTTGTAGGTTTTGCAAATATATATAATAGTGATGCTATGTTTATTGCTAATACTTCTACTTGGCTTTTATAATCACTTTAGTTTGCAAAAGCTAATTAATTTATTCACAGTGCAAGAGAGACCCAAGGAAAAGTAATAGCAAAAAGGTAATTAAGACAACTTTATAATGTAATTTTCCAAAATATTCCAACATTCATAATGCTATGATGATACTGCATCTGGAAGATTATCATTTATATGTGCTTTAAGGTTAAGGGCATAAAAATGAAAGCAAGGTTTTTTGGGTTTTGTCTTAAGAATACGTTTAACTTGCCACATTTGAAACCCAAAACCTTAGTTGCAGCTTATATTTACTTATATGAGGTATAGTCTGTAATCTGTTCTGTAATAATGGATTTCAAAGCTATAGATTTGCTTTCTCACAAGATAATGGTAACAGAACTATTAGGTTCTGGATACCTTCACAAGATATTGTGTGTGCTGATTTCTCTGCTTTTACAGATAAAATTGTTCAAACTGATATAATTTCACATATGGATATGATGACCCCTTTGGCTTGCCATCAAGATGGCAGGTACTTGGGGGTTTTTTTGTTTCTGTTTTTTTAGTTGTTTGTTCCACTATGAGGATGAATTTTTGATCAGTGAAACTCTTTTACTCTACTTCTACTTAAATCCAGAGATATGCACTTGGTAATGTCTGGTCAGAGATAAGGATTCATTTTGTGACTTCAGAACCAAAACATTAAAAGGTAGTCAGAGTGACATTTTCACAAACATTTACCTAAGTAATAATGAGGATATTTTACATTTAATTTCAATTGCTTACAGGCTAGGTATTTAATAATTTAGGAGACAAGAATATTTCCCTGTTTTCTAAGCTTTCATGTAAAAATAATGACAGCCCTTTGAAGTAAGTGCATGCTTACATACACAGTACTTGGGAGATTACATTGTCATTTTAAATGTATATGCTTATCATTTTCCCACTCAGCTTGGAAATTAAAAACAACAAAACATCCTACTCTTTAAGCCAGCCTTAACTTTCGTGTACTTGAAGTTCAGTGAGAGATTTCTCTTTTTAAAAAAGATCTGACTCTGGTATCCTTATATACTACAGGTGTTCACATAATACTGAATTAAGAACAAACCAATCAAAAACTTTGTCAAACCCATCATTGGGCATTGTTTACAAAAGAAACCAGGCAGTGAACCGTGTCCTTGTCAACTATTTAGAGAGCATTGTTAGTAGATATAATGAAACATTTACGATAATTATAAAGTATTTGCAGATTTTTCTAAAACTGTAAGTAGACAATAGATTTTACTAACAACATTCTCTGGATAAAAATAAACTTAACTGACCAAATTTTTAAAACTTACGGAGTGCATCCCAGTCTTTAAAGCTTCATGATGGAAGCATACTGCTCTCACACATTTTAGCAAAATTTCAATACCTTGCCAGAAATCTATCAATCTGTAACTGCTTCCACCCTGAACTAGGTAGATAAAATTCAGTAACTTTGCCTAGAAACCATTATGCATAGGCATCAAAATGGAATACAAGTTTGTGCTATCGCTTGCATTTTACCGAGAAATGATGACTGATTTTCATGTAAATAAGGTAAATATTTGCAGGTTCATCATTCTGGCCTTGAGTGATAAAGGGAGAAAGAAATGTCATGTTGATTCCCTGAAAAAAAATTTTCAGAAACAACTCACTGTACAGCTCCTTGGCATCAAGCACACTAAAAATGTTTATTTCTAATCTTTATAGAGTTTTTTAAAAGTGTTGCAAATTCTAAAAACTGGCGAGGTAGATAAGAGACCATATTGATAAGAAATAGAGGACGAAGGGAAGCAGCTTGCTGGATTTACAGAACCTTCCACACAGGCCGTGCCCGTCACCGTGGCCTGTTCCCTCTCCCCCTCCCCACCAACGGCAGCTTTAAAATGGAAAGACTTTTTTATAAGGTATTTATTGTTGCAGAACAGCCTGAACCCTAATGGGACAAGAAAATAATTTTCCCTGGCAGCACCCTCTCAGGAATGCATAAATGTGTGTTCTCTGATAAAAATCTAATCCGTTTCCTACGCTGTGTTCCCCCTCTCCCACAGATGATGACCTGGTTTAAATAAACCATTCTGTCTGACGGGCGAAGGCAACAGAATGTGAAGGGTATTTTTGTACTTGTCAGAAATGTTTTCTCGGAGGAGTATAGTACCAATACAAAAATCCGCTCCACTAAACTGCCTCAGGGAGCGAACTATGCCCAGTGCTTCCAAAAAATGTTGCAGTCACAGATCGACTGGAGAAAGAATTAGGCCATGGGGGGAGATTACATCCGAACTCAACTGTTGCCTTGGTTTTTGCCCCATTATGCAACTTGGTATGTTCTGTGTTCTCTGCACCTTGTTAAGCATAAACGTAGAGGCATTTAGGGAAAGTCTGGACCGGTCACTGAAGGGCAGCCGTGCTGGTTAGGTGTTTAGACATCATTATACACCTGATACACACACACTGATTTTCATTGCGGTTCATATTTTATACTGTGGCTGCTGGAGTCATCAGTCAAACCACGAAAGCATAAATGAGGTGGATTACTATCTCAGGGCTTATAAGATTACCAAATATTGCAAACAGAAGCCTTGCTGCTTAAGCTGCTGGAAGTGGGAAATAATTCACCTGGCAACAATTTTAACATTAACTATAATGTGTGACATCTGTCCATATTTTCCGTGGAAAACAGGAAAGGCAATTTTTGAGAAATTTAAAGGACAGCACATTTTTTAAAACTCCAAGAATTATTTTCAGTGGTAAAATAGTGCTTTAAATCAGTAAGTTTCCTATGCATTGAACTTCACAATAAGGAATTAAATAAATCTCAAAAAATAATGACTTCTGTATTATCTTGGCTTATTACTTTGAGCATATTCACTCCCCAAACCTGATCTTTAAGAAGATATTACATTTGAAGATGTTAGGGACTTAAAATCCCATTATCACTGTATTTAGGACTTTGCTGGGTCTGCAGAAATTCCCTTTTAGCATGTCTCGTCAAATTTACAAAGGTTTGCTTGCCCTCACTTCTTAGCACATACCTCTTGTGGTCACAAATAAGGCACAGGGATATTATTTCCAGTCCTTCTCTTCTTGAATGCCCCCAGCACCCCCCTCCCCATGGGGATGTGACCTTATCTCTGCCATGTACCTTGAAATCAGAATCAGAATTTCTAAACATTCACAGAGTGACAAACAATGTGTTTTTTTTTTTCCCCCAAAGGAGTTGCTTTTATCACTCCTGTCTTTTCCACCGGGATGCTGTATTTTTACAATATCCTTTATACATAAGGCTTGCTAAATGTGGCCCAACTATGCTACGGATCCCTCTTTCTTCTGGACTTTAAAAGAATTAATTTAACTTCTTTTGCACTTCTGGTATTTGTAATTCAATATATTTAAACGAATGCAACAGTAATTTCCCTCACATTAGCATTATGCAAATGGACTTCTAAAAAATATCAGTTGCCTAAAGATACTTTATTCCTTTAAAAAGGAATCATTTGCTTTAATATTTTGTTGTGTTCTATGGTTAAATTGTCTTCCTAATTACCAAGCCCTTAAAAATACTCTTTTCCACCCTGCTGTGTTAGTTTTGTTTAGTGGTTCCGATTCCTTTATGTAAGATGCTGAATAGTAACAGGAGAATTGCCAGGTAACTAACCGGACTCTCATAGTCTTAAAAAAATTCAAAAAAAATTTTCGAACAAAATAATACCCAGGTTTTATTTCTTCTGTTTTCAATGTAGTATACATGATGGGGTGTGCAATGTATGTGGAACTCTGTATCTTTTTAGATGAAACTCTCAAGTCAAGTTATCACTGTATTTTAAAGAGTGATTATACGCCAAAAGGATGTTATTTACCAACATTTCTCTAAATGGTAATAATCAGAATAAATGTTAAGGACATCTGTATCTAGTGATCCAGACAGTTTATGATTTTCAGAGTTTGGAACTCGTTGTAAAATGGCAGAGTTCATTCTCTGGAAGAGAACTCTATTATTAAAGATGGCAGCACGGCCTCCCTAGTGGATCCCACGGCTGAGGGTTGTGAATCCAGACACTCCTCTGTCCTAGAAGCACATAGAACGTTTGCAATTTCATTTAGTAGTTGGCATGCAGCTTTCTAATGTGAGGATTTCTATGGCCAGAGGTCACCTGTCATCACACACACACACACACACTTTTTAAGTGTTAATAACATGAAAACACCTCATAGGAGAATACAGGATGTCTGTTTTCCATCTTGAAATTTACCAGCACTTGAATATACATTAACATAAAATATCTGTTTTTTAATAAGTGCCCAAGTATGCAAATCTCTTACTGTTATATAGGATATTGATTACTAAATTCCCATCTTCTGAAACCAAAATTTTAAATACAACTTTTAACAGTTTCTTTGTCAACCCAAATCCTTTGATTTTACCCCAAAACATGTCTTCCTAAGTTTGCTATTCAGGATATTTGTTGATTATTGAAGATCTGTCTCTTATTGGACTCTACATTCTGGTAACCAAAGGAGGGTCCATATAAAACAAATATGCACGCTACTCAGGATTTGCCCTTGTGCTTAGACGTAAGTCTGAATGAAGTCGCCATTAATTTTTATTTGGATCCAGATGCAAAATTCCAGCATCTTGTTACTGAGCAAATGCACTTGCACCAGAGAAGTCTGTGTATCCTCGTATTATCAAACATCAAACAGGATGCAGATTTTTCTGACGCATTAAACATATCCCTTGGGGACATTTGAGTTCGTTTGGATGTATTTTCACCTTTAAAATGTCTGTATGGATGAAAAAATCTAACAGGCATGCAGATAACAGCAGAAGGTTCTAGGTAAATTAAGTAATGGGAGTAAAGTAGATGGAGCCCAAATAGACAGAAATAAATGTATTTCTTGGCTGAAGTCAAGGTACCAGAAAGACTAACTATCCACAACGTATCCTAGGAAAACAAGAATCGCCTTTCTTTTTCAGTTTTTCTAACTTTTTACTTAAAAAACATTTTTTTATTTTTATTACTGAAGTGTTGTTGATATGGGTTGTTATATTAGTTCCAGGTGTATAGTGATGCATCGCTTCCGTGCATCATCCAGGCTCCTGATGATAAGTGTGCTCAATATCCGTCCCCACACAGCGTTGTTAGGCCCTTCCTGACCCTGTTCCCTGGGTGGCACTTTTCATCTCCGTGACGTTTACTGTATACCTGGAAGTCTGTACCTACAGGGAAGGAATCACTTCTCTTTAAAGTTTAAGGGATGTTCTATTTGGAGATTTTATTAGAAAAAGTCTACAACTGTTTGGTGGACCTAGACTTTGCGTCTTGTGCTATGGACGTTTGGCTTGTGAACCCCACTGTATCAGCTCCTCCCTTCGTGACTTGATAAGGACCGCTCTTCATCCACATCTTTGAACGCTTCACATTAAAACTGGGAGGCATGAGAAAATATAAAAATGAAAACGATGTAGCAGCACTCCTCAATCAGTCATCAGATTTGCAGAGCTGGCCCCTTCCGGGTTTACCATGATTGTGATAGCAGACATGATTTTAAATGTCCCACTCTCTCTATGGCACCCTACGTTTAAAAATAATAGTAGTAATACGTTGTTCTTTAGGCAGCTGAGTAGGGTAATCATGTATGACCAGAGGGACCCGCTTGTTCAGATGTCACTTCTAAATGTCTGCCGTTTCCGTCATGTCCCTCACCTGTTGTAAAAGGCAGTTTTCTAACTGGAGGGGAAAAAGTCAGCCAGGCTGACTGGAGTTGCAGGACCAGGGAAAGGTACTTAAAGAGGCTTTCTCCTCATCTGGGTTCGGTCACTATTAACATGTCGTTCCCTTCTCTCCTGTATTTAATTTTATTTGCATTTCCTCCAGAGATCAAAAATAGCGGTGTACGAAAAGATGTGGACCTACATGCGATCCGCAGAGCCGTCCGTGTTCACTAGGACTACAGCGGAGGGAGTAGCTCGGGTCCGAAAATCCAAAGGCAAATTCGCCTTCCTCCTGGAGTCCACTATGAACGAGTACATCGAGCAGCGAAAGCCGTGTGACACAATGAAAGTGGGAGGAAATCTGGATTCCAAAGGCTATGGAGTAGCTACACCCAAGGGTTCTTCATTAAGGTGGGTGGGATAGTATAACAATGTAACATGTGTTGTTATAATATTCCACCTTCCCTGATGTCCCCGACACAGTGATTTTGTTTTGTGTGTGAACATGGTATGTTCGTTTTTTTGTTGTTGTTGTTTTCTTTTTCTCCATTTCATACGTTTTGATCAACAGTCAGGTAGTTTTTTTTTTAATTTGGAATAATTAATCCTAGTTGACCTGTATATCTTTGAAGGCCATATAAAAACCAAACTGGTTGAACACTAGCTGCCTCCAGTGGGCCTAAAACGTGGGTGGCGACGCTTCTGTGTCTCGTCAACTTTCTTCAGTCACTCAATTCTGCGCTCTCATTTTGTCAGCTAATGGTTCCACATTTTATCATGATTTTTTTTTTAATTCTGCCTGCCCGCTAGTTTCTGAGTAATGAAGAAATCAGCCTCTTCCTAACAAACCACTTTTTTTCCCTCCATTTCAGTGTTTCATTGATTATGGCATCTTTATATTTTAGGTTAACCTGAGGTGGTATCAGAGTGCCAAGTTTGTGGCTGCATCTGTCCACAGATGGGGTCATGGTCAGCGGGAAGCAGGCTCTGATTCTATGGGCTTACTCCAGTCACACTCACACCCGTTGCAAAGGGAGTGTGGTGTAAGTAAGATCTGTAAAATTAGACCCGATGACGCTCCAGAACTGTTCACATACAGACCCCTGAAATGTGATTCATGAGCACAGCATCACACATGTGGATTCCTCGGATAATCCACATGTGTTAAAGATGAGACTTTCGTTCTTAAGGAAATGCTGGTAAAATCTGCCCTTTTTGCCCTTCGGTCCTGGACATAGGGAATTCACATGTTTATGCCCAGGAGGCAGAATATCCTATTTTCCTTAAGCAATAAAGGCTCCTGGTGAATTGCTGGGGCTAGAGCAAAGCCGGAGTCAGCAGTGACAACTGACAAATCAACCTGGTCTCAGTGCTGCTTAGGAGGGATTCGTACAAAGCACAGATTCAAGAAGAAATCAGAATCTTTGCTAAAGGACCTAACCACGAACCCGGTCTTGAGAAATGATGTCTCTGGTAAGCCTTTGAAATGTGAAAGTAATGAGACCTGTCCTGTTGCCCAGTAGGAATGAAAGCAACGTAAAGATGATATGATCGTTCTCATTGGTTTGAACAAGGGAACTGCAGCGTGCTTTGGATGTGTGTGTTGGGCGGGGGGTGAGGGTGTGGATGACACGGATCCGAGAAACAGTAGCCCTGGAAAGTTGTGTTAAACCAGTATTTAGTGTTTGCAAAAGCAACACTGTAATAGTTAGTGAGGGGTTTTACGGTGTGTCCAAAAGGGACCATTTTAAAAGGAGAGAGGATAAAATGAGCCGGTAAAGACAGACTTGGGTGTGGACTTTGGCAGAAAGTCATGTTTCTTTGCACGTACTTCCCATATGAAACCAGAGAAATGTCCAGGGAGAAAGCCAGACCAATAAATTACATGTAACAAAATTCTACCCCAAAATGTTCCAACCATTCAGAAACTCAGACTGGCATCAGAGTGTTTGGTCTTCGCGGGTATATTTTGTAGGATGCGGTAGGAGAAATGTGTCATTTCGGCAAAGCCAAGGAGCAAAGAAATCTCTGTTGAAGTAGGAGTTGTGAGAGCACCTTCGTGTAGCTAATTTAAAAGAACGGGAAGGGGAGAAAGCAATGGTGGTTGATATGTAGATCAGTGTTCAGACTATTGATTACATTCACTGGATGTCGCTTCTGCTCTTAATTAATTCTCTGTGGATGTAGCTGCCTTGTCCTCTGTCTTGTGTCTACTGATAAAGTCAAGTTCCAGGGACTGCATTTGGCCCTCAGATACGGGTGCGCCTGACTCCCATTGATGGCAAGAGTTCCCTCTTAAATGTGCCACTTTGTCAAATCCACACTATGGGGCTTGTTTGGGGAGACGCTGAAGGGCTTCATCTGTCTAGAACTGTATAATAATCCGCTATTGGCTTCCCCCTCTTTTCCTGTCCTTCCCTGGATCTTGTTAATGAGGCAATTGTTAAACCCAGCTTCCTGGATGGAGAGTTTGTTTATACACTTTGTTTTATATATGCCACAGTTTCCTGAGCAAGCTGGCCCCTGCATGCCAAAACCACAGTCCTTTTGTCTGGTCTTCGAGAACACTGGAAGAGCAGGGAAGGCTAACCAGCGTGCACCTTGCCCCCCACCTCCTCACTTCCCCACCCCAGCCCAGCTACACGCGGGGCGCGCATCACGCTTAAACTCTCATTCTTATTCGATGAGGAGCCTCGGTTTGAACAGAGGCAAACTCTCAGGGATGGACGAATAGGCACCTTCTGTGTAAAGGATTACTTTGTAGAAGCAAATTCAAAACAATTGCATTTATCACAGCAAGATCCCGAGGGCACATCTGCATCAAGAGTGTTGCCTTATTTGTTCAGTAGACTGTTTTCCTATGGGCTCTGTCTTTCTTTTAACCAAGTCTTTACGTTAATAGTGCTGGATACAGTGAGACTAGTCTGTTTCCTTGTCTTTCCCACAAACTCTGCTGTTGTGATTCACTGGGCAACATGAGACTTGAAGAACAGGAAAACGGTAGTCTTTTTTTTTTTTTTTTTTTAAGATTTTATTTATTTATTTGAGAGAATGAGAGGGAGGAGGGTCAGAGGGAGAAGCAGACTCCCTGCCGAGCAGGGGGAGCCCGATGCGGGACTCGATCCCGGGACTCCAGGATCATGACCTGAGCCGAAGGCAGTCGCTTAACCACCTGAGCCACCCAGGCGCCCAGGAAAACGGTAGTCTTTCCTGCTACGTCAGCTGAAGCACAGAACGCAGACACATGGCTAACAGTCTTCCAGTGGTCTAGGGAGTCTCACGTTTCCAGACCTCGCTGTGTGGTCACCGTGCTTCACAATCAACGTCCCAGAAAAGAGGAAGACTAGGATATAGTAGAATCGGGATGGAAAGCCAGGACTCGGGTCTTCACTGTGACCTGCAGACAAATGCAGTCTGGATCGTTGCAGAGCCTGTCTCAGTGTGTGGGGTAGAAAACACTGCAACAGGATGACCGGCACCTGTCTTTACGGGAGAGGGATAGCGCACAGAGCTCCTCGTTGTTCGAAGGGCCTATTTCAGGCTCGTGTTTGCGAGGGTTACAGAAAGCTGTCAGTTACAGAAGCAGTATCCACGGTCAGGAATTATTGGGTTTCTTGTACTTTAACACAGATTTGTCAAGTTTTAGGTCACAGAAGGATGCTAGGAATGTTGATGCCGTTGGACGTCCCATCTCTAGGTCTTACTATGATAAAGAGGAGTGATAACGGGCCGACCTGCCTACGAACTATCAGTACTGGGCAGTGGGGGAACTCAGATCTTACTGGCATAGCTATTTATTTTCCAAAGTCATCTTCTAAAGAAAACTTCAGTTCTCATTGTGAGATGAAAGGGTGAAATCTCTTCTTTCATATTATCTCTCAACTGTCCCCACGCTTTGATACTTCCCTCGAACCTTCTTTTCCTGTGCACCGTGCCATTTATATGACTCTCAGCGTCCTGGCCTTCCTTCTTGTTCCTTCTCCAATACCCTTGACACCCCAGAACAACGGTGACATCTGCCCTCTGGCTGAGAAACTTTCACAACACATGCTTTAGACAGCACGGTGGTGGGAACGCAGAGTTTAGATGAGGGAGGCAGCTTGTTCACTTTGACTTTACCGTGAGTTCTGTCAGCGTCACCACACGGCAGAGACCCGCTGTCCGTGGCATTTACTGTAGCGCAAAGCTGTATGCTTGACCACAGAAATACGGTCTTTACTGTGTTATCCCACTAGTTGCTGTACTATACTACGCAACAAGCAAAACCAACAGACGTTGTTCAGAGGGAATCGTAACTTGGTTAACACAGAGACGTACTAGGTACCAAACAGCTCTTAGGCGAGAAGACCCCTTTTGGAGATACTCCTGGTCCGTCGTATCTGTGAGTGCCTCCAGGGAACATAGCGAGGGAGCCTGTCTGAAGACGTCCCCGGCCTCTGTAAGAATTTGTAGACTCGACCCTAGTGTTGGAAGCCACTTAAAAAAAAAATCAAAAACCAAAACAAGCACTAGTCTCCTATCTTCTGTTATTCTGCAGTAATAATTCTTCAGATTTCGCCTTCTCTAAAAATGTTGGCGAGACTGTGTCTAAAATAAGACAAACGCTCTGTCACCCCTCCAGAAAATGTTTCAGAAGAAAGCAGTTCCAAAAGAACTTGATCAGTAATTGAGATCTGGGGGCACAGAGGCCCAGTAGGACCTGCTGCCCTCCCTTCTCAGGGAGCCCATGGCAGCCGGAGCAGGACCTCAGCAGCCAGGCACGTGAGGTCAGCTCACGACAGCCACCGCCGAGCCCGGGGCCGCAGCGTGCGGGGGTGGGCAAGCGCGAAGCAAGGGAATCAGAGTAACACAGCTCCCATCCGACTCTCTCTTTCAGTCTTGAACGCAATCCCTGGCCCAAGTCTAGATCTCTGTCAGCATGGGCAGCGCCCTCGGTAGGCCAAATCATGTTTCTTCCGCTCTGGAGGATCCTTTAGGGCAGATGTACTAAACTTAGTATTCAGATCCACATGTGAAAAAATATATTATCCTTAAGGAACCACTTTCTCATGTAAAATTGGTGATAGGTGTTTACTCATCAGTTCACGTGTTCTTACAAGGTCTAGAAACAAGGGGCTTGCTGGATGTTGTGCATGAGAATAAAGTTGATGTCTGTTTTCGATGTTAGTCACAAGTCAACTGTTAGCATTTGATGTGGACATTAGAAAAGCTTAAAAGTACAGAAAGTTAAACCTGAGCGCTCATATTCCTGAGCAGCACTTGGCCTGAAGTGATTAAATTTTCCACTTGTTTTCAGGAAATGAGTTGCAGTAGATTAGTACATGTTGGTTGGTTGGTTGGTTTAATTTTAACTAGTAGGAAAGGAGATGTTTTTGCATATAAATATCCTTTCTTTTTCTTGATGTCATAATGAGATATACTACAGGTAACTTAGTTTTTGTGATCCCATTACGACTTGGAATATCGTCTGTTGGACTAAGGGTTAGAACAAACGCACACAAGCACACAAATCCCCCCACCCCCAGTTGTAATATGCTTAATGACTTACCCAGTTTCCTACCAGAGATGCTGGTGTTTATTGCAGGGACCAGGAAGTTTGCATTCACAAACTGAGGTGCGCATGGTAAAGTTATTAATACTACATGCATCCCGGGGGGAAATAACCCCCTTTAGAATCCATATACCCCATCCTTGCTTTCCTTTCTAGAATGGTGACTCCAGTAGGAAACCTAAAACTTTCCACTGCCATTTGAAATTCTACATTTGTCATTTAGGTCTTGCCTACACTTGAAAGATGATTGAAATCACAGCTCCCCGTGAAGACGAAAAAGAATGTGGCATTTTTCTGCATTTCGTTAAGATTCACCAGGCATTAAACATGTTTGCCATTCTTCCCAATAGAAAAAAAAAATGCCAATATGATTTGCCTTCATATGTTTGCCAGTTCATTCAACAGATGGTCACTGGGTTCCCACTGAGAATTTGCCGGTTGGTTGTCATGTTGTTCCCTTTGAGTTCGGCTTTGTGACTACCATAGGTACCACCAAATCGAGACGTTTCTAAATTCAGTGTTTGGCTCTGTGCTCCTACTCACCATTACACTTAGAAACCGTATGTTAGTAACTTGCCTCAGAAAATGGGTAATCTGTGGCCATTTTAGTTTCTACCACTTCGAAGAGGATCAAATGTAAGGAGATAAAAATGCTAGAAATGAGGTTCACCAATTCAAGCCATCACAGCCTGATCCAAGGAGGGACCTAACACTGGACGTCAGCTGTGGCAGTTCTAAGAGAAGGCAGAATTCCAAACTGTTGTTCTTTAGTCCCACGTAATTGCCGTATAAGCAAATCCTACAAAGAAAGAGAATCTCCAGAGAGAATACATATATCCTGTACAATTCAAATCGATTCAGTGGTAACACACAATTGATGTGAGTGCCGAACCTCTCGCCAACCAAGTCAGGTGGCCTTGACCCACATGTGCTGAGAGTATTTAGGAGACATGGTGTCGTGTCTAAGACCAGAGTTCATCAGCCGGTAAGTGGATGAACGTATCCTTACATTAGTCGTTGGAAGTGTTGCCGTCTTGGCGGACGCCCCGTAGCCAGACAGGTCCCACCTTACGTCACTGGTCTTTATAGATCAGTACAGATCATCTCACTCAATCGAATGGTTTCCAGAAGCAATCGCAGCACTAGTGTTCAGGTTAAAAGGGGGACACAAAGGAACAACCACGCAAGTGCATGAGGGTGTTTGGACCCCCTGTTCTGCAGGGCTGGGTGGAAGCCCACGTGTGGGTTCTCCAGAGCTCAGACCAAAAACACCAGGTCTGGAGAAAAGACACGCCAATCCCCCCTCCCCTGAAGGGCACTGGCAATGCCAAAATCTAGACAGAGGCCCAACTAGGTACCTTAATAAGGAAATCGAGTCCGGACCGTCGAAGCAAAGAATCTGAAAGGATTGGGGGAAGGGAACTGTGTGGCGCCAGGAATTCTAGAGTTGGGAAAACAGCGAGAGCTGCAGAGGTCCTGCCTTTCCAGTGAATCAGAGATGTTGGTGGGGCCCACGCATGGGTTTGCTGCCGCCGGTTCAAGTCTCAGCCGTAGGACAAGCACCCTACAGAGAGATTGCCTCTGTGAAACGTCCCTGCTGCACGTAAGGCAGCTTCTGCCTGTGGCTCCAGAGTCCTCTGTGGCCTGTGCCAGTGACAAAAGAAACTGTCTGGTTAGTGTTCTTCCCTAGAAGACCTCAGGCTATAGGACCAGGAGTTCTGTAGGTAGTAAATGCCCTTGTCGTTTATAAACCAGGAGCAGCTGCTAGTTTATCCTCGGAAGAGCAGCAAGGTCAAGTGATAGGGGGGTTTTTTGGCTATTGTTTTTGCTTTTTGTGCATTGCTTGTGTAGGATTCTGTTCTCCAGGCTTACCTTCCTAAAGGGAAGGGTACAAGGACGATCAGCCCAGGCTCGGCAGAGGAGGGGTCATTAAAGTTCTCAGAGAGATCACAACCCTCACTCCTCTCAATAGTTCGGTAGGAACAAGACGAGAAGCATTATTGTCCTGCCGTAGCAGATTCCTACCCCTTACTGTCCCCAGTCCCTTTTACCTGAGATCATGGAGGTAGGGTGGGGAGGGATTGCATGAGAGAGAGAAGAGGGGGCT
This sequence comes from Mirounga leonina, assembly GCF_011800145.1. Classification (NCBI taxonomy): domain Eukaryota; kingdom Metazoa; phylum Chordata; class Mammalia; order Carnivora; family Phocidae; genus Mirounga; species Mirounga leonina. Next base: position 3,645,035 of record NW_023270387.1, read on the forward strand.
CTTCTCTTATTCCATGCTTGGGATAATCAGACGTGGAAAGAATATTTTAGATGTGCACATGGGCGCACACACACACACACACACACAGGACTTTGGAGGGAGCATGGTAATCAGATTTACCATGAAACTCCAAAATACCTATAATAAACTAAAAATACAGCTCACTTTATTGTGGAGATGTAATATTCTCCTAAATGTAGAATTCTATACAATACTGTTTTAATGCAGTTTTATCCTAATGATAAGCATCTACTTAGTGCATCATAAGTAAATAATGGTTTTCCATAAAAAATGAAAATGTTTCAGCATAGCATATGGGAAACCACCCAGCCACAACTTGAGACGTTATTAATATCTTCCTTTTGTCTCTAAAGATAAAATCAGCCAAGAATGGGCCTGGTTTATGATTCATACTTAAGAAAGGAAAGATAAAATAGCTTGGCCATTATTTGGAATGAGCTGGGAAATAGTAAAGACTCTGGTTTAGAATTATATTCTGTTTTAATTCAGCTAGGAATGAGAAACTGTAGTTCATTTATTTTAATGTTTGCCCCCCCCATTCAGTCTTATAACTCTTGTTTTCAGAATGAAATAGCATACATTTGAGATAACTTTGCCACAAACACCATATCCTGTACATCCTGGCAACACCTAAATAGAAAATCCCCATGTTACCCTGCAGACCACCTAGCCCTGGCCCTAAGCCTTCTTGCAAACAGCCTTATATTAATTATAAGAATATCTTGTAACTAATAATCATACAATGGAAGTTAGAAATACTTTGTTTATCCTCCTTAATACCGGAAAAGTCCATTTCACAATTGAAAATAGCTTATTTTAAATGGACAGATTCCATACTCTCTGAAAACCTGAAAAGCTATTGTTTGGGCTCATTCACAGAATGATAGACTTTTAGAAACTTTATGAGACCATTTCAGTATGCTCTCTTAGTATCACATGACTCAGCAGTGAAGAAAAATTAAAGGCATAAAAACAGTCCTAACATCAATTCTGCCTTTCAAGTTTATAATTCCAAGATGTGGGAGCAATCTATCATTTTAAATACCACTGACCATGCAAAGTCCTATCACATCACATTGAAATAAAGTAGACTTCATTTAGCCCACTTTTTTTTCTGGGGTACTCAATAAAAAAACCTGACACACAGATAATTTTTTACAGCAATGTTATTCAATCTGTTTTCTCTAAGCATTCAATCTTTGGGAGTTAACCAAAATAAGAATTAAAATGGAGCCAGTTAACCAAATGAGCCACGAACAGCTCTCTACTTTCAAAGAGAAGAGGAGTGTGTGGACCCCTCTCCGCGGACGATAGCCTAAACACCGGGGAGACCTACCCACAAGGCCTCTGCTCTTACAGAAAATGGTTGCTTCCTATTTGGGGCTGACAGATACGCAGTTTCTGAACAGCCTTTTTAAAATGGCAACAGGCCAGAATCTCACTAGTAACTAAGAGCAGTCTCCTCAGATATCCAGCCCCATATTCTTCTGTCTTTTCAGGTATTTGCAACTAAAACCACAAAAACAAATAAACAAAATCATAAAAGCATTTATCAGTGAATACCACTGCTCTGTGTTGCCAGGCCTGAGAAATAGAAAAGTTATAATTAAACCAAGTATCCAGAGCCCTAAGGCAGTACCCTAACCTTTGGCTTCTATTCGAAGCCAGGCGGAGGTAAACAGAAGTCATCGGGATCCGAGAAGAGCTGACCTCAGATTGTCTCACAGAGTCCAGAGCAAAGGGCAAAGGCTAACAAAAAAAAGAAGTTGCTTTCTATTAAATGATATAGCAATGATAACATCATCTAAGGCAAAGAATCCATACGCCATCTAACTGATGTTCTTTTTAATTTGTTCACTTTTAAGAGATGATGATTAAGTTAGGCTTAATGATAGAACTCTAAAAATTACTGAGCAGTATCTTTCTCAAGTGAGACAAAAATAGCGGCAGGGCAGCCTGAGAGCGTTCAAGCCACTCCCGTGTGGTTATTGTTACTCGCTCCCTTTCACCCTCTTACGATGTCGTTTTACTAAGAGGAAGAGTCTATCAGTTGGAGACGTTAAGTGACTGGCACACAGAACCACGGCTGTGGTGGAACGGAGCAGTCCGTCATTGGACTCTCGCCAGTGCTCTTACGGGGAAAGAACGAAAGGGAACTGTTTAACATAGATACAACTTACTTTCAAAACTTCCTAAACAGTTTCTGTGATTCTTCCATGTTGCGGTTTCAACAACATCCATAATTTCAAGGCGTATTGAGAATACCCCTATAGAGCTCGAGACTATTAAAAAAAAAAAAAAAAGCCAAAAACTAAATAAGCTCTGGCTAAGTTGAAGAAATTACACAGGAATAGACTTCAGGGTCAACATAAAGATTGTACAACAATTAAAACTGGTCCAGAAGTGGGAGGAAACTGGCTCAGATCCCCAACATCAGAGTCGCTCAAGTAGAAACGGAAGAGCCTCCCACTTTGAGAGTCTAAGAATCCGTGTCATGTCCTGGACCATCTTTAGCAAAGCAACCGAAGAATTCTCTTACACCCCTTTGAAGTTGCAGATACTTAATAAGACTGGGGAGAAATTCATTCCCAGAACCTCAATACAAGCTCATCCGGTTTTGGAATTAAATAAGTCACTTCTTCAGTAAATAGCTGCTTTTTATCACATTCTGTCTACACTGTGAGATAGAAAGATATTTAAGGAAAGCACTTCTCTTTAAGAACCACAGAGCTAGAGATAGACGCAGGTCTTGTATGCCTCCCTGTACAGACATTTAAAATTACATACTGACGTCAAACTTTTGGCAAGGTACAAATCTGACAAACTTCGCTGGGTTGTAAAAGGAATAAAACAGCAAAAGGGAGGCACATGCATGTAGAAGGACTTGCTTTTTTTTTTTTTTAAGAACAACACGTATGCCTCCCCACCTAGATGATAAAAATTGATCCATGTAATCTGGTATCCCATGGTGGTTCAAAATAAAATACGTGAGAGGGTGATTTTTAAGAGCCCCTAATAACAGCAGCAACTTCCGTTGCTACTTCATTTTTCATTTTTGTCCTCATCACAAATAGCAATCCACCTATGCTCTGAAGCCTGAAGACTGCACAGCCCACTGGAGTTTTACCCAATCCACGCAGTGTCCCCACAGTTATTCTAATTCATAGACTTTCACATCATTTTGGAATACAAAGATATGTCCTTCAAAACTCTGTCATTTAGGTGACTTCCATGGATGAAGTAGGTGTTTTATTTAAAAAAAAATGTACTTTTTTTCTACTTATAACAGCTTCACAGTTTCCAAATGTATTACAGGAAAAAAGGAAATTTCCTATTTCTGTATATATATTCTTTGGAATTTATAGAGTGTAGTGGATAAAAGACTGGTTTGTCAAAATAGCCAATTTTTGAATATTCTTTGAAGATAATGAAGTTAAGTTTCCCAAGTAAGAACATGAGGACAAACACGTATGTTTGTAGTTGGAGAAGCATTACTCTGCCGGGGTCTGCATCATGTAACTTCAAGGGGATCAAAGCTCAGAGGGTGATGGTAACAAACGTATGGTGTAGAACCTTCCATACAGTGTTTTTTCCCTGCACATTTTCATAACGGCCATTAGAGTAATGATTACCCCATTCTTCATTTCGACGTCTCTGGAATATATTGTGACTACCCAAGGTTCCAAAGTACATCCATTTTCTCACCTGATGTCGTTTTACTTGATAAAGAATTTTAATAAATTACCCAAAGTTAAATAACAATAGCACATGATCTTGTATGGGTTCAGGCTCATTCTCGGTCTCCACTTTCCTTCATGTCTCATGGAACTCAATCAGTTGTCTGGTATTTGATCTTTTTTATGGGAGCCAGTCACTGAAATTATGCCAAAGGGTGACTAGGAATGGACTCTAAGCTCGGTTAACTAGACGGTAGTCTCAAAAAAGACAAAGTCGTTCAAAGAAGAAAAAAATCGTATCAGATGCCATGTAAATGAAAAGGAAACAAATTCAACAAGTCCTACACACCAAGCGCATGTAGATGAATTTATTTGCCCCAACAAATCCTTGGTTCTGGTGTTACTGTCTTCACCTGGTCAGATGCTGCCGCTGAAGCTCAGAGGGAAAAGGAGCCCATCATTCTCTCCTCCCCAAATCCATGCTCCTTTCATGTGCTGCCTTCCTTCTCTCCAGAGATACTAGAATCCCTACTTAGCTAGAGGTACATCATGGAAGAAAACAGCTCTGTCTCACCTGTGATTCCCTGCTTTGAAAAAATAAAGCAAGTACCTAGTTTCCAATAATATCCCATTTTCCCCCACTTTCCTAACCCTCCCCTTTTATGACCCCTTAGGGTTGGTGGTTTTTTTTTTCATTTTTGCAGTAACTCTTGTTAATACCAAATTTAGTACTGCCCCCAACATGGTGTTGGCTTGTAGCACTATCAGTTTGCCCTCAAAAACACCAGGAACATCAGGGAAACGGGTTGAGAACACCACAGCATGCCTGTCTTTTTAAGGAGCTCCAGGTGCACCCCCGCCATACACACGCTCTCCATGATTCACAACAGCGGATGAAAATTACCCACGTAATGCGCTTACAGGAATTCCTCTGTTCTACATCAGGCTTCAGTTCATTGGAGCTCTGACAAAATAGACTGATTAGTTTTGTCCCTCTCACACAGAGACTGTTCATTCCCCTTTGGCTTAATCCTTAAAATGAGTTTTAAGCTCATTTCAATGAACGCCCCGGTGTATCAGACAGTTGGTAGTGTCTTGTGAGACCTGAGGAAAGGGTTGGCCAGAACTGAACTTGACTTTAATACAAGACCATGTTCTATTATTGTTTAACTTTGGGTATTTCTCCCCTAGGAGGAGGACAGAGGAGAACTAACCAGCTCCAGGACCAAGGTAAGAGGGGAGTTTTCTTTCAAAAGAATGGGTTCCATCCATTTGAAGGAAACCCCTCCCCCACCTATTTTTCAATCCCTTTTTCTTTGTACATTTATATTTTTTAACCCACGCCTTAGGAAGCCAGCTTGCCAGTTGTGCGTAGTAGGGACTTGAACATCCCCTCACAAATGTTACAGCAGGAAAAAGTAAACACCGTCACACAAGTCGTATCAGTTATATGCTAATGCGTTTATGTTTTCCATCGTCATTATCGGTGCCGGTCTTCCATTAAGGATCAGTCTTTTTGCATAGGGCTTAAGAAATTGCCGTCAGCTGTTAATTTCTCTCTGTAGAATATGGATGGTAACTGATAAACTATAATGGGTAATGGGGTTACAAAAATACTAAAATTAAAATCCAAAGTGTTTCTGTAGAAAATACACTCTTAAGAAATTTTTTATTTTAAAAAAAATTTTTATTAAAAGCAGCTGATAGAATGTAAATGATATGTAATTTGGGATATGCACAGGCTAGACTCCGGGTGTGCAGCAGTTTAGACTTGATGAGATGTTTAAGGTGCCATATGAAACCAGGAACCAGATAGAAAAGGGAGGAAGGGGAGTTGACCCTGTCCTGAGCAGTGTTTCTCGTGCTTAGCGAGCCTTCCCGGGCATCGCTCCCAAGTGGTTTCCATTGTTACCGCTCACCTTCTGTGTTGTTGTCCCTGGAAGTCATCAGTATTCCCTGCTTTTGGTACTCTGTGTCACATTGGTCCTTCCAGGGGGTAGAAATCCCAGGCGAGAAACAAGTGAGAGAACCTAAAAGCATCCAGAATCTGAGATATTAGAAGAAAGGTGGAATCCAGCGGGGTGGGGGGCACGAAGGGACAGCGTCCAGACCCTCTGCAGCAATCCTTCTGTTGTCCTTGCCCTCCAAGGAGGCCAGGTCTTGTGATTCAAGTAGATTTTAGGGAAGCCTGAGGCTCAGACGACTGAGCTACTTGAGGCTCAAGCAGAAGAGAATCCTAGGAAGCAGGGGAAATGTGCATAAAGAAGGTGAATTCAGGCCATTTGTTGCCAATAAATAATCATCGTCTTTTGGAAACACAGTTCTGGGCGTTTTGTTACAAGCGTGTTTAGAATCACCTTTAGGTTGGATTGTCAGGGTTTATTTAATGAAAGAAAATCACTTCAGACGGATCTGTTTTTGTGGGAGACTGTTGTCTAAGGATCAGGATCCACAGTAGCCGTGCGACTAGGAACGTCCGCGAGGGGACGCGCGTGAGATGGGAACTTGGTTTTAATGCCAGCAAACGCGAATTTTGTAGATACTGCTATTGCTTAGTGGTCACCAAGCACAGAAACCTAAGCGCCGGACTTTTAGCAGATGATGCGTTTTGTTGTCAGAAGTCAGAGCCTAATTTTTACGCTCTCACTCCCTGCCTCCCTCAGTGACAGGCTCAGGATGTATTGGAGGCACCTGATTCACTCCTGCATTTTAAGATGCCAGGTGTATGGTTCGCCTGATCAGCCGCACACAGGGTTCCTCGAACCGTGTACGTGTGAGAATTTGGTGTCCACATTCTCTGGTCTGTCAGGCAGATCTGTTGTGTGATCTGGATTTTATGAAATCGTTCACGGTGATCTCGTTCAGGGGAAGAATTGGGGGTCGTTCTGCAGTGAATCGGTTCTGTTCGGTAACCTGAACTTGAGATGGAACACCGTTTTCGGTTTTTTGTTTGTTTTGCTTTGTCTCGTTGCTCTGTAAAGTGAAAAATACTGATCTCATATTAGTTGCATTCAGTTTATCAGGTATATGACAAATAGTGAAGGGAAGCGCCCAGGCTGGTAGCTTAGGAAATACCCAAGTACTTCTGACCAGAAGCAAGTAACTGAAGGGCTATGTGCTGTGCTCTAGTATTAACACCACTTGAAGCAAATGTAGGTGAGCAGATGTTCAGAATTTACACTTTGGGCTTTTTTCCCATTTAAATTATTTAAGAGAAATAAATGAGAGACTATATTTCTGTTCTGAAATGTGGTTGTGAGCCCTGCTGCCAGCAAAGATAAGCAGCTTTGTGTTTCCCTTTGAAGGGCATAAACTGAAAAGCTGTACAGACACACAGACTTAGAATTCTTAGGGTTTGGTTGTTTTCAGATAACAGCAGAGCCACCGGTGCTCCTACTTAGGAGGTTCACACAGCTTCTTCAAGTTCCCATTAGCTTAGAATCCCTTCTTCTGGAAGTCCTGTTTTTATCACTGTTTCTTTTTCTACTGTGCTGTTCTCCCACCTCACCAAAATCCATGCCAAAAGTTAGGGTAGATGAAACAAGAGCAGCTAAAGACATTTTAAGTTCTATCCAAATACTAGGCTACTGCGAGGGACTCTGGCACCCTGAATGAAAGAGAAATTGAAACTTTTTTAAGAATTTGGTGGGAAATTTAAAGTATTTGTAAAGATTTACTAGACATATTGAGTGAATTAAGTGCATATTTAAATACACAATAAAATAAATCTTCATCAGGTTAAACCAGACATAGTGTTGGCCTTTAATTATCTGTTGATGACAAATGTAATTAATTTCTCTGATATACTGAATTATACTGTTCAGTAAATTTAGTAATAGAATTTTATAAAAAGGACATGTTTTATTTGCTACTGTTAAATAGGTTAGAACAAAATGATAAGAATACCATTATCTGGGATTTAGTTGTAAGTACCTGATTTCACCTGATACAACAAGCTTGTATCTGATTTTATCAGTTCGTATTTTTTCCTTGCCCTGCTACACAAACTGAGCTGGTAATCCCTTTATTTTAACCATCTATAATCTCACTGAAATATCATCTTAGGTATTTTGTTTATACGATGGACAAAATCGTTTGCCATCATTCATAAAAATAGCTAGTGTTAGTAATTCTTTTTGTCCCTCTTGCCAATATTTAATAGACAGTTCGGGAGCCCTTTTGCTTTGTTTTATTTTATTTTGTTTTGCTTTAAAACCCTCTCCATAGCAGGTCTTCCCAAAATCCATTAGGTGGCACAGTCAATGGTTCAGGCACAAGATTCCTTCATTTTAATGGGCTGCTTAAAAAGTAGCACCTTAAGTTAATCACGGAGATATCAGCCCTCCAGATAGTTATTGCATGGCTTCTGTAGTTCTCGCCCTGCCTTGGGACTGAGGATGGTGTAAAATACCGTAAAACAGAGTTGCTGTGCTCCACGGGAAAAGACCGTACAGAGATAGCAACACTGTAAAGTGATGTGGGACTCCAAGTAATTGGGAGCGCTGCAGACAATAGATAATTTAAAGAAGAAGGAGATCACTAGAGTCTTAGAGTATCTGGGAGAGACCTAATAAAAAAGGTTCACATGTACTAGTTGATAAATATTAGTTGAATGAATAAGTCCATGAGTGATTATTGGAAAATGGAAAGAACTTTAGAAAAGCTAAGGGGGAAAAACGAAATTTCCGGTGAAGGTTCTGTCATGAGACTGAAATCGACTGCGAATAAAATGTCTTTGGGACTCTTAAGGAATCTAGCCTGGAGGAGGCAGAGAAGGTCTATTTGAGGAATTAGGGTGGTTAAGAGGCTGGGCTTCTGTGGTGGAAGGATCCAGGTTCCAATCCCGCCTTTGCCATTTACCGGCCGTGTGGATTCAGTAAGGACTCAGAATGTGAAGAACTTGGGACAGAGCCTGGCTCAATCAAATGTAATCAAGTTATACTTTAAAGGTATACATATAAGCTGAATTGTGAGGAAGCTTTGAATGTCAGGAAAATTAGAACAGAGTCGTATGTTGGAGGCAGTCGTGAGTCCCCAAAGGTTTCCAACAAAGCGGTGTAAAGAAGCAGAGAAGCATAGCTGTTCTGACTTCAGGTAGCTAAGAACAGATTGAGAGTCAGTGGATCTTGTCTCAGGTGATAGAGGCTTTGACTCAGGTGTTACCTGTATAATAGAAATGAACATATAAATTTAAGACACCTTTTCAGAAAAAAAAGGTTCTTAATGGCTACTTGGCTGTAGGAAAGGAGTGGAAAATTCGAAGATGAGATTGAGTTTCTGTGATTGGACTTTGTTATTATTTGTGTTTACCTTTCTACTTCTTCTGTGAAGCATTTTCTGATCCATTATACTGAAGCTTCTTTATAATAACGTGTTTGGGATCCCTCATTACCTGTCCTAAAAGATCAGAACTTAAGTCATTAGGAACCTAGTATGTATAAAAATAGACCTGTCTTATTCCAACCTTAGGAAGGAACAAGTATCACCATCTAATCAAATCAAGTCAACATAAAGTTTATTGGTACAGCTTTTTAAGAAACGTTATCTACTGTTCTTCCTTCTTGGATATTTAGGAAGGATCAGTTTCAGCTGATAAGACCACAGGCCTCTGAAGTCTTATCTCAAGAAGTATTTAGCCAGAGGGGATAGAAATTGCAGGGAATGTATCAGTGAAAGCTTAATGAGGGATCACCCCCAGCAAGCCTGATGAACGGGGTGGGGGGGAGAAATTCCCCCTTGGAGAGCCATAGTAGGGAGGAATACTTAGTTTAGCTACACAGGAAAGGGGACCCACAGAAAGCGAAGTGATCCTAGCACTGTGGGAAAGAGCACTAGGCCAGGAGACAGCAGACCTCCATCCCGGCTGGGTCTTGGTGAGCAAGGCGCCTAACTTTCCTTAGACCCCAGTGACCACAACCGTCAGATGAGATGGTTTGAGACACCCTCTGACCCCCACTGTGACTCAAAAATGCTACGATTCTAGTTCTTTAAGGCAGTTGATGGAAGTTTTTAACAATGAGCAAAGGAAGGAAAAAAGGAAACTCGGTTGTGTTTTTGTTGTTGTTTTTTTTAAATATTTTATTTATTTATTTGACAGACACACAGAGAGAGAGAGGGAGCACAAGCAGGGGGAGTGGGAGAGGGAGAAGCAGGCTCCCCGCTGAGCAGGGAGCCTGATGTGGGGCTCGATCCCAGGACCCTGAGGTCATGACCTGAGCCAAAGGCAGACGCTTAACGACTGAGCCACCCAGGCGCCCCAGGAAACTCGGTTGTTGAGCATTCTGGAAATCCTATAAAGAGAATAAGGAGCGTGGCCTAGGAGAAGGAATCCGGAGGAGTCAGGGACAGAGCAGAGACCACCCTGCAAATCTGCGTGGAAATCCCAGTGCTGCCCTACAGCTCACACGCAGTAAACAGTGACAGCCACCAGCTCTGCGACTTCTGAAATCGTACTTTAGCTTAATGACAATCCCTGAACAAGTGAGATTCAGAGAGAACTGGAAGCACTTCACAGTCTGTAGGTAGCGACTTGAAACAAAGCCCCATGTTGTATGATTCCATCACAGAAACTGCTCATAAAAACAGGGTGGCTTGGCGTGGGGACTTGAGCCCATATCATCTCAAACAGCACCCCAGGGCACCACAAGTCAAATAAAATACATGATTTAATACGAATAATTGATATTTTCCCAATATTATCTAAGGGTAACCAAAAGTGTCTTTGAGCAGTTTTTATTTTTAATTTTTATTAATGTCACATGCAGTCTTCTAAGAAGCCCTGCACATGGGGGCGCCCCAATGGCTCATTCGGTTAAGTTAAGCGTCTGACTCTTGATCTCAGTTCAGCTCTTGAGCTCAGGGTCGTGAGTTCAGCCCTGTACTGGGCTCCACACTGGGTGTGGAGTCTACTTAAAAAAAAATTTTTAAAAAGCCCCGCCCATGCTGTGTTTGCAGAATGATCACAAATTGAGGCTCGTACCTTGCAAGTTCCTTACCACCAAACCACAGTCTTAAAACCTCCTCTCTCTTAAAATTCTGGAGCAACCATGGGTCATAGAAATATTTTTATTTCCCTTCCTTTAATAGACATACTTGAAAGTGGCCATTAATTAATTTTAAAATAAGTGTTACTAGAATCTGGAAGAGATATTTTTTATCTGTATTCATGATTCCCTTTCCAAATTTTGTGGATCCCCTGAAGTCATTATGCCAGTCTATCTGTAGCTTTCACGGGCTTCTAAAAGAGGTCCCTACCCAAAGGAGGATAGAAAATTCTACTCTGTGACCTAAAATTGACAAAATCATGAAACTAAACTGCATGAAATTTGTAAGGATTACATTTTAAAAAAAAGTTTAACACTAAAAGTATAGTTAAATTTTTCATTTATCACAATCTCCAGCTAGTACTCTAAATTACTGGCAGACATCCTCACAAAAATCACAGTATTTCTTCAAAAATCACATTCCTCAGACCTAGGCCTCAAATAGCAATTAGTCATGCAAATTCCAAGGAACACACACGTTAGGGGCACTTGGCATGGCTCAGTCGGCTAAGCATCTGCTTTGGCTCAGGTCTTGATCCCAGGGTCCTGAGATCGAGTCCCACATCGGGCTCCCTGCTCAGCGGGGAGCCTGCTTCTCCCTCTCCCTCTGCTGCTCACCCTGCTCATGCTCTCTCCCTCCCTCTCTCAAATAAATAAATAAAATCTTCAAAAAACACACACTTTAGAGACCATTTTTGGAATCTAACCCAGTATCTACGTAATTTATTTAGTTGTCTTTGACTTACTTGGAGTATGAAAAGCTGCAAAGGACTCTATACACTAAATTAATTGCATATATGCCATCCAAAATCCAAAACAAAGCCAATAAATCCTTCCTTATCAAAGTGGTTTTCAAAGGCTCATTATACATCATGTAGGGTCTGAATTGTCTTTCCACTGAAAAAAATTTTCCCTCCTAATTTTGATATCAAATTATTGATTGGCAGTGCCATTTTTATGCAAATCTTACCTGTCATTGTGTAAGCCAACTGGAATTAAAACTTAGTATCTTTTCTAAAAACATTTGCACATATATGCAGAGCAATTTAGCCCAAATCCTGTCTCTGGAAAGAAGTGCACAAATCCAATGAAGCAAAAAGAGCCTTGTGCTTGTTTACTGGAAGGGATAATTTGGGAAGAAAACTAATAGCACAGCTGCAAGTTAAATTGAAAACTTAGTGGAGCATTTATAATGCCGAGAATCCAGGCCTTACGCAGTTGATCAAGGGTAGAACTGTGGACGCAAACGCCTTTCCTTAAGATCAGATTCTCACCTCCTTATCATTTGACAGCCTATTGATTTTTATTTACTTACTGTATTTTCTTGATTGATAAACTAGTTCTATCTCAGTGAGTTATTCATAGACTTGGTACAAAAATCTGGGGTTGTTGTAAATTCTCAGTCTCATGGCTGATTTCCTCCAAACACTTTTATTTGGGGGGACATCATTAATTAAACGGCAAAAATAAAACCCCGTAGGTCCCATGCTCCTCCCTCCCCATCTCCTCTTGCTCTACTGGGGTAGACTTTCCTGTATTCAACCCTCATGACAGTAGTGACAGTTGCCACCACCGCTTAAATAAGAGAACCAATAGTCTGTGCAATAGTCTGTGAAAAATTATTCATTTTTCATGAAATTACTATTTTCTTACTAGAGTGGTCCTAGAAATTTTCTGCATGTACTTACCTGCTGCATAACAAAGTTTAAATCAAATGAGTTTTCCAATCTGGAGTTTTAGTTTAAATGCAAAAAAGAGATACAGTAAAGATGTGGTGTGATGAAAGATTTTTTAGTGGCATTTTTTTTTAATTCCTGAAAAAAAAAAATGAAAATGGCTTTTTTCTTAGGGTCTCTACTACTTGTTTGGGGAAGAACGTAGTTGTCAGCTCTGAAAATTCTTTTCCTAAAAACAGAGGTATATACATATTTTTTTTTTAATGGCCCACTTTGCAGGACTCAAGTCTACGCACCATCACATTCATTTAATTCAGCCTAAGGGGAAAAGCTCACCTTGTCTATGTAAATATGTGTGAAACAGCGAGAGTCTTTTCTCCAGGCCACTGAGAGTTCTATTAACCTCCTGCAGATCCTGTCTGACGGGGGAGGCCCACTAATTGATGGATTACTCATCCTTCTCTGCCTGACCTGTTCCCCTCAAACAAGGCAGAACCTTTGTAGAAGCCAAGTTCATCATCCCCTGTCCTCCAGCCTGTGGCTAGAGACCCAGAACCAGATGGACCAAAGCAAACCACATCATCAGGAGCAATGAATGCTTTACTGACATCCTTAAGAGCAATTCCTAAATTCTACCTCTTCCTCATTTCTTTGTTTTTGGCGGGTTTTTTGGATCCAAAATAAAATGTATATGTTGGTTTGCATAAAACAGTTCTTTTAGGCATTATATTATAAAATAATATAGAATTATAAAATCGAGGCTTTTTTGGTTTGTATTTACTGATTATTAAAGTATCAGAGTAGAAAATTCTGGATGGGTGGGGAAGCGTAAAAAGCAAAATGCAGTCCAAACTAATCATAATCCCTACGTTCAGAGACAGCTCTTTGTTGTGTTTTTTTCCCAGTATTTTTCCATTAATGTCTCTGTCTCTCTCTAAATATATATTTTTATTCTTAAATTAAAATCATAGGGAATATACAAATTTGTTTCTTTTTTTCCACTTAACATTATACTATAATCATTTTTCCTTGTTGTTAAAAGCTTCGAATGGTCGTAAAACGTTCAGCCATACAAGTTATGGGTGCTTATCAATACCATCACCTGAGGAGCTTTGTAAAGATGTAGACACAGTGCCCCTGACTCAGAGGGACCTGACCCAGCAGTGTTAGGCCTGAGCATCTGTATTTCTGATGGTGGCTCTCTACTCAAATCAAGCTTGAGAACTGCTGCTGGGTCTCCCCACATCTACTTCATTCTCCTCTTCTGGTGGGCATATGAATTGCTTGCCATGTTTGCTACAGAAATATACTATGAGGTTCATTCAGTTACTCCCATCAGCATCATTGATTAACTGAATTGGTTCCTCAAAGGAGAATTATTATTAACCAGTAATATTTAGTCAATTAATATAATTATCAACATTATCAGTAATTTCCAAGAACAAGAATTGTGTTTAAGCTTTTGTTGTGTAAAGTCATCTTATTTCTTTTTTAGTTCCTAATTCAATCACCAGTGGATGAGGACGCCCATCTTATTCGGCCCTTGACTATATTACACAGTATCTTTACTTTTGTCTTTCCTAACATGAGTGGCAGAGAATTGAATTGGCATCATTTTAATTCACACTAATTTAATTCCAAGCCAAGTTGAATGATTTTTGTATGATTTGTATGATCTCCCTGCGTAAATCGTCTACCAACACCCTTTGTGGATTTTAAAGGGACTTTCTTACCTGTTGACACAATGCCTTGTGGATTCACACAATTTTTAAGTTTTTAAAAAACATACTAAGATTTATTGGGGACTATGAAAAAAATTTCCTAGCATCATTCAGGTAAATATTCTGGACATTTGAACTTCATGATACTTAAATTTTAGAGTTTAGGGGCGCCTGGCTGGCTCGGTCTGTAGAGCTTGTGACTGTTGATCTCAGGGTTGTAAGTTCGAGCCTCACATTGGGTGTAGAGATTACTTAAAAATAAAATCTTTAGAGAGAGAGAGAGAGTTTAGTATGAAGAGAGGATTCCCATTAAGAGAGCACAGGCCTAAAAGTGATGAGACTTTCTCGTGTGTGTATAACTAACGGATCCTTTCCCATAAGGACACTAGAGCAGTAGCAAAAATCTCACCGTACGTTAGAATAAACCGCACCATCGCCGCCAACGATGAAATATTCATCCGATTAAGTAAAATGGAATTGAGTTTGTTTTAATCAGACTAAATATGATATTGCAAATTATTTGTTCTACAAACTACATACACCCTAAATATCCTGTGTGCAGATGTTGACTAAGTCTAGGGGCCAGTATATCAGTCCTTTATAATAATATTCTTAAATCCAGGAAACCATAAAAATACTTGACTAAACCTAAACTTTTAAAATGTTCCTATTAGGTAGATATTTTGTCAGATGTGCATTTTAAAACCTCACCAACAGAAGAACTACATTACAAGTAATATGGTCCAGAAGTAAATATAATGAGTAAGGCATAAATTAAGCATAAAAGCATACCCAAACATATAGAATGATAAATTATTTATGAAAGTGTGGGAGGTAAGAGATGGGTATCTTAGCCTGAGTTAAGATGCTTTGAACAAGAAAATCTCCACACTTGATGAATTCACCCAATATCAATAAATGGGAGAAGTTTAGGTCTGTTAATTCTCGTTCTCAGGCTTCTGTTGTATATGGTCTTTCAACAAGAGTCTCATTAACAAAAATGGATCCCAGAAGCTAGCGCAATGAGGTACGGATTTTCATAATCTCAAGCTCAGTTGAAGGAAATTTCAGGAATAAAAGCCTTGAGCAGTTTTCTTGAGGTCCTGGAATTTGATTCGAGGAACATTTTCCTTCCACCCTGCATCAAGTGCCCCACCATCTCACTACTATTAAAATGCCTACTTGGAGAAGGTTTTTTCTTACTTCACTCTTTAAAAGGTCATTGTCAACACACCTGCCGGAGTCCAGCTCCAGCCGGGGTGGGTCTCTCGTAGGAAAGGACGGCGTCGCGAATGAGGAGACACACGCAGGGTTAGGTTGCAAGCATCTCCTCCTGACAGCCTCGGAGCAACTTTCTTTATATGTTAGGATATTTTTGTTTTTCCAAATCTTAGATCATTTTCTGGATTACAGCCATAGCCTTCTTTCATTTTTCCTTTGTAATGATTAACATGACCTTTATTGATTTCTGCTTATTGGCTTTCGCTAAAACTGAAAAACAGTACGCAAAGAGAAAGGTGCTAGACAGAACGTGACCGTCTTGTTATTTTGTTCTATAGAAACTAATTCTTCATGGAATTAGTTTCATTATGATTGCTTAGATAGGCGTAACTAAGATGAGTAGTCACTTTATCATGAAACCCCAGAAATATTCCCACAATTATAAAGATTGCCATAAACAAAACGAAAAAGAATAGCAGGAGCCCGCTGTGGAGTCTCCTGTTTTCAGGATCATCCCCCATACTTGGACTTTGTCAAGCAGAATGAGTAGCTTGGCTCGCGCCACACCTGGGCTCTTAATTGTGGTCTACACACGTCCAGCAAGAGTGTGGTCACTGACCCTTTCTTCCTCTCCTCTTCCGTTTTTAAATGAAAACAATCCACTTGGTTGAGTTTATCTGTAAAAGGTGCCTTTTATAGAATAAAGGGAAGAATCAGTGTAAGGAATAGCGCACCTTTTTCTTCTATCGCTTATCTTCTTGGCTGACCACTGCTTCAGGACCAGAATATCCCTGATCATTAATCTGCGTTTCTGACATTGACTTTGAAACCTCTGTCTGAAGTGTACGAAGGGGATTGCAAAGGAACAGTAAAACGTGATGGAAGGTCTGCTTCCCAAGTCCCTCGTTTACCCCCCACTACTTGTGACTTCCCTAAGGTTGCTTCCAATTCCTCTTTCAGGGTTCCTTTTTCTCTTGCCTAGGTAAAAAATATTCCAGCAAAATGAGTGAAGTAACTTTATGTATTTTCTTAAGTCACTTGATGATTCTTACAATTAATAACATGTAAAAGTAATGTGTTTCATAAAATAGGACAGATGTTCAAATGTGGCTTATGCTGCAGTTGAAATGGCAATCTACAGAGGCTGCTAGACCTGATTACAGAAATGACATCTGTAGTCAGAGAGTTGTAGAAAACAAGCAGTTTTCACATGCAGAGAAATCGTGAGTACCTGAAGACTCTTTCTGAATATTAATTACAAGGTGCCTTCCATGCATCATAAGAGAAAAATTAACGTGCGTATAATATTATTAGGGGGACTTTATCAAGGGGCCACATGTTTCTGGAAGGAAAACGTGGATTAACTGTGACCTGGGCAGTGACTTACCTACTGGTCAGGTGTATCGTACGAACCAAATATTGATGTATACACACACACATGTGAATAGCAGTGTGAAACTAAACTGTTTTTACATGGCCTATTAGATGGTCTTAGAAAGACAATGTCTTAGAATAATTTTGTAGGAAGCTTTATTCCAAACAGTTTTCTCAACGTGAAGCTTTTTTTCCTTATCCATTCCTTTGTTTTGCTTTTTGTTTTCTCCTGTGCTGTGGGACTGTCTTTGGCTAATACCCCTGTTAAATAACCCTCTCATGAAATGATCTCGGTTTTATCAAAGGAACGGTCTAAACTAACACATAAAATTATTGGGATGCCACCTCATTAAAACGGATCTACTATGAATGTTTCAGGCTAAAATAGAGTATAAAAATAGTTTTCTCCAAAATAAAAAATTTTAGTTCGGTTTAAATCATTGAAAGACAAATTTAGTTTGTTGTGGACACAAAATAAATTAAAACTTTCTCCCAACAGCATTTTTTTTTTAAATAGGTCTCTCTTCACTGAATATTCATTCATTCTTGCATTTCAGTCTGATCCTTTTGCTGATTAAACCAACCACCTGATACTGTTCACTTTGGGAAGTATATTCATTATTTTAGGCCACTAATGTGGCACTTGGGAAGGTGGGAGCAGCTGATTATTTAATTAGCATTTTGTAAATGGCTGTCTAAGTCTCAAGAAGAGTTAACACTCTCAAAGTGTATGGCTTACTCGTGGGACATGTTTATTCTCCAAGTGGATCAGACTATCACAACACTGGAAAATGAACATTGTTTACGTGAAATATGATAAACACATTTTAAGAAAAACACTTCAATAGGCTGATTGGTGGTGAAATATATAACACTTTTTACTAGTCAGCAACTATTTCACTTGCAAATCAGTTTTCAAGTGCTATTCATTAATATGGGGTTATTTTGTTTTGTTTTATTTATAACTCATTTGGCATTAAGTAACCACCAAACTCAGTATTCATCAAGGTGCCTAGCCCAAATTCTTGGTATAGAAGCCACTCCCTCACTCTAACAGAGATTTCATGAAATGCTGGGAAGACCTCTTGAAAGAGATAATGGCTCATTTAAAAACTAACTTGAAAGCAAGTAAGAAACCAAATACCTGGCAGGCAAAAGCCCATGACACATTTTTAATCCTTTTAGACATTCATTAGAATCTGCTCCCTTATTCCCCGATAGAGATACACATGGAGGCAATCGGATCTGGGGTGTTTGTCTGCAAGGTCCCAATCACATGCATCACGGCTCCCTGGGGTTTAATTACTTAACTTCCGCAGTGGAATTGGCCGAGCCATCATAGTTTCTAAATAGCATCCAGAGCCTTCAAGAATCAACACCAAATTCCAAATATAAGACCTTTTCCCTGAGGGCTGGCACTGCCTTTCTCTTGACTGTCCTGTGACTTCTAGCCAGGGACACTGAACCAAACATGCCAATCCTAGATTCTGAGACCAATGAAATCAAACAAGTGAGCAAACTTAACTCCCACAAACAGTAAAGGGAACCATAATTAAGCTGTACTCTTTGTTGTCAGGAAATCCGTTCACAAAAATGAATGAACAGCTGCTTTTTCGCTCTGGCAATGCCGTTCCGTGTTTCCTTCTGGGAACGAGTTTTCATTTGGGTCTCTTTTCGGCTGTTGACCTTCTTAGAGGCAAAGGAGCTCAAGGCACAATTCTTCCTCAATTACTAGTAAATGCAAGTTTATTGCTGTTTTGCAAAAGAAAAAAAAATCCATGTCATTGGTTGATAACAGCGTCCGTTTATTTGACAGTAAATGAACTCTGAGAGCGAGCAGCACCAAATACCACATGTTTCACACCCTTTGAAATTAGTCACCATTGCCTTTGGTTTGGACTCTGGTGGAAGGGGCTGCAGGACTGCAAAATGAGAGGTTTATTTAGCGCCTGGGAGAAGCTTATAAAAGAGCTTAAGTCCTCATTCCTTCTAACATCTTAACAGCTGTGCAGTTTCTTACAAAATATGTTTTATCGTTTCAAGAAATGCTGTTAACCTCGCAGTTTTAAAACTGAATGAACAAGGCCTCTTGGACAAATTGAAAAACAAATGGTGGTACGACAAAGGAGAATGTGGCAGCGGGGGAGGTGACTCCAAGGTCAGCCTCAATGTCACCAAAAGCGGGTAAACAGTATGTATAGTAATAGGTGCATCTGCTGGGAGACGCAGCTTGGACCCCCCCCGCCAGCCACCCCCAGAATTGCCAGTCCAGTCCCTTCGAAACCCAAGTATGCAATTACTGTCAAAGCAAAAATATTTGCAACCGTTAATCAATTGAGGGACACACAAACAGACCTCATTACAACAGTCCCTGAACCCCTCTGGCTTCACAGAGGTCGTGGGTCAGACCTTGTAGTCCTACGAACCCCCTTGTTGAAAGCAGGGAAGGATCCAAGCTTTTGAAAGGGCAATTTAGTGACGAGGAGGGCGGACACCGAGGGGAAGTCTGTCCCGTCTGGTTCACCCATGCGTGGCGAGACCACCTACAAAGCGTTTTTAAGTAACAGCAATGACTTGACTCCACCTGGACCTGTTTAGAGTACCTTCCAGAAAGCCATGTCTCTACCCAGAACCCTCAGGCTTCCGTTGCATATCAAGTTAAATAATAAATCAGCGATAGTCTTGTGAACTAGACATTTTTTGCCTTCCGTAAATGGATCAAAAGCAAGACCCGTTCAGCTCTGTGCTCACTACATCCATGTCATGTTTCCAGCTTCATAAAATAAGGTGGGGTTTTTTTCTAAGCAGTTTCTAAAGGAAAAAAATGTATACAATTAACAGAAATAATCAACTGGTGTCCCAGAACCCTTCTTCACTGTGTATGGACCTAAAACAATCCAGACATGGGAATATCCTCACTGAATTTTATTTCATACCTTCCACCTGGCATGGAAGAGTATTGAAAATTTTTAAGTATGCGCTCTTGTCTTTCTTTTAAAATCTAGAGAATTGCCCAAAACTGCTTGTCTTCCATTTCTTGATTAGGCTGTAAATTCCCTTACTTGGCCACCCAACCCACAGAATGATGCTCTGTTCTCTGAGAGTACTCGGGATGGAGGCTAAACTCATTCTTTTCCAGTGGCGCTAACTTCCCCCTCTTTCCATCTTAAAAGACTTTCAAATGCAGCTCCTTTGTGCCCCTCTAATCACCAGCCCTGTTGCAGGAAGAGGAGGATAAACTTTGCCAAGGGAATATTCTAGCCAGGGAGAGACAGGACAAAGGAGGAGACAATGGAATCATGTGGACCCAATCCTGATCCCCCACCCCAGGTCCTGGAAAAGAATCATTCTGGAGAGAAAGAGCAGAGAGAGGGTGGAATCTTGGGGGATTCCTCTGGGATGGTTCCCCTTCAAGACCCCTCCATTTGAGACACCAGCCACATGTTTACTTAAGGAGTATTAACTCTTTTTATATTTTGGCACCCTAACTTGCCTAGAATATTCTGACAGTTTCCATAAAAACGTAAGTAAATAAATACATTTTTCTATGCAGAGAAAATTATTTAAATTTACACTAATAACCTACTATTTTCCATGCAAATTAGAAATATAAGAAAACATGCTCTAATAGCACCAAAGAAAAGCAAAAATTTTCTAGTCCATTAGCAAAATTTTGCTCTTGAATGTTTATTTTTCTCACCGATATAAGAGAAGTACAACACTGCTTAACCAATAAAACTTTCCAGAAAAATGAATAACAAACTCCTCTTTTAGTGTCCATTAAAACGTCTTTCCAGAGAAAAATAAGCAGAGCAGAAACGTACGCATAATGGAAAAATCTATTTGAGAAAAGTCACTTCAGTTTATTTCACTAAGGGGTTGGACAGCTCAGGTTGGATTTTAAGCTGTTTGTATCCCACAGATTGTTTGGTACACAATGGACACTAAATAAGTATTTGTTGTCAAAAATACTTGTAGTGCTCAAAAGTCAAACTGTTGGTCCCTGGTATGCAGTAACTTACTTTCACCAAACATGAGCTACAAAGTGATATATTCTAAAACGTTACTTCAGATCTTCACAAAATGTTACAAAAATCAACTTAAAATATTCCCCCCAAATGATGTCACAGTATGTTGTTTTCCCTCAGAAATTTTGTTTTCGTACTAGAAAACACTCCTTGGAGGTCGCTTACTGATACAGTATATATCACCAAGCAAATAGGTGGTAACGATCTAAATGTTAATGACGCCTACTCTGGATTTGTAGTCAGAGCTGTGTTCTACCTGCCCTGACCCAACTTAGGTCAAAGTAAAGCACCAGGAAGCTGTTGCTGTTTCATTTTTGTTTTGTACCTTCTACGGGTGACTGGTTTTCTTTTTAGAGTTACCTCACCCCTCCCGTGGGGCTTGATCTTCCTCAGAAGAGGTAAGATGAGGAAAAGACTCAGCTGGAGAAGAAGCTAGTTTTTAAGCCTTTGCTGAGTATCGGGCCAAGGCAGGAGAGAAATTAAATGATGCCAATTCCGTGTAGGGGGTGGAATATGCACATTCAGAGGCCCCAACCCAGGCATGCTGAAATCTAATGTTGTCTTTCCAGTACAGACTCTTGATAGGAGAAAACTCAGTTTTCTAGTAGTGATTCACCTAATGAAAGCAGAAAATCGTGGAAAGCTCGACCTCCACCCCACCCCACCCCCCACCCCCAATGAATGGGTTCCTTTGAGGAGACAGGTGACCCACCTGCCATTCACAGGATTATAACCCCGGGGGGACATCTCCAGCCTTCCATTCAGCAGCAAATTATTAAATTTCTGCTTTCAGCAGGCAACATGCCATATTGGTGGGGAAAAAGAATTTTCTTTTCTCTCAAGGAGCTCATGATGACTGTCGTAGCTTCCAGTCACAGCCCATGGCTACAAAATAATTAGCATCCCCACTTACCTGAGAGCCATTCCCAGAGCATGACATTCTGACCTGGTCGCCCTCAACCAAGGCTTCATGCTGAAATGTAAAAATTTAAGGAAAGAAGTAAGAAAAAGGGTCCTGCATCTTAAAAAATAATAATAAAGTAGAAAGGCAGGATTTGGAGGATGCAAATCCATTTTTTTGAAAATTTACTTCTTTAATAATATTAGTGCAATGTGGTCTAATCTATGATCATAAGAAATTCATACTTGTGAATAAAGCAATAAAAGTTTACTAATTGGCAATGAGCCAATTTAAAAATATCATTGCAATGTCTCAAACTCATTTTCCTCTCTGATGAATCTGATACAGTTTAGTCTGAGCACAAACCATACACAGAATTTTATGCCAGTTTTTAACATGAGTTATTCAGTCCTGGTTCTAGTTGGAAATTTTGGCAACGCCTGTAATCATTAATGATCTATAAAATTATTGATTTTTTGTTTGTTTTATACCCTATTCTCCTCTATGTATATAAAAACAGCCACCCTCACGAATGTGGATATTCATATAAAAATCGTTTTGTAAATGTGATTACCAAATAACGTCTTCTTTAGGAACTATATTAGATCACAAGATACCCATTTTTAATTTAGCCCTTTGAAGACGGTAGCCAGTCCTGACTTTAAAGCACGTCATAAGTGGCCTCCTCCCCTTCACCATAGCCATAGAAACCAACATACGAGTAAAGGGATTGTTAGCAAAAATATGAATTCATAAGCAGAAAGAAAAGTTGTGGTAAACAAAAGCCAGCGATTGCCCAATAATGAATTCCTTGCTCAGTGCCTGATAACTCCACCAGATAACCATTAAGTTTGGCTCCTAATAAATATCTTAAATTCAAAATTCCAATCTACTTATGGCCTCTAAAACCAGGGTCCTGCCATGACTAGCAGAAGGACCAAAGAGGCAAGGGGAGAAGTGAAGGGAGAAGGGCAAAGTGGGGACCTTAAGGACATCCCTTCTAGAAGAAACTGGAAGGAAACTCTTTCTTTTTCCTTCCCTTTTCAGCATGAAGTCCTCCTCCCAGAGCACCCCATTCAAGAAGTGCAGTGTAGGCTCGTATAATACACCTGTGTAGGTGTTAAAAAGGCTTTGGTGAGCAGCCTGGGGACCTCAAAACCCTTATAGTATCAGTTAAATGAAAAGGCTTGCTCTGGGTTCAAAATAATTTAAATACAGCAACCTTGCAGAGCACCTACTCTGAGTCAGATACCCTGGTAAATACTGTCCTACAAAGATGAATGAGATACCGCTTTTGTTCCCAAGCAGTCCACAACTCACCCACCAACCTGGGGTGGGGTTTTGTAATAATCACTTCATGAATGGGGGGGGTTGGGGTGTATAGATAGTAAAACCCACATTTGGGACCAGATTCACCAAGCACCACAGTTTACCAAAATCTTCATCCTGCTCCATCCCCAAACTCAGTGTTTAGTAGAAAGTGTTAAATCATGCTCATATTAGATTTTGTTCCAAAACATGATGTAATTTTCTAGGAATGTGGCAAATGCATATTACTTCTTAAATGGAACAATGAGCATTGTTAAGACATTACAACATAGATACAAAAAATTAAATCGTATTGAGAAAACAGTTAAAAAACTTATATCTTAGAAACTTTTTTCAGAACTAACAGTACAACAACATAACAAGAAAAAAGAGACTTTTGGCTTAACAGCTAATCAGAAAACTCAGTTAACCAGAAACTCCCATTTCCCGAGTCTTCCGTTGTGAATGTTTTTAATTGCACAAGCTGAAGTCACGCTATTACAAACCCTGATTCAGCTACTTCCTAGCTGTGTGGCTAGATGATTTAATCTCTCCGTGCCTTGGTTTCCTCATTTGTAAAATGCAGGTGATCATAGTATCCAAACACATAAAATGCTTCCAACAGCTCCTGGTACCTAGGAAGGGTTCTGTCAGGGTTAACTAGCTTTATCACCGTTATTATTACTGCATTGCCTAGATGTGCAGATAAGTTTATGGAATTAATCCCCTGGCAGTCAAATCAATGCATGCTGTGTCTCTCCAAATGCACTCAATATTTCCTAGAAGAAGTGAGGTGTTGGGGGAGAGAGCCAGACAAAATAATTGTGGCAGCTTAGAAATGTCAAGAGAAATTCAATGAGTCTCTCTCCGAATATTTGTAAAAGCAAAAAGAAACAGAAACCAACCAAGCACGGAAACAGTAACAAGAGATGTCAGGGCTTACTACTCCCCATCCATCCTCTTGGACTTTTATTTTATACACACAAAGGTGTTAACGTAGGAATGAAAACCAGGGGAGTTCTTCGATTCCTCAGAACGTTGAGACTGAGTGATGACTGGCCTTTTCCTCCTTGAGACTCCTTATATAACATCAAGTACTGAAGGACTCAAATATGGTAGAAAAGAAAAGTGGGATTTTATAGGACGGGAGTTTGTTCCTAAAAATGTCGGTTTCCCCGAGCCTGTCATGTACCTGCTAGGAAGCGTCCGTGGGGTACATTAGAGTCACTTACCTTTGTATGCACAGCATATTAATGTGATAGACTCGAGATAGATAGATAGATAGATAGATAGATAGTGCTATTATTCAGGTTAAATTCCGCAACTGAGGAGAGTGTCCGCATGGGCTTATCTTCTCATGACTCACATATCGGTCTCCTAAGGACCTTCCTGGACCCTTTGTCAGTAACTCCCGCACCCTCCTCCTCTTCCAGTTAGTCCTGGATGAGCATGGTTAAGGAGTCCGTGTAGACGTACTTTTATAGCAGAGAATAAAATTACACCAACTGAATCACAGCGTAGGGGAGAGCCCAAACCGGTCCGAGCCAGCTTCTCTGCATGCCAGTCTGTCCATCTGCAGCCACTGCCATTCATTTCGAAAGTGGGGGGAACACAAGGAGCTTGTGGATCTCGAATGACTTCCACCGCTGTGCTGGGAACCTCGTAAACGCTCCAGCAATGGAACCCAGGCCAATAGTTTTGGGTTCACAGTAATTGCATACGTTTTATTTATGATCCTCCCTAGCAGTATGCACCTGTTACCTAAAGCGATGGAGCAGGCCCCAGTCGTAGGTCTGGTTCTCCACCTGGGCCTCCCGCACGAGACTTAGCACCTCCTGTGGCCTCTGCTCTGTCACTTTGCCTTGCGATTCTAATGTAGTTTGACTTGAATAACATAAAATAACATATATAATGTTATTTATGTTATTTTCCACGTGAAGAACTCCTGTAAACCTTGCCGTTTTGAAACTCAGTGAGGCAGGCGTCTTAGACAAGCTGAAAAACAAGTGGTGGTACGATAAAGGTGAATGTGGACCCAAGGACTCCGGAAGCAAGGTTAGTCGTCACACTCCGGGGCCTCGTCTTGTGCTCACAGGGCCCGCGAGCGTTTGTCACAGGGCGCCGACCCACTCACCCGCCTTCTCAGAGAATTGCAGCCCGCACCCCCACTGCTCGGGCTTGGGTTACAACTCAAATTATCCGCAGAAGCACATACACTAATAAAATTCCTCCTGTGACCCTCAGACTCACATAACACTAGCGCGAGCAGCGCTTCTTGGTTAGGGTTGCGCTTGTTTCGGAGGCGAAGGCCCCGAAACCCGTCGTTTCAGGAGCTGATGCCTTCTCAAAACAGAAGTGGGGAATTGTCCGGTAGCCATCCAGAGAAGGATCTTAAATATTCACCCTGTGGCATTCAGAAGTTCAGTCTTTTGTCACTACGTTGCCAAGCATTCCACTTTAGTTTGAAGAGGCCCAGTTATAGTTTTGTGCTGACGGATGCGCAGCGGACTTTCCGATTCGGTTCTACCGAAGTGCTCTTAGTAGATCAGCATTTACGGATAATATCTCAAGTTAAGATCTCTCATTCGTGAATTCTTCTTGGTGCAATGCAGAGATCCAGAGACCTGATTCCACTGAGTACAAATAAAAAGGGTTACAAACAGTTATGTTTCCATTCCAAAGGAAAAAATGTAACAATGTATCAGTGAATCTAATTACCTGCGCAAATTCATAGAATGTAACGAGTGCCCGAAAGGAGCTGAGGATTCTTGAAATCTTCTTTTATTTTTTTTCTTTATCTTCTTTAAAAGAAAAAAATATTAGTTATTCTAAGACATGAAACAAATAAATGGCTTAAATAGGAGAGTCTCCATTCACTTAAGAATGAGACCAAGTAATGTCACTTGATACCTTTTCTGGGCTTATCCCTACGTTTTAATCAGTTTTTTCCTGCCTTTGAACCAGAGTGGAATGAGACAAGCTTGGCCAAATAATGAAATACTTATCTCAAATCCCTATGTCAAGCCAGAGAAGCATAAATATTTAATGAGCGATGATTTTAAAAATGAAGTGACCCTAAATTTTGGCCCAATCAGCTAATGTCATGGCTAATTGGACAGTGTACATAGTACATCTTTTGAATTCAATAATCTGCTAATAAAACTAAGTGTCTGGATCACATTTTGCACAAAACCTACAACTGGGAAGATGATGGCCACAGGGCATCCTACAGGGAATCTATCCAAAATACTCTCTCAAATCTTGCTATGTAATATACGTAGTTCCAATTTATGAAAAAATTCTGAAGTCTTGTTACAATTTTAGTATTTTCCAATCATATGCTTGACTATTTCCAAATTTATTATGAGATAATATGTATGCTAAAGCTCTGGAGAATAATATGTCTAAACTATTAACTGATTAAGTATTTTTAACTGGGAATGGAATCTTATTTTTAAGTCAGTAAAAATAATCATAAATTTGTCCATATGAAAATAATTTGTCTCAATTAACCATGGTAATTTGTATATTTTTAAGTTATTTTTAAAAAGTTACCTAAATGTGATGCATACATAATTATTCCTAAGTAGTATATAATATGTAAAAGTGACACTTTCTGGAAGATCTCCCATACACCTATGACTGAAAGAAAAAATAATGTGTACCCTAGCACATTATTTACATATATTTGGTAAAGCAACAGTGAAGAAAATGTGAAACTGTTAGCTAAAAAAAAAAAAAAAAAAAAACAACGAAACTTAGTTCCTTAAGCAGGAAATGTGAAGTGAGATTTATACAAGAGAAATTTCAAACATTGAAAGTATATGGAATAGCAGGAAAGCCAAAAGACATCCCCTTCCCATGTAACTGGGTTTTAAATATGCCATTTTCAAACTTAAATAATAAGCCCACTTCTGCCACCCTGTGTAAATATATAAATGCTTTTATATGGCTAGGTATAGTGGTTTTCGCTGCATATTTAATAATGATAAAACGTTACAAATTTTATTGAATGTAATTACACACAGTTTTATTGGTAATCATCATAATTTCACTTCTCCTGAGAGTTGGAAGCTTTATGCTTAAATCCATAAACCTCCATCAGTGATTTATACATGTAAATAATTTCAGGTTGCATTAGGCATTTGCTTTAATTAGCTGTTTGGATTTCGTGTGTTCTTTTGCCTTCTGGATGTGACATTTCCGCAGTTAACTGAGATGTCTTTATCTCCCCCAGGACAAGACGAGCGCCTTGAGCCTGAGCAACGTAGCAGGCGTCTTCTACATTCTGGTTGGCGGCTTGGGCTTGGCTATGCTGGTGGCTTTGATAGAGTTCTGTTACAAGTCCAGGGCAGAGGCGAAGAGAATGAAGGTGGCAAAGAGTGCACAGACTTTTAACCCAACTTCCTCGCAGAATACCCAGAATTTAGCAACCTATAGAGAAGGTTACAACGTATATGGAACCGAAAGTATTAAAATTTAGGGGTAGGACTTAGGGCTTACTACAGTGAGTGGGTGATGCATCCTGTAACTGCAGTGTTGTGACCTGTCTGTCCAGTGGTGACGTTGCTTGCTTCTGATTAGAGCTTTTATATTTTTGAAAAACTTCAGTGCAAAGTGGTTCGGTTTTCTTTGGCTGCGGATGCACTGTTCGAAACTGTATGTTGCCAATAGATATCTGCATTGAAAGGGTCAGAAAGACAAAATCAAACCCCCAGGATTGCTCTGCAAAATGATCTGAACAGTATATCCTACTCGAAATTTGGGAGAAAATGGAAATTAGTTCTGGGTTTCCTTGTCCATGTAGCAGGCTAATCTACTTGGAACAATCCAATTTTAGGAGAACTCACAAAATCGGCATAAAACCATTTCAAGCGATCAAAGCTTAGTTTAAGGTTGCCTATTTTGATATGGTTATGTATTTTCTGAGAAGCAACTCCAAGCACATAGTAAGGGCTCGGAGAATTTTAGCTCCTATTCTGTTTCACATTAACCATCATTCTATATTTTTTTAAGAACCAAACCCTGCTGTTTGCTCATCTGACAGTACCTTGAGCCAGACCTTTAGATAGGAGTGATTGTCAGAATATTGACTCCAATTCATATTTATTTAGATGAATTTCAACTTTCACCTTCACAGTATCACTAAGGTGGATATGCATTTTAGGCAAGACAGCAGTTTCCCCATCAAAGATGTCAGCAATGCATGTGTTCTTCAGGGGGACACAGGAAAAGATAAAAATTGCAGTGAATTATTACGGCCTTCTTTTTTTTTTTCCATTTCAATTGTTTTTAAGTAGGCCAGAGCAGCCCCACTTACTCATATCCTCCCACTGTGTCACAATAAAACATTGTAAATATTCAGTGAAATGTAGGAAATGGAGATAATTTTTTAAGAATCTAAGTGTCCACTACTTTTATTCCTCGAATGATAGAAAGTGGTTTTAAAATAAGATCTGAAAGCATTTGTTACTGCTTTTCCTAAAATCAGGTCTCTAAGACCCATTTTCTAAGATTATATATAATAGTCAACTGAATGGGCTGCTCACTCTGATGACAATGATAAATGAGGCTTTGAACCCACAAGAGACATTCAGTGCTTGATGGACCCGAGAGTCAAAAACCCAATATAATTTTCATAAGATGTACATCTGAGGTTATGCCAGGTAAATAACGCTTGTTTTTTATATTTGTGGTTATAAAAGCTATCGAAACACTTGGTTAATGTCTTAAAACAAAGAACAAAAGTCATTCCCTTTTACAAAGATCTAGTTGCTTCTATCCATAATCTAGAAATCAATGGATTACTGAGTGTAACTATACATAGATAAGCCCCACATGGCTCTTTCCCAATTTTGTGTAAAAGAATTAAGAACAAGACCCTACAGTTCACTCAGATCAGAATGTTTTGAGCATGTCTTCTGATAGCAAAACAACAAACAAGGAAACTTTCAAGGTCTCTTGACCATTATACAAATGCTGTTATCTTAATAATTATACAGTTGAGAGATTTTCTCAAACTGAGAAAAACAATATGTGACAGGTTTTCAGAGTCAGTTATTTGGATTTTATTCTGGAATGAATTTTATATCTTAAAAAGGGGGGCTTTTTTGTTTTGGTTTGGTTTGGTTTGGGGTTTTTTTTGTTTTTTTGTTTTTGTTTTTGTTTTTTCTTACAAGTCATTAAACCTGATTTTTCTTTGGCAAAGCAAAAGCATTCCAATCATCAGCAAGGTCCAAGGGTAAGGTTGCAAAGAAAAGAAAAAGAATATTAGAAAATTCTAGAAACAAACACTCATGGATGCCAGTTAATTACCAAAATCTGGGAAGTTGCTAAAGAGATATAAATTCCCAGGTTATGTACATACAGTTCACATGTAATAATGTTTTTGGAGTCCGAACCTGGCATTACAACGTATCACATGAATTGCCTCTACAGTTGGGGTTAAACTTCTAAGACAATAAATTTCAAATAAAATACAAAGCATTCCTGTCCATGACTTTTAAAAAGACTTAATGGCATTCAGGGTAAATGAAATGATTTGCACCTAAGAAGACTTGACAACTGTTACTGTACTCTCATACAAGACGGCTTTTTCCTTTCAAAAACTCTGTTGGCCACAATTACCCAAATTTTTGATAATCTAAATAATACTGTCCTAGAATGCCGAAAACAAAACCTGAAACCTTCAATATAGAGAATATTTACTCTAAAAATGATTATCCCTCACGGGAACACGTATAGTCCTAGCCTTTAGCCTCAACAATCTAAACAGACCCAGACCACGTGTAAATTTATAAGAATTTGAGCAGCCTCAGTGGGTTCACAGCAAAGCTGAATAGAAATGATATTTTAAGGAAGAAGCAGGAGATAGAAATATAAGAAATAATAATGCTAAGATTTTAAGAGAAAATAGGAGCTGTCAAAGATTTATTAACTATTACACTCAGTTGCATTCATCTACAGAGAAGGAAAGATTACTTGAGAGCACATGGTTCCTGTTTGGGGTATTTTCCTTTCTTCGCAAAGGCAATCAAGAAAAGAAAGGAAACACAAATTTTATAGCAAGAGCCTTCTGAAAAAAAAATCCCTTCCAAAAATTATAATGCTTTTGTTAATTGTATTTCTTCTTCAAAACAAACAAAACAAAACAAAACAAAACAAAACCAGTAGGTTTTAAAAAATAATTATTTTATTTAATATTAAATGTTGAAAGTGAATCTGAGGAAACAAATTCAAACTTTGGTTCTGGTTCATTTAATTTAGTGATGAGTACTGTAGAGATTGCATCCTGATTTCTAATTTTTTTGAGACTATTCACTAAAGAAAAACTATGATAATGACCTTGGTTTTTATCATAGATAAGTCATTAACTAGCAGTTTGACCTTATCAGGGTATCTGATCTCTAAACCTTTACATTATACCATTTTCTGCTCCTATCACTAATTTCATTATTTAATATATCGTGACTCTAATACTTAAGTTCCAGAGCAGAGTAAATATAGGGATGGAATTCTTAAAGAATTAGGTAAACCTAAATTCGCCACAGGGAATTAAGATATATTTTGAGTTACGAGAAATAAATGATCTATGCCATAGCAGACTTAGGCAGTATCTCGTTTGCCTTATTTTCCTCTTGAGTTAACATTAAAGTTCAGTTACTAGAAAAAAATGTGAAGGCAAATGAACCAGCAGTAATTAGATTTACATAAAAACACTGCCTGTCTCTCTTCTGTGTAATACTGTTATCTGCTCCTGACTTAACCTGACAGAGAACAGGAATTTAATGAGGATTTCGGGGACCTGACCCCTTAACATCTCAGTCTGGGAGGTTCCCCAGCAGTGAGGAATTGAAACATACTCCCTTTCAGTGCACCCCCCTTGAAACACTTAGAGCCTCCGGAAACATCAGTCAGCTTCCAGAGTAGGCCCGTCACTAACTCTGCTGTTCTGGGTCATGTCTACCCCTGGTGTGAATGAATGAAGGTGTCTGTGGATAGGTCTGTGTTCCGAAGGCCGGAAGATCTGTCGTGAATAGTCCGCAGTTTGTTTAGACAACTCATCACAGTTTTGAGGATAACGCCCGCGCTGTAAAGACATTTCCTGGCAAGAGCAAGAGGCTCAATTAGAAACGTTGTCCACCTAGAGGAGAATTTTAAGCTGGCCCAGAAGTACCAGGGGGTAAAGGACCGCAAGGCGAAGGCTGTGTCCCGCCCAGACTTGCCGAACAAAACCTAGGGTGACGATTTCCAAATTAGTTCTGAAACAGGTAGGACCACAAACTCCCGTCCGATTTATTCTTCACTATAGTTGAGCTTCCCTTTCCCATAATGCGCAGTTTTCACACAACCAAAAGAATATTGGAAAAAATGCAGATGTCTAATTATTGATATCTTGGTGTTTGTTGTGTCGCCTTTTGTCGCAGAAGCAGAAACATTGTAACAGTCCACACTCTTTCTGTTTCCTTTCCATGCACCCAGCTGACCTTTTCTGAAGCCATAAGAAACAAAGCCAGATTATCCATCACTGGGAGTGTAGGTGAGAACGGCCGCGTTCTGACGCCCGACTGCCCCAAGGCTGTACACACGGGAACTACAATTAGACAAAGTTCAGGATTGGCTGTCATTGCATCGGACCTACCATAAAAACCAAAAACATAATCGAGTGCCTTAATCAAACTGTGTTGGTGACCGACGGGAGCGCGGCCCGGGGCGCGCCGAGCAGGTGCCCTGGACCAGGCCTCTGGCCAGAGCGGGCTGTGCGTCCTGATGCTCCCCGTTCCGCAGCAGCAACGCGTGCATGAGCTCAGCTCGGAAGCCCAAACTCAGATTTTCTATCAGGAAAACTCACAATTTAGGTTTTTTCGGGGAGCGGGAGGGTGGGGAGGGAGCTGGGATGGGCGTATTAACAGCAACAAATTTCACTCGAGTGGACTTAAAAACTAATCAGACTTGCGAGTTAGCGCATCAAACTGTGAAGTTCTTGCTCAGAAAGGCCTGTCTTCACCGCAAGGGATAAACTAGTTAGAGAAGTCAGTGAACATGCTAACGTGCGTCTCCAGAACACCCACGTGGTCCGTGGGAGACTCCAGCTGAGAAAACACAGCACGAAACTGTGATCGGAAAATAATCAACACATGTAAATCCTGTGAAAAAATTTAAAGGATGTATTTACACTTACTTTGGAGAAAACAAATACTGAAACATGCTTGCTTTTTAACTGACATAAATTCAGTAGAGGACAACACAATTCTTTTTTCTAACCATCTTAGGGAAAAATACATTGCAATAATTGATATGCCATCACTGTAATAAACTTTAGAGACTTTTTTTTTTTATAAAAGTCGGTCATCTCCTTGTTGCAGTAACCTACGCTCTGTCACATAGTCGGTGTCCCCAGATCGCGTTTGTCTCACTACCGGAACACAAACACAAACGAAGACAGCATTACCGTGAAATCATCAGTCTGCAATGTAGAATCAAAAGAGACTACGGGTCACTCATGGTATCGATCTTATTTATAATCTTGTTCTGTGTACAAAATTGTGGTTTTTGTACCCACCAAAAGAATAAAACTGCGGACGTTCTTACAATATCTACAGAGCTTAAAGTTTGTTTTTATCGTTAATAAAAGTTATTTGAGAAATTACAAGACTATGTAGGAGGGATAATAGAAGTCAAGTATGGGCCATATTATAGCTCTTATTTCTGCATAATAAGCTTACCCACTTTTACAGGTGTTTGCCTTGTGAGCAGGTGAAATCGTCACAGATGACGTGTTTGAATTGGGGAACGACCTGTTGTCATTAACAGCAACATACCTGTCATCGCGTGTTGAAATTTTACTTGACTGTGTTTTGCTGCATAAAATAATGTGTCTCTTGGGTTTCTCCCCGCCCCCATTCCCCTTGTTCCGTTTAAATCACTTGAAGGCACGAATAGTAATTTGTGGTAGACAAAAAAAAGAAGAAGAATTTGTCCTTGTTTTTTCAACTGGAAATGGTGAAGAAAATTATACCCGTGTTTATTTCCCAAACCCACCTTCTGTTATGTGTGGATTGAATTAACGTGGCTCAAAGGAAGGTTTGGATCCCTTGAAATAATAAATGAGCACTAGAGGACAGCTCGCCATCACACGACGTAGAGATCTTGGCAGAAAGACAGGTTAGGATGATTTTGGAAGTGTGGCCTTGAAGGACGAGTTCCGCTTCCACAGGGGGAGAAGCCGTGGAGCGCCTTCGGGCCGAGCCGGGGTCCCGCGCGGTGCGTGTCCGGGCCTGCCACATCCCGGAAGATAAAGCTGGAGAAGGTGAAGGACCCACCCGCTTGCTTCCATCTGGAGATTTCCATCCCCCGCGATCTGTGCGCTACAGTAAAGAGCCACCTCTAAAAGCGCGGGTCCCGTGACCCACGCACGGTCCCCTCAGGAAAAGGCCCAAGCTCTGAAGCAGAGCAAGTGAGTCCCTCCGTGACCTGGTCCCTGCTGCTCCCTCCCGTGACGTCCGCCCCGGGCCCAGCCTCCCCCGCCCGCACACGGGACGCGGCACCTGCTCTTTCCTGGGCTGTCACTTCCCCGGTCTCTCTCCCTGACTAACTTGGACTCCTCCTTCAGCACCAGATGGAACCGTGCCTGGCCCAGGAAGGCCTCCACGCCAACCCGCCCGCCCGCTGCCCCCGGGGCCGGGTCAGAGGCCCTTTTCGTGTTTTGTCCCCATCAGGGCGTCTGCCCTGGACCGCACTGTACTTGCCTGTGTGCTTGTCTGTATAACGTCAGACTGTAAGCTCCTTGAGGGCAGGATGTCTCTCCCGTTCACAGTTGTATCCCCAGCACCCAGCACAGTGCCTGGCGTATTGTAGGTGCTTAATAAATATTTGTTGGATGAATGAATTGAATCGAATCAATTTACTTAAGTGGAAGCACAAAGACAGTATCTTTCCTCATTAACAGTCCCTCGCGTGTGTGTTAAGTAAAGAGCAGGTCAGAACGAAGGCTGGGGGCGCCCGGGTGCTCAGTCGGTTGGGCGACCGACTCTTGATTTCAGCTCAGGTCGTGATGTCAGGGTCGTGAGATTGAGCCCCAGGTCGGGCTCCGTGCTGGGTGGAGTCTGCTTGATACTCTCCCTCCCTCTCCCTCCACCCCTCCCCCCCACTAAAAAAAAAAAAAAGGCTGAAGGATGGCTGATTTCATGACGTTGTCCGTCGCCCCGGAAGAAGTGTGGCTAAAAAACAAAACAAGATACCTGACAAATTTTCTGATCAGAGGAGACGTTATTCCGTGTAATTGTACCTAGCTGTGGAATGATGTGTTTAGCTAGAGAAATTGTCTTAAGGTAATTAAATAACCCAAACCAGGGTTCTGGCTTGGTCTTTACCCATTCTTCTAAAGATCTCTTTCATTTAATTCTCGGAGTGGATAAGTGATGAGAAGGTAAAAAGTTGTATTTCTCATAGTTTAATTTCTTCTTTTTGTATTGTTTTCTTTCTGTATTAGTATCATATAGTTAAATTTCTGTATTTCTCATGGAATAATTCTGCCAAAACCAAAATGTTAAATCTGCCATCAGTACAAAGGGATACCCTATCTGGTCTCCAATCTGAGGAAATGCTATAAAGCTAGGTAATGTGATTTTAACACATTTATGTTTAAATTAAGTTAAAAAAACATTTAAAACATTTAGTTCCATGAAGAACTCAGTTATCAAGCAAGCAAGATGACCATCTAGTGCAGAATTTCCTGAATGTATCAGGCAAAACCACTTT
This sequence comes from Mirounga leonina, assembly GCF_011800145.1. Taxonomy (NCBI): domain Eukaryota; kingdom Metazoa; phylum Chordata; class Mammalia; order Carnivora; family Phocidae; genus Mirounga; species Mirounga leonina. The sequence goes on from NW_023270387.1 coordinate 3,679,765, forward strand.
GGAAGCTACATCAGCTGGTTAAATGTATACAATGACCACCTTTGAAGGCTGTAAAGGACCCTCAGGAGAACCACTTTATTACAGTCAATTCAATAGCTACTAATTAAAAATGCCAACCGCCCCCCACCGCCGGTCCAGCCCTAGCTTCCACACCTGCTGTCAACTCATTCATCCATTCCCCCAAGGCATGGCACACAGTAGGTATAAAATACGTATTTGTCAATGCATAAACACAACTTCAGTTACTATGTCAGTATCCGTGAAAAAACATGCTCTACTAATTTCCCCAGAAAACAGAATATCCCAATTTGCAACACCAATGAGGGCAGCTAGAAATAAGCACTAAATGAAAGTGACATCGGGGGAGTTTCTGAAGAGACGAACTGGAATGGTGCGGCTTCATTTGTCCTCTTAGCATGAGGCTGCATGAAAAGTGCACCTTCTCAAGCACGTTCGTAAGCAGCTTTTAATGTCGGACGGCGCGCCAGGCTAGCGTGCCTAGCATTTGTCGGAGCCCACGCACGTGTGGCAGGGGCCGTGCTTACAGAGTTCCTAACAGCACCAGGAGTCTTGTCAGAAGAGGACTGTGCTTCTTTATGAAAAGATGTTGATCCATTAGAAAGAGCGAAAGATGAAATTTGGAAATTGTACCTCAAAAAAAAAAAAAAAAACCAGGAAGCTAAATTATTTCCCATGAAATAGAATAACCTGTTTATTTATGTTGCTTTGATTTTATTGTCTTTGGAGGGAGTGGTGGGCGGGCAGGGTTGAGGGAAAATAAAAGATAAGGCAAAGGAGACGTTAAGAAAGCAGAAAGCTGGCAAAAGTCCGGTAGTGCGCCCTCGTGGCCCAAAGAGCTCAGGAGAACGGGGCTGTTGGACAAATGGTTTTCCACTGTGTGGTATGTAATGAATGTCTGATAAAGTCCTCTTCCCACGACCTGCTTACAAATTTTCCTACGAGCCCCAGGCTGGTATTTGTGGTCGGATTAAAGGGAGTCAAGGAGAAAATTCTAGTCCCATATTTGGGTTGATGCTAGGCCAGAAAAAACCCTAATAACACGTCTCCTTCCCACAGAAATGGGCAGAAATTTAGATTGAGACTTGTCCTTCCGCATGGCAGAGAGCAAAGTCTTGTTCAATTTTTTCTGGATCTGGAGAAGATGGTAGGTGTGAGAGGACCCTACGATACATACATAAATAAATATTCTATTAAATTATAATGCCTAAGTCATGGCGCCCGTGAGGGGGTGACTTAGGAGGTTTGGAATCCTGGAATCCTGAACGCAACATGAGCCTGCTCAAATAGATTATCATGACTTCCTCCTCCGTGTCTTTTCATTGGACCAACACTTCTAAAGTTCCTAAATATTTAGCAGTGGATACAAACTGTCAATATTTCCAGTAGTTTCTCTCACTTTCCACTCCAATGACACCTAATTACTGCTCACAGCTAGTTTTCCAAGCGTTTCACGTTCATCCCCTTCTAAGTTTGCTGATTATTACCTCTCCCTGCAATGCCCCTGCCTCAGACGGTGGTCCAAGCTATAACCAACAGAGCGCACTAGACAGTTCACAGAATCTCTGGGAAAGACAGAGCATCTGGCAGAAGGCAAAGCAGGCAAGATCAATACCAAAATCACGTCACTGACCTGCCCCCAGGCCACGTCCAGCTTACAGTGGACACGTATGTAAGAAGCAAGGACACTGAGCAAGGAACTTCTGTTTGTACCATCTCTGAGCATGGGGTGTCCTCCCCCCCCCCCGCCGGATGCTCTATTTCCTTCCCAGGAAACAGGCTCCACGCACAGCCTCTTTCACATCAAACCTCAGGAAGGAGTATCTAGCTCGTGGTGCTCGGTGGCCTGGGATCTAGCAGCGAGGGAGACGTGGAAACCAAGCACTGATTTCTACCTTAGGGAAGCACAATGTGGAAAATAAATACAAGAAGAGTTAAAAGAATCTGAATGGGCACAAAATGTGGAATATCTCCCCTGTTTCTTTTTTTTTTTAAGATTTTATTTTATTTTTTATTTATTATTATTTTTTATTTATTTATTTGAAACAGAGAGAATGAGAGAGAGCACATGAGAGGGAGGAGGGTCAGAGGGAGAAGGAGACTCCCCGCCGAGCAGGGAGCCCGATGCGGGACTCGATCCCGGGACTCCAGGATCATGACCTGAGCCGAAGGCAGTCGCTCAACCAACTGAGCCACCCAGGCGCCCTCCCCTGTTTCTTTATGTCTAATACCCACTCGTCCATCAAGAAGTGTTATAGACATCGTCTCGGGTACACAGCCCTGATTCCCTAAGCTTGGAGATCACTTTTTGCTTCCCTATGGCTTGTGCTTACCTCCACGTGGACTTAGACCACTGTTTCACGATTATTTTTAGAAATGTCTCCACTTGATCTCTCCAGACTCACCGGTGACATAGAGAGCAATGAGGAGTACAGAGAACACAGTTTGAGCTGTAGACCCAGACAAAGCGAGATGCAAATCCCTTTTCTGGAGCTTACTCTTTGGTCTCCGGAAGAAGCCTGTTGTCTCATATGTAGAATGGGAACAAGAATACCTAGCATTTGAAGTTTCTGTGAGGTCAAAAATGAATGTTTATAGATTGCCCCAGAGCTCAGTGGGAACCCTGTAAACAAAACTACACTTAATTCATCTCTGTAGCCTTGGGCTTCTGCTTCTGCCTAGGAAATAGAAAGCTGAAGGGAGAAAAAAAAGTTATTTTCTCAGAAGCCAAATAATCTACACAGTCATAACTTCTCTCGTGTGACTCAGAAAGCTGCTCAAGTAAACTGAATTCCACAGAAGGACACGTGCCTTCAAGGAGAAATGGGATACACAAATAGTTTCCCGTCTTCAGGAGAGAGGGGATGGTGCACCAGTGACCGTGACATTGTGGGCAAGAACCGAGCTGAAATATTAACAGATTCTTAAGGGCCAAGTGTGGCTATGATGCAGGTGGAAATAGCTGAGGACACTGGACCAAGAGAATCTGAACTCACTTGTAAGGCTTTTTTCATGGTCCTCAACTGAGCGTTTAGAAGAAGGGGGTCAGGGAAGAGCGGAAGGCCGGACAGAGATCCCCTTGATGGATAGAGCAGGTGGGCATGAGGCGGACAGCACCTGCGGGGCTGGGGGCCGCGGACACCCTCGAAATGCCCTGCCTCACTGCCAGACCTCTCTCTTCTACAAATCAAAAGTCGCAGGGTCCTGAGCAGGGCCAGCAAATCTTTTCGTCTCCGTGGCATGAAGACAACCTTGCTTCTGGAGAAGGGGCTGAAGCACATGTCCCCTACCTCTGCAGGAATTTCTCGCCCAAGACGGACTACAGTTTTGCTTGAGGCGATGGGAGGACGGAATATTGGGGAAGTCTCACCCTGCGGGCTGTGAGGTGAAGGGAAACGTGCCTGCCTCTGGCGGCTGCTGAATTGCACCCAGGAGAATGCTAGCTTGCTGGCTGGCGGCACGGGCCTGGTGCTCAGGAAGCAGTCGCACCTGCCGCCCCAGGAGGCAGAGAAGCAGGGAGCGGGGAGCGGGGCGGGGCGTCCACTGGGATGCAGCTGTGCAGGGGCGGCTGGGTGGGACTACATTGAGGAAGATCCCAGAAGTAAGGGGTTCGTTCCGAGAGCTCCCGGGTCAGGGAACACAGCCACCTTCCGGGAGGGACAGGAGCTCCTGCACCCGGGACCCTCCCCGACCGGGCTCCAGGCATCCTTCTCGGGCTGTTCATCTGTAAACTGTATCATAGCTTTTAATAAACCAATAAACGTAAGTACGTGCTCGTCCTGATTTCTGTGAGCAGCTTAGCAAGGAATGGAATCCAAGGAGGAGAAGTTCATGGGAACCTCTGATTTGTCGCCCAAACCGACGGAGGGGGTGGGTAGCTGGGGACCTCCTCGCTGTGGGTGTCCGAAGTGGGGTGGGAGCAGCTTCGTGGGCATCCGCCCTGAACCTGTGGGACCTGACACGGTTGGCTCAGCGTTGGGTGCCATGGAGAATTGCTAGACGTGGGGAAAGAACCCACACATTTGGTAACCAGATGCGTCAGAAGGGTTCTACGTGAGGAGTAGAGAGACACATGGAAGGAACACTACCGAGTTTTTCTAACACAGTTGGTTATATTTCTAGACCACAGTGGGCAGTCTCAGTGAACCATTACCATTTTAAACCATTTACTCATTCAAAAAGCATTTATAATGGGGTTGAACATTAAGAATAAGTTATTTCTTTAAAGGAATCGAATTTCTCTTCCAGGACCAATGAGGTCAATGAGGCATTTGCTGCAAGAGTGAAATTTAAGGGGGAGCTGAAAAGTCAATAATCAAGGTAAATAACATTTTAAATATTTTTAAACATCAAGATGTTTGTCAAATGTATAAAAAATTTAAAGATAAGATCTAGAGTTGCATGCCAAACCATCTAAGACCTCAAGGTTAAAGAAAAAAAGTATGTCCCTTTATACATTTTTTTTTATGTTTAATGGTTAGCTTTATTGCAGAATATTAAGGTGATTGAAAATTTCAAAAATAGATGTATTAAAACCCAAAGTATTCATTTATGTTTACTTTGTATTAAAACAAAATTATCTTTTTTTACTTTCTTGGTTTAAGGGAAGCAGACTCCTCAATAATACTTTCAAAATCCACTTCTTTTCAATTGAGAGAACTGACATTTTTGACAATTTTTCTTGGCTAAGGACAGATCTTAAATAATTGGTAATGAACTTCAGCTTACTGAAACACCTTTTGCATGGTGCCATTTTTGAATTTCAATATATCCATTTTTTTAATTTTCAAATTTTGATATCTTGCTTATCAAGCATTTTTGCATTAATTTTTATTTTTAAAAATATCGCATTAAAATATCATGTGTCAATTCCTGAAAGTTTTGGGGCACCAAGGGAGTGCCATGTCCTGGGCTCCAGCACCAGCCAGAGAAAGTCTCTTGCCCACACCAAGCACGACCACGCTGTTTCTGAGTCTGTCCAAGGAGTGCCTTCTGATGGAAGACTCTTCTCTCTTCTGTTTGTGACTTGGGTGACAAAATCGACCCAGGACTCCTCTCAGGGGTCACTCCCTCTTTGAAGCTTCTCTTGACCCGCGCTCAGGAAAAGGTGGTCCTCCGTTCTCAGACCCCACTAAGTCCTGTCCGTGTTCTGTCAGATCGGGTGTCTCCGCCAGATGCGTTCGCTGTCAGCCACGCAGGGAAGGAGCTGTCTCGCGCGGCCATGTAACATGTATGCCCGCAGAGGACTTAAATACTGAATGGAGGGAGGGAGGGAAAGAGAGAGGGGGACAGAATAAAGGAGAGAAGCAGGGTAGAGAAGAACAGACAGCAGCCTAATAAAAAAGAAGGGCATGGACGGTTATGGGATGCGAAGACCCCTGGGTTGACCTACTTTTTTCTCTATTTGGCTACCTAAGTCCATACTCTTTCAGTTTTAAGTCCTAGAAACTCCAACTCAAATGACTTAACCCCCCCGACAAGGTGATGGTGGGGGGTGTTCTAAAATTAAACCCAGGATTTGGGGCGCCTGGGTGGCTCAGTTGGTTAAGCGACTGCCTTCGGCTCAGGTCATGATCCTGGAGTCCCGGGATCGAGTCCCGCATCGGGCTCCCTGCTCGGCAGGGAGTCTGCTTCTCCCTCTGACCCTCCCAACCCTCCCCCCTCTCACGTGCTCTCTCTCTGTCTCTCTCTCTCAAATAAATAAATAAAATCTTTAAAATTAAACCCAGGATTTAATTTATCGAGGCCTGACTGTGGCCAATGACACCGAGAGGCTTTTAGTAATGGCATTTGACGCCCCACCACACAGGGCTGCAGGGAAAGCAGCAAGAAAGCCAAGGCCGGAGCTCCTGGGGAAGTTTCTGTGGGAAAGATGAGGCAGGGCAGGGCAACAGTTTAGGATTGGCACAGGATCTACGCTGTAGGGGCTGTCTCTAGCTGTCTGGTACCTGACACTGGGTTGATTACAGGTAGGCGGGAATATTAGCTTGGCCTGTGTGAGTTTGATAAAGGGGGTCCTGGGGGTCTAGGCATCGGCTGGTTTGCATGTGAAAGGCATCCTCCAGGCCTGCACAACCCCTAAGAACCGGCTAGTCTTGGGAGGAACAGTCTTTCCCCAGATCGGTGACAAATGCCAGAGCATGAAGAAAACAGACAATCAGAAGATATGATTCATGTAATTGACCTTGTGATGAAGGGAGGCCCAATGGACAAATCACAGAATCTAAGAAAATGCGGAACAGGGAGAAATTCATTGATTTGTGAGGCTGAAAATACAGAATCATCTCCAGTAACAGGTGAGGTTTGATCGAGCGGTTCAAATAACATCCTCAAGGACTCAAATTCACGCTCTCTATTCAGCCTTCCCTGATAGGCTCCATAAGGGACTTCCCAACTGCACCCTCCATGTAGCCAAAACAGCTCTAAAACCTGTCCAGACAGCTCATCTTTATGGGGAAGCTAAGATGTCAATAGGAAGCATGGAAGCTTATCTTTCACAGAAGGTCCAACAAACACATTGGCTCTGAATGGGTATGCGCCTGAATTTGAACCGACCACTGTCGCAGGAGAATGGGATATGTGGATAGGCTTCAGCCCCTCATCGATATTCCTACAGTGTGACGTCAAGTTAACCCTCCTTGGACTGTGAAGATGAGAGATACAGTGATTTCTGGAAAAAAATAATCAGGAAACCCAGGAAGATTAAAAAATTAAAATTTTTCACATTCCTGGTCCAGTCCTTGGATCACAATAGTAAAAGAGCCCAGAGTCCCCTTCTTTTCAGTACAGACTAGCTTAGCTGTATCAGGGCAGTAAGATTACCCACTTGGGGGTATTTAGAAAAACAGAATACACAATTTATTATGTGTATTTTAACAAGTGGATATCTGTCCCAGATGTTACCAATATTACCAGTTCCATCTTGGTTACCCTACGCAGTGCTTTTTTACTAAAGCAGTCTCTCATGTCTTGGCCCACATCAAATGTGCTAACGTTTTAGCCGCGCGCTTGGGATGAAGTGGAGGATGTTTAGGGCATCTACACAGCAAGTACGTCAGAATGAAAATCTTTATCAACCTGTTCGTTTGCAGAGCCATCAAAAGCAACATGAGCTCTGGGTCAGGACACAGGTCATCTTCAATGGGAAAGAGAATCCTCCAAGTGGTAGCGTCAGCTCGGAGACCGCAAGGCCAGGCCAGGTCTACTCCTGGCGTGCATGTGTACGATGCGGCCCAAGGAACAAAGTCCCTGGACACACTTGGCCACCAGCTCTGTGGTTAGGGAGCACTTCTCAGACAGGCGGTGGAGGGGTCATAGCTGGGCGGACTGACGTTTTAACTTTTTTTTTTATTTGATAGAGAAATAGCGAGAGCAGGAACACAAGCAGGGGGAATGGGAGAGGGAGAAGCAGGCTTCTTGCCGAGCAGGGAGCCCGATGCGGGGCTTGATCCCAGGACCCCGGGATCATGACTTGAGCGGAAGGCAGATGCTTAACGACTGAGCCACCCAGGCGCCCTGACGTTTTAACATTTTAACTCAAAAGGACTTCAGGGAGACTTTGGAAGACATGAAGATACTACTTTTTTATATGATAAAATATTCTAATTTTATTCAGTGAAATTAGTTTTGGTTATTTTAAAATTATGGTAGAGAGCGATGGAAATGACAAAGTCCCTGGATCTGAAAAAGCTTTGCTCTGCTGATGGTCACTCTGGGATAGAAAATGAAAAGGTCAAGGGTGAAAGCAACATGATCGAAGGTAAAGGGGAGGAAATGCATGAAGTATTTGGAGAGCAGCTTGACAAGCATATTTTAGTGATGTGGGTAGGAGAACATCTTAACCAGGGCAAAGAACATTTGAGGACATTACACTTGACTCAGAAGGAATGGGGGGAACTCGTGAGAGGGAAGACAAATTTCTAAAATCTTTGAGCTGATTTCTAGCTTTAAGCTGATTAATATAATAATAAGAATGAGGCTCAGACACACTGTCGGCCCGCCACGCCCCAGCTGATAAAGTAGCGCTGAGACCGGACCTGGGGTCTTTCCAGAACCCTCGTCTTCCATGACTTCACGTCCTGCTAATTCTCAGGACGCAATGAAAGCAGTGCTTGGGGAAATCTATTCTGGAATTGTCGTGCAGGGAGGATTAGAAAGGAAGAAGGACGCAGGAAGCTCTGGAATTGACAGCAAATGGTACCACACTAAGGACGACCCGGGAGGTTGGAGGCGGCAGATGGACTTTGTATTTCAACCTACTCATTTTTTTTTTAAAGGTGAATGGGTCACATCAGAAAAATAAATGGTTAAAAAAAAAAAAAGGGGGTGTTTCCTGAAGAAATTCATTGAGAAAGTTCTTCTCAGAACTTCTTTATCAAAATTCAAACGGTGTAATCATCATTTTTTCTCATGTCTCACTGATCTCAGTTCAAACAGCAGGGTCGCGATGCCCCTCTGGATAGTGGTAAATTAATCTCTCGAGACTTCAACCAATTTAGCATTTCCCCCCCCCAGGATAGGTCTTCTTTGGTTGTCTTCTAGCTGTACGTATGCTAAACCGTTTCTGATATGTATACTTCAAAGTGATACATTTGACCGTTCTCCTCTGGGTTTTAATGAAGGCACTGCCTAAAACCGCACCTGGTGGGTATGTGTATAAAGGAGCACATACATCGGAAAGAAGTTACAGATTGGAAAAGCAAACAGGCGGTTAGTATTCTGGGAGCTGTAGAAGGTACAACTTGTGGTCGGAGAACAGCGACTAGAAAGCCTTGACAAATTAAGTCACACAATTTTAAAAATTTACTTTTGGGGAGGGAGAATGTTTGAGCACATGCAGAGCGACCCAGGGAAAAATGTTTGAGTTTGAAACAAACAAAACATAGTGAAGGTCAGAGAGACAGGAAAAGGTAGCTATTAATTTAAAATAAAATACTCTCAGAGCACTAGGATCTGATTTTCTATTCAGGATAGAAGTGACGACGCATGAAGAGGTAGAGGAATGAAAAGAGGGGAGAAGCAAAGCAGTATAAAATGGACAAATGAGGTAGGAAATGAGCGAAGAGAAGCAAGAATTCTCAAGTTACAAAGACTGTTTAATCTGCAAGAAAAAGCCTGAGACAATACTTTTCTTTTACTGCAAATTTATGGGCCCTTCCTTCTTCTAACTCAGCATCTTTACAAAAGGGCATCCTATGAGCAGGATGAGCGTAGAACTGAATTTCCACACCAGGGTACTTCGGTCCAGGACATACGCTAAGCCACAAGACCGCTGGCGTCAGGAGCATCCCCAGGAAACCCGCATGGAGATGGAGCTGACGATAAAAATGGCCACAGTTCCTCACTCCTCCCCGTATCCCCCTCTTTTGCAGAACCACATCAGGGCTCCTTCTGTGGAGAGTGGACTCCATCCTCCGCTCTCGACTCTGGTCTGGTCCTGTGATTTGTTTTGGCAGAGGCCATGCGGCGGACATGAAGTGCCCGTGCTGGGCCTTGGCCTCAGGACACCTGGAGCATCTCTGCTCTTCCGTTTTGAATTCCTGCCGTCCCCACAAAATCAAGCCTAAGCTGTTTTGTTAGAGGATCGAATACGGAGAGCGGAGTCGCCTCGCGCCAGCCAAGTCACCCCACCCGGCAGAAGCTGAACCCCTGGCCGACCTGCAGACCGGAGGAGCCCGGCCACGACCCGAGCCGCCCGAAGGAGCTCAGCCTCATTTCCTCTAAAACCACCAGCAACAGGAGCCCCGAGCTGCGGTGTGGGGACAGGGCCGTGGCTAAGCCCGGGGGCGGGGGGGAGCTCGTTCCAAGTGCGCCTGCCCTTCAGAAACCCACCAGTCGGGTTTTCTAGCGCGGGGAAGCAGCCCAATCCACGCACACTGGGGGAGGGAGAAGAACACCAAGGCCCCGCAGGGCAAGAAGCTGCTGAAGGAGAATAAAAACAACAGTCTCTTCCAGGAACTTGAGTGCCCCACCGAAAAAGAGTATCGCTGTCCTCATGCCTGCTTCTAGGGACTTACAACCGACTCATCTTAAATCTAAACCCGGCAGCCCCCTGCACCGAAGCAGCATTTGAGAGTTTAGATACCGTTCTATTTAAAGCAAACTGGGAACACAGGCAGCGCAGGTGCTGAGGTGTCCCCTTTACGGACGAGGAGATGCCATCGCGGGGCGCATGGAAGGGCTTCGCGCCCGAAGTCCGGGCCCAGCAACGCCCACGCCCCGCTGGCAGCACCTGCAGGCTTCCGCTGCCCCTCCTTAGGGTCAGTTGTGGCATATCCTTCTTCAGGAATGTCACTGAGTGGATGAGGCACTCCTTCCTTTCTTGCAAAAGCAGGGACAACGTGAGGCCCGTAGCCCAAGAGTGGTTTGGGAGAGCGACTGAGATCATGTGGGAAGAGCGCCGCACAGGGCCTTGCCACACACGGGAGCGCTCACTGGGGAGGCTCTCGTTCCGGCTTAAAAACCTCAGGCCCCCCAGCGCGGATGACCACTGCGAACGGTAAGCTTTCAGATAGTTAGTATAGGCAAATGCTATTTCTACGGTAGAAGCATTTATTTCGGTTATAGAAAAATAACACTATTTCAAAGTCAAGGTAACGAAGCAGAAGTATATTTTCTCCTTAGAGGTCCCTACTCAAATATCACGTATGGTGTCAAGACATTCTTAAATTAACAAGGAACAAACGCAGAATCCAGGTTGTTTATCTGTCAACAGGAGGATGGATTAAAGCTACATTGTCAGCCCTGGAAATCAGAAAATACAAAGTGATCTCGTGCAGCGATTCTCAAGGTTAGTGTGCATTGGGACCACCTGGATTGTGGGAACAGCATCTGCGGGGGACTGAAGGGGAGCCACCAGGTTAAAAGCAAGCCCTCGGACTCAGAACAGATACCACAGGGGCCGAAGATACAAACTTTGGTCCTCAGGGAGGGGTAGAGACAAAATACATCACAGACTTTCACTCAGTGTTCCTCCTCTGAGCCTCAGACCCAGGAATACTAATCAATACTACAGATCAGGTCAGACAGTGTGACAAGCGCGTCCCTAATCCATTCACGCACAGCTACTATCATCTTCTCCATCACCACCAGACACAGAGGACGTTCTCCCCTTCCCCTCCCCCACGCCCACAGAGTTGCTAAGATTTATTTAAAAAGTAACCACTGGTTGATTTCAAGCTCACGGACTACCAGTACCATTTCTACATTGGTACCCTTTTTACTAGCTTCAACCTTCACTTACATTAAGATTTCAGTACGTCTGGTTGAAATAACCATTCTTCTACCGAAACTAAGACCGTGAATTCAAAGAAAAAAGAGAACTAAACCCTACACAGCGTGTGTGGCTTCGGAAGCATCAACAGCTGGAGGAATGAACTGCGTTTCAAGGTGACCCATCTTGGACAATTTCTGATATTCCCTGCATTGTTTTCAGAGTCTCAGGTTATAGACGGAAACACGGGGATAAAATACCTACAATCTTCATCACTCCCTATGTTCAAAATACTACACACTAATGTCACATAGTTCAAGGCTTTGGCCACTTAAGTAACTACCCACTTAAATATCTGAGGTTTTAATACTCTGAAACTAGAAACCAAAGCTCTGGAGGCGCACAGTCAGGCCAGGAAAGGGCCTCCCCACCTCAGCTGCACTGCTGCGCTGTGTGGGATGATCCGGGGGCGGGGAGCCGGCCGTGCACGGCAGGACACGGCTGGGCCTGCTGGCCCCTACCCACTCCACGCCAGTAGCAACCTGCCCACGCCCCGTCCTGACAACCAAAAAGGTCTCCAGATGTTGCCAAAGGTCGTCCAGGGGTCAAAACCACCGCCCTGTTGAGAACCACCGAGCTAGAAGTTTGAGCTAGAATTTTACGTAGACGTGTCAACTCTGCGTGCACAGATGAAACAAGACCTATGTAATTTTCCTAATTCAAAGAGAACAGCACAACAGATTCTGCTACACCATTTACGCTAGGGCACGTCGTTTTTATGGAATATGCTACTTAAGTATACAGTAACCCACTCTTAACTATCTCTTTCCTATTGAAAACACGGACATTAAACAGGAAAAAACCCAGAGCTCATCTTGCAACCGTTTTTATAGTACTGGATACAGAGAAAAATCTATGGTTTCCACACATTGGCTCAACGGGGACCGAGCTCCATCACTGCAAGTGTCCCTCCTTCTGAATTCGAAGTCTCTCCTTCTCTACTTGCAAGCGTTCCTTTTCAATCTGCAGCTTCTCCGACTCAAATTTCAAAAACTGCAGCCTATCTTTTTCCAGTTGTAAGCGTTCTCTCTCAAGTTTTAACTTCTCTGCTTCTATGTCCTGTGGCTGAAGCATGGCCTTTTCTCCTTGGCCGAGTTCGTTTTCCAGAGACGGCTTCTCGGAGCTGACGATCTGGAGCCTGAGCTTCTCGCGTTCGATCTGCAGCCGCTCCTTCTCCAGCTGCAGCCGTTCGTGCTCCAGGTCCAGGTGCCGCAGCCGCTCCTTCTCCACCTGCAGCCGCTCCTTCTCCACCTGCAGCCGCTCCGCCTCGATGTCCAGGCGCCGTTTCTCCAGCTCCAGCTTCTGTTTCTCTATGTTCACCAGCAAATGGGGCTCATCGTAGGCCGACCTCGACGGTGTTGAGTTCAGAGTAAAAAATTCATCGATGTGGGGGAAGTCAGGAAGTTCGTTTTCCCTCCTGGAATCCGGTATGACGGAGGACAACATTTCTTCTTCCTCCTCAATCTCAAACTAAAAGGAAAAGGCAACTCTCAGTCTTTATTTCTACTTCACAGTTGCTACTCTGTCTAAACGTGTCCTTAGAAGTTTCTGTATCATTTGAGCAAAGAAAACCATTTCTTTTGAGTTTTGAAAAAATATTTATAAGGAATTACCTGGTGTCACTATACAGTTGACCCTTGGACAACATGTAGAAAACATGTATTTTTATATAAATATATAAAAGATATATGTTTTATATATATATATAAGTAAAACGTTTTTACTCATAAACTTCTTCGCTAAACACAGTACAGTACTGGAAAGGTATTTTCTCTCACGATTTTAATATTTTCTTTTCTAAAGCTTACTTTAAGAATACAATATGTAAGATATATATATATATAACATACAGAATACCTGGTCATCGGCTGTTAATGTTACTGATAAGGCTTCGGGTCAACAGCAGGCTACTGGTAGTTAAGTTCTGGGGTAGTCCAAACTTACGCACGGCTTTCTGATTGGGGGAGTCAGCGCCCCTGCCCCCCGCCGCCATGTTGTTCAAGGGTCCACTGTGTATATCATTAAGAGAAGCATATTTAGGTTCAAAGAGAGATTAATGACATGAAGAGAACACAAAATGGAATGACTCTGTTGGGTGCTACTTGTATGTGAGCTTGACAACTGGGAACTTTGCTGTTCCTGGACCATCACGAACTTCCACATCAGAACTGAAGGAGTAAAACGGGAAAGAGGACTCACAGGCTACTACTTACTTCGGGGCTCTGGGGATCTCTTTCTTCCTCTTCCACTTTGACCTCAGTTAGGGATCCACCTGCATCCCGGAAATCCGCCACGTTCTGCCAATCGAAATTCGTATCATTGCGGAATCCAATCTTTTCATCGATCTCCTCGGTGAGAGAGTCGTCTAGGTCGGACGTGGGAAGCGGAAACCCCGAGCCAACCAGCTTAATGTTCGCCTTCATCCTCTTCCTCTTCATGAGCGCCCGCCAGTCCAGGTACCTCCTCTTCACCTCCGTCCCTGTCCTCTGCTCGCCCTCCCCAACGGCGTTCACACACTGCGCGATCTCCTCCCAGGCCATCCGCTTCATCACGTTGATCGTGGTGTTGAGCTGCTTGGAAAAAATGACTTCTTTCCGTTTTGTAATTTCTTTCAAAAGGGTCTGAGTTTCTTGAACACTAAAATTGCTTTTCCTTTTCCTTTTCAACTGCTTCATTTTCCCAACTTAAATGCAGAGAAGATGTGAAAAGCTGGGAAACGCTACAAAGCACAAGAATCAAGGGCAACCCCTGTGGGCACTTTGTCACATCAGAGTTTTCCGCTCATCTAGTAGCACAGGCAGGCTGGAGGATTCCTAGAGGGAAAGAAGCCAAACGCCATCAGCCTGCAGCGTCCACCCCGTGAGCCACGCACAGGATTGCAGGACACACACACACCTCTACTCTGGCTCCCACCGTCTCCCCTCACCTGGGCGGCTGCCCTGGCACCTGACCCCCACTCGTCACCCTGGGCCACCCCCTGCTTCTCCACTCCCGGACCACTCTCTCTCCTCCCACTGTGCTGGCAGGCTTCCCGGCACCCATTGTCACCCTCCTCCCCTGGAGCCTCTGTGCACACGGGTCCCTCTGCCCGGGAATTGGGCACCTAACAAGAATGAACGCCGTGCCTTCGCATTCGATCCCAACTCAGATGAGTGAACGTTCTAGAACACTCGTAATTTTAAAGGATCACATTTAATTAGTACTCTGGCCTACCGTTCCTTATGTAATTTAAATGACCAATGGGCTGGGCAAGTAGTCAGCTTTCCTCTAGAGGCCACTGAATACTTAGGTACTAGATTCCCAAACTTTTAAATATATTTTATGTATCTTTTTTATTTATATATATAACATATATCTTTTATATATTTATATAAAATATTTATTTTCTACCTATTTTCATATACTTATAAAAAAGGACTGAAGCAAACTAACTTATATATTGTTACACCAGCCAAATATGTTTCCTCTTAGTACTTATGTCCTAGCTCACTTCAGAGAATTACTGAAGTGAAAACTTGGCTTTTGCCTTCCTCAATCATCTGCTTCAGCACTAGCGGGATCTGTAAGATGGAGCCCACTTGTTCCAAGGGCCGTATCCTCAATACATAACAATATGCCTAACAAACAGGAGGTACAAATACAACTTAAAATAAGGCGATTGGGGGATGGGAAAAGATAGAAAATGACACGAAGTAACGCAAGGAAGGTAAGCTACCAAAACTGAAACCTCAATGGGCAAAGCATATGATTAAAAGAAAAAGGCAGCCCAAGATAACATGGGCAAGAATCAGTTTGTGAAATTAAGTGAAGCCTTTAAACTACCCACCCTTTGACTATGCCAAAAAAAGTAAGAACCTAGTAAGTTACAAAACATTGTGAAAAGAAAATTTTAGGTAAAAAGGCTCTGTTGCCACCATAATAAGTAAGTAGGTTATCAAAGACATAGTTTTAGTAAGGAATCAGGTTAGATGTCCTTAAAAATAGAACAGAGAGGGAAAATAGTATCAAATTCCATATCATATTAAATACAATGTATTCATGGCTTTTTGTTTCCAAAAGATACAGAATGTTTCAGAGCATTTCAATAGCTTCTTGAACCATTTCAAACGTGCTACCATATTTTTAAGGTAAAAGCATGATAAAAATACAAATATTTGCCAAAATATTTACCAGTAGATGAGGATGCATAAACTATACCACATTATATTAGAGGATGGATATGGCTTAGCACATTATTCCTGTGTACATGTATCTTAGATTTCCAGACAGTTTCGGCATAATTATGTGAAAACCTCTGACATCTTCTGATTAATGTAAGAAAGTACCAAAATCAGTGCACCTCGAGTTGAAATTTGGTAGCTATGTTTGCACGGATAGAAGCTAAGCTATGTTTCCAGGATCTTTTTTTTTCCTTCCTGTTCTTTCCTTTATAGTTTGATGCTTATGTAACACAGCTTGGGTTTCTGTCATCCATTACCCAATAACTTAAATATTTATCGAGCTCCTACTATGTGCCCGGCACATATTCCCGGTGCTGGGGATGGAACAGCTCACATAACATGAAAAAATGCCATTTTAGATGTCAACTACTACCCCGTCTATACCGGTTGTGTTCCCTGCCTTTACAGAGGGGAATTCGGCAGTTGCAACCTCCAAAAATCCGTAGATCTTGCAAGGCCCAACAGAGACAACTGCCATTTTCCTGGAATCCCAGCGGACGGTCATTCTTTCCAGGCTGGAAATAGGTGTAAGTAGTTCACTTACATAATCCTCGTGAAGACGATGTAGCACCAAAGGCACATGATTAACTGTGGGCAACTGTTTTTTTCAAGGGCTAACACTTGAGAGTGGAGTTCCTAAACGCGTGTGATGCGACAAAGAGGTCGGAGGAAAATCAGGCCGTCAGTATGGGTCCCCTCCAAACAAAATAACAATTTTTTTTTTGGTCAATTCGTTAGGCTGTTCAGAAAAGAAAGCACCACAAAATATCCCAGCGCCCCCAAGCCGCCCCCCCCGCGCCCGCATATTCTTATGCGCTTCCCGGCCGAACAGGATGCTCTTCTCTGAAACTTGCGGAAGGAGCCTAAGTGAAGTTTACCCAGGGGCCGCCTGTCACCGGAGCGACAGACGCCTGCCCCGGGACCGCCCGCTGAGGGCCGCAGGGAAGACCCGGGGGCCGGCCAGGGGGAGGCGGCGCCCGCCCGCCCGCCTCGGCCACGGCGCAGCGGCGCACCTGCTGGCGGGTGCGGCGACCTGGAAGCGAGGTCTTCTTCCCGGGGATGAGAGCAGAGTCCCGACTGGGTGCGCGGGAAACCTCCGCGGCCCGGACTCGGCGGCCACAGCCCCCCACCCGCCCCGGACGCGCTGGTCCTTGTAGGAGCGTCGAGGCCCCGCTACGACGCGGCCGCGGGGGGGCCGCCACCTGCCGCCGGCCCCCGCCGGGACCGTCCCCGCTGCGAGGGCACCCACCGTCCGCGGAGCTGCCGCCTCCTCCGGGACACACCCGCTCACCTGCGACCCGGCGGCACCTCCGCCCGATCGCCTCTAAGGGGGCGAGGAAAAAGAGAGGCCTCACTGATCCCTCGCCCGCCCCCCCGCCGCCGCCCATTGGCTAACGCGGCTGCCACTCGTTCGAGACGGCTCATCCATTGGCCCGGGCGGTGTTGCCATTCCGGCTGAGGGCCCGCCCCAGGTCTGGCCTCACAATGGGAATCGAGTCCCCAACCGGTTCCGGGTTAGTGCCCTGGAATTCCGCCCCCTTGCGATTCGCGGCCTCCCGCTCTGCGCGCAGGCGTTGGCGCGCGGCTCTGTCAGTCAAGCGGGCTCTAGAAGCCGATTGGCCCCTAGCGATCGGCCTGCGGCGCTGCTCCGCCTGATTGGGGCCCTGGCCGCCCCGCCCCCAAACTCTACCCCGTCCTTGACCCTCGCCTGTTAGAAGGGCGGAGAGGAGGCCGACAGCGTGGCGTTGCCCCAGGGCCTTCGAGCTCGCCCTCGCCTCCCGCTCCAGCAGGTGCGGCCTGCTCGGGCCTCCGCCGCCACCGCCGATCCCCTTACAGCTCGTCTGGGCCTTGTCGCCCCTGACTCCGCAGCCGCTGGACCAGTTGGCCACGTGGTCGTCGTCTCCGCGCTCTGCGCCTCGCTCCCCCTCGGCCCAGCCCTCGGTGCCGGCCGCGGGTCTGTCTGCGGCCCCTCCGACCCGCCGCGGCCAGGGCGCGCGGCGCGGCGTCCCTGGGCGTCCCTGGGCGTCCCTGGGCGTCCTTGGGCGCGGCCGCACGCCCGGTGCCAGGTGCAGACCCTCCGCCCGAGAGTCGCGGCTGCTTCCCCTCCGGCGTCGTCTTCCATCCACGCGCCCGCCTCGCCCTCCCGCCTTCCCTCCTTCCCGCCCTCCTCCCTCCCTCCCGCCTTCCTCCCGCCGGCCCTGTGCTTTCAGCCCCCAGCCGGGACGGTGGCACCTGGCAGCGCTTCCAGCTAGCGGGGCTCCTGCCCGCCGCTTCCCTGCCAGGCTCGGGGCCCGGTTAGCAGTCCCTCCCGAAGGAAGCCCCTCTTTCTCTCCGCTCCCCTGCGCTCCTTCCCAGCGGTCCCTCCAGCGTGGGTGTGCCCCATACCCGGATGCTCGGCTCCGTCTCAAGGCCACCTACGCGACACTTTGTGGCACAAGTTGTCCAAGGCACTACGTGGCTTCCCGTGCCTGCACTTGTTAAATCCTACTGCTCCCATCACCGTGGGTCCCTTTCCTCCCACAGCCCTCGTCACACGGGCCCTGTGGGTGGGTCTGTCCGGTTCCCGTTGTCCTCTCTTGGCTTAGTGTGGTGCCTGGAATATAGCAGGCGCTCAGAAGAGCTTTGGTGAATACACGATGGCGTATTGCGGGTGAATATTCCTGGAGGACCTCTCTTGCATAAAATAGGAAGACCTTATGAAATAGGCTCTTTGAAATGGGATGATCGGTTTAATCTTTCAGATTTCCACTGGTGAGTCTGTGTAAGAAGCGTGCCTAGACTTTTGCATAAAAGAACAAAAACATGGTTTTTTGAAAGTTACGAGAACTGAGATTTTATAATTTTGGCTTTTTGCTCATGGTGGATGTTTCTGGGGTGAGTGCGGTGAGAAGGTAAGAGAACTGTCCATCCCAGTTATAACCAGACACTCTGTTCCCTTTCAGAGTGTATCCAGCGCTTGAATCCGTTTATCGACTCCGTTATCCGGGCTAACACCTAGAACGTGGCAGTAAGTATTAAGAACCTTCTGCTTTCAAATGAACTCTTGAAGGTTCCTGAGTTAAACCTCAATCTCTTTGCTGATTGCAAGACCTTTCCAGATAGCCTCACTATTTTTTCTCAGCTATGACTTGTGTGACTGGATGCGCACCAACAAGGGAGAGATGGAGGGTAATCCAAAATGCCTAATATTAGTAGCCCATTACGAACCTGATTGTTTACTGATTTGATTTTTGTTAATACTAATTTCAGGCTAGAGATTTGACCCTGAGGTTCTTACACACTTATTCTAGAAATGAGCTGTTCAACTGTTGTAGCCACTAGCCACAAATGTGGCCAGTAGAACTGAATAACTGAATTTTAGTTCTATTTAATTTTAATTAATTTTAATTTAAAAACAATTCAGTGACTGGATAACTTCAAAGTATGTTTGGATAACTTGAGTTATGTGAATCTACTTTTTCAACTGTAAATTTTTTGAAATCTAATTACAGATGGAATAGGGGCGCCTGGCTGGCTTAAGTTGGTAGAGCATGTGACTCTTGATCCTGGGGTCAGGGGTTCAAGCCCCACATTGGGTATAGAGCTTGCTTACTTGCTTACTTAAATACATACATACATGCGTACATACAGATAGGGTATTTCTGATAAATTAGAATCTGAATTGAGATGTACTGTAAGAGTAAAATATACACAGGATTTCAGAGATTTAGTTTAAAAATGTACAATGCCTCACTGACAATGTTCGTATTGATTAAAAGTTAAATGATAAAATTTTGCATAATTGGGTTAAGGAAAATATATTCTTTTTAAAAATTTTTTTTTATTTTTTTAAATTTTTTATTGTTATGTTAATCCCCATACATTACATCATTAGTTTTGGATGTAGTGTTCCATGATTCATTGTTTGTGCATAACACCCAGTGCTCCATGCAGAACGCGCCCTCCTCAATGAGGAAAATATATTCTTAAAATGAATTTTACCTGTGATTTTTTTTTTTTTTTTTTTAAATGAGGCTAATAGGAAATGTAATCTTATACATGTGGTTTGCATTATATTTCTATTAGACAAGGCTCTTCTAGGCTGTGCCTGGCCACAGCTTATTAAAAGTCTCAGAATGAGAATGTAATCATTAGCTAAAATATTTCTATTTCATTGCCTACTGTTTAATCAAAGGAAAAGAAGAAAGTCACTGGTGCTGTCTTTCCTCCAAATACGGTTTAGTTAAGAAAGAAGTCACCCTGTCACGTGATATAATCTACATTGTATATGAACAGTCACTGTGTCACGCTGTCTCTGCCCTCTGTGTTTGCCTTGAGCACGTCCTGCTTCCTCCTGGCTTGTCCGTGTGACATACTCTTATTCTTCAAAACCTGCTTTTCCCTGGCAACTTGAGAACAGATCAACTTGTCCTTTTTCGTAAGAGTTCTGTGCTTATACATATTCTATTTAGATTTCCACTGTCTGTTCTGCCCTTTCTCCCGCTGATCTCTAGCACCTCCGCACATTACCTGTTAGGCTGGCAGAAGTGTGTTTGTTGACTTGAACTGAACGTTGACAAAATAAAACTCACTCTGTTTTGTCCTCTGTGATGTTTCACCAAATTGCTTGCAATTTTCATCATCCCTCAGGTAAATTAAAGGGTGTATAAAATGACAGTGAAAGCTTTTTACCAGCAAATTTCATGTTTCTAAAAACTTCACATTGAATGGAAAACCAGTGTGGTTCCTATAGAAATTGTTGCAGTTCTTTTCCTTTGGATTTTCTCTTATAACTGGAAAAAATAAGAAATGTTAGAACACAAGCTATTTAAAAATGGTACTCATAATAGCAAGCAGTAGGGAGAGCAGATTTAATCTCAAAGATCAGTCTGGTACTGAATCTTGAGAAGTCGGATGGGTCCTGGCATTCCAATTAGCATTGGCTGTGGTTGGGTCACCACTTTTGTTTATGGTGGGAGGTCTGGTTTCTATCGGAATAGAATAGTGTGGGCCAATGTTTATTAGGAAAGTCATCCATAATACTTCTCCAGCAAATCACCTGTACATGGAGTTGCCCATGGGAGAAACAGATCGATTCCAAATCTGTTCTTGCAATTTGGAATGCGTGCCCTGGTCACTTTCTCTTTGGAGTCCATTTTAAAAATTCACTCTTGGTGTATATACCCTTTGGTTTTTTTCTCCTGTTTGGCAGTCAGAGAGGCCTCTTGTTGAAAACAGTTTTAACAGCTTTGTGGGATGACCATCTGGGAGTCCCTTGCAGAATGAGTTATTCATGCAGAGTAGCCTATATTTTAAATCACCTCGTCCCACATATATACTGAATATTTAGTGAAATTGATCTGGCCCTTTTTTGCATAATGTATCAACAGAAAAACTGCATAAATGTCATTTTGGTAATAGAGATTAATCATATTGTTTTCTCAGTTTGAGAAATTACTGCGCCTTTTTGTAACCTCTTGGTTGTTTTTTATGCATGCGCATTCTTGAGTTCCTTTTGTAAGAATTGTACTGAGTTTTGGAGCTGGGAGCTTTTCCTTCCCTGGCCAGTTCTCTTTCCTCATCTCATTTCGGAAATGATTATCGAGTACTGCTGTGTGCCAGCCACTGATCTAAGGGCTTCATCTGCATGAATCTGTTTCACTGTTACAAGAACCTTGTATTCCTTCCAGTCTGTAGGGGAGGGACCTGCGGCTCAGTGCTGGGAAGTGTCTCTCCGAGGCTGCACAAGGGATCTGGCGTCTAAGCCCAGGTAGTCTGGACACTCAAACCCCTTGCGGCCGTCACTCACAATGGATGTTACTGCTCCCTGCCAGGAGATTTAAAGGTGGCCGAACATTTGGAAAGATTTTAGTGGAGTAGAGAGACAACAATTCCCCTCCGCCACACACACCAAATACCATCTTTTTCCAAACATTTTTGGACTGTGTTATAAGCTCCTCAAAGGCAGGGATCATGTCACTTGTCTTTTATCCCCAGGACCCAGCAGGGACCTTGCATTTACTGTTTGTTCCCAAACACATTTAGATTTCGGGTTGTGGGATGGACGATGGTCATAGAATCCCTCGAGCAGTAGCCTTAGCCAGGGAATCCATCAGAGCTTAGGAGCTGACTAAGAGCTGCTCCCTACTACATTGTCCGTTGCTTTTACTTCACTTCTTCACCAGTTTCCATGGAAAACCTTCTAAGCACCACTGCTTATTGTCTCTAGGCAAAGTTTGTTCTTGAGTTTTTCCCGCATTCGGATTATTTGTCTGTGGGGAGGAGTAGTGGTGATCAACACACAATAACAATAATACAGATGTAAATGGGATCCTGAATTGGCCTAGACAACTTGCCTTCGGTTACTCAGCTCATTTAATTTTTTTTTTTTTAAGTACTCTCTATGCCCAACGTGGGGCTGGAACTCACGACCCTGAGATCAAGAGTCGCAGGCGGTACCGACTGAGCCAGCCAGATGCCACTCACTCAAATTCTTAAAAGACAGGAGCTGTGATTCCTGGCAAGACTTTTTGGAAACAAGGAAAAAGGCAGAAGGGACACAGAAAAAGAAAAAAAAAAGCATTTCACAGGATCCAGAAACAGAGAGCACCTCAAATTTTAGCTTGTCTCCCATTCCCAAACCCTCACTTTCTTAATACCCTTGAGCTTGGTATGCTATATCTGCAGGGCCAAGAAGTGAAAATACAGATTTAAACCCTAGTTAACAAGGTGGATATGGGGGACCCAGGTGATTAGTCATTTTCCCAAATGATTTCTAATTTCATAACAAGATACATCCAAAAGACTTTATCATCAGACTTCATTTATAATCTCTATCCTTTATTTCTGTCCTCCTGGTGTTTTCCTTTCATGACTGTCCTACAAGAAAGCAGAGTGATGTGTGGCTTATCTGGCTGCTAAGGAGAGGTCAGCCTGAGACCACAGCACCAGGGTCCCAGCCCCGGCTCTGGGTCCTCTCCACTCTCCCGTGCTCAGCTTCAGAGAACCATGTTCTGCCACTTCAGATAGCATATCAAATTATTTGATTTCTCAGAAACTTAATGACTTACTTGGAAGACAAAAGACAAAAAAAAAAAGACAAAATTCACCCGTGTTGTGTCTCTTCCAAATTCCTCCCATTCCCTTCGTTCCTAGCTGGAAAACACAATAGCTACACTTGCTGGAGGCTGAAGAGGCACCAGACAGTGTTAAGTACTTCGCACATCTTGTCTCTTACAAGGGGCTCACAGTTAGGGAAACTAAGGCATGGAATTAAGGACACATCATCGTTTTATGAGAGAGGAAATGGAGGCTCAGGACTTAGCAGACTTCCTCCAGGTCCACAGCAAGGCTGTGGTGGAGCGGAGACCCCTTACCCTGATCCAGCCCCTTGCTTCCCCGAACCGTTGTGAAGACTTCCTCTCTGGGTGAGAAACGATTTTTCCAAGTTACCCTCGAGCTGAAAACAACTTGCAGAAAGCAGTGGGGCCTTACAGAGCTGTTGCTAACGTTAACAGCAGCCCCACAGCGTAAGCGGTAGGTCACAGACCTCCATCTCAGAGGTTCTGGCTCTCTCTTTCCAGACCCCCTGTCTACCTTTTCCTGGTTTTGGTTCTTAAACTACCCTGAGCTCTCCTCCGTGATCACTAACTTTCCCTTTTAGTACCCCTCGTTTTACACTGCATTCTCACCACGCTCTCCCCTTCTTTTCCTTCTAAATCCCTCCCTGCTTTTTTCTCATTAATCAAAAATGCATAGCTGAAGCATGTTTCTACTATTGCATCTCAGAATTTAATAATTAATAATAATCTGGTTGCTAGTCATAAGTTTCAGAGTGGACGAATAACAGATCATATTTTCTTAAACACAAAAAGCCCCTGAAAGCCCCAAGTAATTTCTTTATTAATTTTGGTGACCCTTAATTGCCCTTATCCTACCTACTATGTATTTCTCCGAAAAAGAAACAAAAATTCTCCTTTAACTATTTGATGTTAAATTTCAACATCTCGTAAATCAAAGTGATTTTTATATGTGTTTAAGATAAAAGGCTAATTTTCTTTTAAGTAATCTCTCTACCCAACCTGGGGCTCGAACTTACAACCCGGAGATCAAGAGTTGCACACTCCACTGACTGAGCCAGCTAGGTGCCCCAAAAGGCTGACTTTTAATAACAAAAATCTGCTTTACTTTTGTTGTACTGAGTTTTTGCTTCTATATATTTCCCCCTTTTAAGCATGTTTTTTTCAGTTTGATTAAAGTAGCAAAGTGTGCCTCCTGTCATCTCTGTCCCAGTGCTACAGAACATTCTCATACATCTTGTGCATTAATAGCTCTGTCCCTCCATCCTCCTTGTGGGGTGAGAGGGGCTTTATTTTAATCGAATTTGGAAATGGTGTCAGAATACAAGGTTTCATTACTATAGCAACAGAGAATAATGGAAAGACTAAACGTCAGACACATTCCGTGTTGCCATAGTGACAATCAGTTGCTTTCCCAATATGTTTACTGTTCCATTCTGGTCAGTTCTTAAAATATGCTCATCTCTATAAATGCTCAAAAAAGGGGAGAAAAAGTTCAAAGTCATTTAGGAAAGAAAGAAGCCCTTCAAGAGATGAAAGCAATTTGCTTTTCTGTCCATTATTTAATAAGAAGTCCACAGAGTCCACAAAAAGGCTATGTGGGAAGTAGAAATTCTCATTTCTGTTCATAGGCATTCTTATTTGCAGTCAGGGAAATTGAAGCGCAGAATTTAAGGCATGTCCATATTGTCATTTCATGCTATTTCAAACCATTTTTTTCTGAGCTCCTGAAAACGGAATTCTGCCCCATTGAAATGAAAACTCTTCTTTAAAGCAGTAGCACTTGGGGCGCCTGGGTGGCTCAGTCGTTAAGCGTCTGCCTTCGGCTCAGGTCATGGTCCCAGGGTCCTGGGATCGAGCCCCGCATCAGGCTCTCTGCTCCGCGGGAAGCCTGCTTCTCCCTCTCCCACTCCCCCTGCTTGTTTCCTCTCTCGCTGTGTCTCTCTGTCAAATAAATAAAATCTTTAAAAAAAATAAAGCAGTAGCACTTGAGGGCCTGTACCTGCTGGGCAGAGTGGACAACAGTTTATTCCAGCCCCTTTGATTATCTTCCTCTGCCTTTCAGCAGCCTCTTCTCCTCCATCCCCTCCCAGACAAATCATTCTCATAGTAACTCATCAGGGCCCCCCCATCCCACAACTGACTAGTGACCTTGATTTCCGCCTTTCTCCTCTTCCCATAATTACTTCCCCCAAACTAGGGAGAACAGGGGCCATGCTCACCATCCCCTTTGAAAATGCTGTTCTTAGCACAGCGCCTGGCTCATGGTAGGATAGAATCTTAATTGAGTGAACGAGCTTCCATCAAATGATACCCTTTGTTAGGTGGTTTGTTTGTTTGTTTTTTTAAGATTTTGTTTATTTGAGAGTGAGAGAGAGCATGAGCAGCAGGAGGGACAGAGGGAGAGGGAGAATCCCAAGTGACTCCCCTCTGAGTGCAGAGCCCGACACAGGGCTCCATCCCAGGACTCCGAGATCTTGACCTGAGTCGAAACCAAGAGTCAGACGCTTAACCGACTGAGCCACCTGGGCGCCCCTGTTGAGGTGTTTCTGAGACTCGACTAAGTGACCGAAATACCCCATTCAAAGTAAGGTGTAAATAGGCACAGTGGCCCAGCAAACAGTCTTCTCAGAGTCCTGGCTACTTTGGAAATGACTGATATCTTTAGGTTCGTTTAGGAGGTGGCTTTGGGAAGTCCAGACACATTATGGTACAAAAGCGATGTGCTAAACGGTAGTTAAATTTCTGGGGTGACCAGCAAAAATGCCAGCAAAGCCAGCTCTGGAAGGCACCGCTTCCATGATTCCCGGTCCCTTTCATAGTTTTGTTTCGGTGGTTCAAAATTCACTTCCGTTTCCATCTCAGGATTTCAGGAGTTCATCTCCACCAGCCATCACGACAGTTCTGGTGACAGAAAATATTCTTAGGTACCAGTGAGGTGCTGGCTCAGGATGCTTCTGTGGAAGGCCGGAGCACGTCCTCATCGTCAGAAGAGGTGAATGTGTAACTGTACACGGCAGGATGGATGGACTGTCCAAGTGTGGTTAAGGAGCTTCGATCGTGGGATGGATGGGGGAATTATTCTGGATTATCGTGGCGTGCCTCCAGTTTAAGGACAACGGTCCTAATGAGCAACGGGGTGGGGAGGAGAGTGTCAGAGGGATGCCATGAGAGCAGATGACCACCCACTGCTGACCTTGAAGAGGAGAAGCAACCACGAGCTGAGGAACCCTTGAGAAGCTGCAAAAGCAAGGAAATGAAATGTAACCCAGTGACTCTGGTTCTGGAATTCTGAACTCCAGGACTGTAAGAGAATAAACATGTGTTGTCTTGAGCCACCACATTCGTGTTGTGGCAGCAGCCTTAGGAAACTAATTCAACTCCCGTACCCACATAACAGGAAAGAGCTCCCCTAGAGCAGTGGCTGGGAGATACTTTTGATTTGTCCCAGCAAACTTCCATTTAAAAACTGTTCCCTCACCCACTACGGCTACCGTACTGGCTAGTGAGCAGAAGAACTCCACAATCATATTGAAAATGTACAAAATAACAATAGAATGAGAACTAGCCTTCATTAAAAGGCCAAAACAACACCAACAATAGTAAAAATTTTACAAATAATAAGAGCAATCAAAAGACAACCAAGTCAAACCAACACATATGATTCAACAAGAACAACTTCTCATCTAGGAAATTTGGGGACTCCAATGATGTGCATATGCCCACGCACAAAGAGGAAGTTTGCGATGTTGCCAAGCACTATGTGGAGTCAGACGCTCAGTGACCTCATGATGTGCTCATTTTGGTTTATGAACATCCAATTTTATTAACCCTTAATAACTCACTAGTAGGTTACTCAGAATTAGCACTTGCCCATATGAAAGATTAGAGCCTTTGAACCCTTAAGAACTGAGAAACGGCCCTTGGTTTGGGAATGCTTCTAAGACAAACAGTAAAGAGACCAACGTTTGAGAAATGGCTCACAGTCATTCTTCCTGCAAGTTTCGTATAATGAATTGGAGAGGGCATGTCCGTTGTGTGCAGAAGATGAGGAACTCTGGAGAGCGTTGAGGGCAGGTGAAAGAATTTCCAAGTTTGGTTCCTGAGAGATGACCCCATTCATGACATAGGTCATTGTACATTGGTTCTTTTTCTTGCAACACCTTGGAGTGAACTTTTTGCATTCATCTCTACATGTTTCAAAATGTGTTTCTGGAAGATAAAGAGCACGTATTATCACAGCTCACACAAGTAACGAGTTTTGCCACCTAATCTAGGCATCAGAGTTACCCCACCAGGTAAAAATAACGTGGTTGTGATGTTATCTTTTTGAAAAATTCTGTAGAAAACTGATATCTGATGTTCCAAATGTTAACGTGGGAGCCGCTGAATCCCAGGAGTGGAAGGTCCCTGCAGGAGGTGGAGATCAAACCCTTGAATGTTTGAATCCTGTCTCCCCAGCATCATGAAGAATTTCCTGTCTTCCCAATTTCCTTTAGTTAATTTTCATCACAGGATTTCAAGCGTCTTCACGCCTCGGTCCTCTGGGATACCCCCATGTTCTCTTTCAGATTGTGACCTGCAGTATTCTAGATATGAAACGAGGTCTCCCCAGTAGCACCATAACCAAACCGTCCGCTGTTTTTCTCTTTTGATTGCCACATTTATTCCGCAAAAATTTATTGGGGATGGACCATGTGAGCAAAACACATGAAAATCCTGCTCTCATGGAGTTCCCACCCCATGACCTGTATCACTGACTTAGAAATGTAGACGTCCTAAATTTGCTTCGAACTTCTTCAGAATTTACTCAGCCAGGTTCCTGGCAGCTTCACACCCCCTGTAAGCGGCTGGCTGTCCCTGCGGCGCTTGCTGCTACTCCATGTGGAAGGTGTTTCTAAAGTTTCCGTAGCTTACCCTGGGTCCGAGCAGCCGCTGGGTTGCGGTACAAAGATCTTTAAATGAAAACATTTTTATCCACTTTTCACGTTTAACGCTTTTTTTGTCATTTAACACGCAGTTATTTACTATTTCCTTTTTTCCCCTGTAAACAGTAACGTCAAATGAAAATGAACAGAAGTAGGATAAGGTCTCTTAGAACACAAAGCAACAACGAAAAGCCAAAAGACACAACCTTGGCCCTGGGAGAGTAGTGAAAAGAAGGAATCACACACAAAGGCGGGAACCTCGCGATCGCTTTGTAGTCTGTTGCCAAAGTGACAGCCACACACTCTGGAGGACGGTTATTAAGAAGCGGAGTGCCCGGCTCTCTCCAGGTTGGCTGCTTGCTTACCTCTGTCTCCATTCATGCGTGTGGACTTTGGACGGTGTTTTAAATTATGCCATAAAGAAAGCCGAACATGATTTTTGTTTTATGCAGAGGACAAAATGGTTTTTGCAGCATCACTGACTAAAGTAATCACTGTTATTTCAAGGCACTTTTCCAAAGCACGAGGCACCACTTTTGCAGGGAAGCAAGGTCACCTGAGGTCGTTTGCTTCCGCATAAAGGACTGCACAGGGAGTCTTACCGCTAATGGAAGACAGGCCCTGTTGAACATTCTGACGTGGCTGGTTGTATTTGCCCACATCTAGTCAGTCTTTCTGGTTTTTGTTCTTCAGTGTTTTCTCAAAACTGTCCCATTCCATCTCCTGTGTTCTGGTTCTCGGCATCTTTTGCCTGTATAGAGGCGTGGTCCCCCAAATGATCCCCGTGTCCCGGTCCATCCTGTCCACTGCTTCACCATCCTCATCCCATCCTGTGACTCTCTTCCTCAAGCTCCTCTACCCCGCATCCTGCCTTTTGTTCTTTGCCATACCAGCATCTCATACAGCTTCTAAGTCTTTACAAGGGGACTTCATTTTGTTTTCTTACGCAGCTAAGTTCTTTACTCCTGCTGAGAACTTTTAGCTGGGATTTTACATTGTGAGGATTTTTGTCCATTTGTATTGTTTGCTTAGCGGAGAAGGGGGGACGTGGTGAGGGGGTCACGTGGTTTTAGGCTGCGCTACCTTCTAGTGAATGAATGGGGTCCTGTGTCTGGCAGGAAGGTGGGTTAGGGTATCTTGGACAAGCACTGAAGGTTGGTGAGAAGAGTAGACAGGACAGTAGAGTCTGCCCGACAAGAAAAAGAGGCTCAGGGACGGGAGGAGGGGTGTCACCGGGGTGGTGGTGGGGGGAGTAAAGCGGAGCCCGATTAGGTGAATGGGGGTCAGGATTGCAGCAACACAAGGATTTATAATAGAACCTCTGTTAAAAGTGGGTTTGGGCCAATTTCCTAAGCATAGTTAAGTCAGCTTGGTTGGAAAAAGCAGGACCAGATACTCTCCGTAAACACGGGACATTTAACCAGATGGCTATAATATAGACATTTATGTGCAAGTTTGAAATCATGCATTTACCGATCCTTTTTTGTCACCGTTCCTGAGGAGCAGTTTGGTCTTGTGGAGACATCAGTGCTTATAGATTAAAAGGGATCTGAGGTGCTAGAAAATGAGACTTTCCAAAGACCCCGCAGCAGTGCCTCCTGCCCCTAGGAACGTCTCCTTGTGACCTTGCCACAGCCCGTTAAGAGGAGGAGTGCGTTCCGGTACCTCGACAAAAAAGCCAAAGCAAAACGCAGCCGCGACAAGAAGACACCGGCAGAAGGACGCCCCGCCGGCTTCAGGCAGGGCCGGGCCGGGCCTGGCAGCGGCTGCCCGGAGCGCGCCCACCGACGCCGCCCGGCGCGGGCGGAGCCGGGGGCTGGGGGACCCGGACGGTGGGCCCCGGCGGCCCACGCAAACACGCCGGCAGGTCGGAGCCGCCCGGCGCGGGGCGGGACCAGATGCCCGGTCGCCCCGTCACACTGCCCGGCGGGCGCTTCGCGCACCAACCGCAGAGCCAGCCCTTCTGCAATGCAGACGCCCTGGGGGCGGCGCCCGCTGATCGTGGGGGTGCGTGTTGCACGGGCTCGGGACCGCAGCCGGGCTCTCGCTCCCTCGCTGCCCTCCCGCCTCGGGAAGGCTGCCCTCGGCCCCGTCGGCGCGGACGCTGGCCCTCGACGAGGGCGCGCTCCCGCAGGACAAGGCTGGAAGGTCCTGGACGCGCCCTCACTGCTCCCTGAAGGGCCGCCTGCAGTGCCGGCCGTGCGTGTCCATCACCGCGACGTGGGTCTCTCCGCGGAAAGCACAGGCCTTTGACCTTAGTCCGCAGCTTCTCCCCGCAGCCTCTGCTCGCTTTCCACTTAGGTGGGGTATTTCTTATGAAATACGGAAATTACCCTGTTTTGTTATCTTAGTAACAATCTTTTAAGCAACGATGAGCCTTTTCCCTTCCAAATGTATTTTCTATTTCAGCCCCATGTGATGGGAAAGCATCCCCTTTTTTTTAAATCAGCAAGATGATTTTCCAATCATGTGAACAAACCAAAAACCCTTAAAGGGATCCTGTGGCTCATTGTTCCTTGACGAAGGTAATTTGAAAGAGGAAATAAAAATCAGTGTGCTTCTCTAAACAATAGAAAAGCAAAGGAGAAATAAAAGCAGTAAACTTGTCTTGGCTGTTTGTTCTTATCTCTATAGAGATGAGCACATTTTTAATTCACGGTCAGCTGGGAGGCTCTTGATCTGCAGAGCTGATCAATAATGTAGCGCAGTCATTGTCAAGCTTTCAGGCATTCCACGTAGTGAAGGAAGGGCTCACTTTGCCACAGCAATTCTCACGGATGATAACCTTACCATGTTGGACCGCGGCTGAATTTGTGCCACTGATAAGATAGAAAACGTGGACCAGATAAAGTTCCCAAACTGCCGCTTCCAAGTGCGGGTTCCCGGCCGTTCCGGCGTCTGGTTGGGAAAGCTTTTCCGAGAGGGGCGCGGTGCTTCGAGGCAGGCGGCGGGGGTTCGTCCTGAGCCCATCCTCTCCCAGCGGCGCGTCTCGGGCAGGGTGGGCAAGCACCGGGCCGCTCGAGCATCTCTTCCCGCCCGCGCGGCCGCGAGGCTTCCGCGCGCGGCGTGCCCTGGGGCTCCGTGCTTCCCGGCCCCGCACGCGGCGCTGCGGGGTCTGTCTCCGACATGGGCTGGCATGCCGCCGCCGCTGCCCCTGACCTCATCCTTGTTGCCAGGCCTTTGTTCTTTTTCTTCTTTTAGGGTTTTATTTGTCTATGTGAGAGTGAGCATGAGCGGGGGAGGGGAAGGGGGCAGGGAGCCCGACGCGGGGCTCGATCCGGGACCCTGGGATCAGGACCTGAGCCGGAGGCAGCCGCGCACCGACTGAGCCCCCCAGGCGCCCCTGTTGTTGTCAGTCTCACTGGCACCGCTTGTTACTGCTGCTGGTGGGTCGGAGGCCCGCCCTTTCGTCACCAGGGGCTCCTGCAAAGGGCAACCTGCACTGTCACTCTTCTTCCAGATAAGCTTCCCTTGGGCTTGGCTGATGGAAACTCGAATC
>NW_023270387.1:3710769-3751483 GCF_011800145.1 Mirounga leonina
GCTGCTGATAGGTCAGGTAAGAGAAGTATCTGGAGGCCACTGGTGCTCTGGACAGAAACAGTTTGGTGAAGTCATTGGCAAAAACCTGCGAGAAGAAAGATGAGAAATGGATGCGTGCAGAGAAATGGGGCAGTTGCTGGAAGGCATATGGCGTCCGCATGTTAGTGTGCTGGTGGGAATGATCCATGGAGCTGGGGAGACGGAAGGCGGAAGGGTTGCTGATGTGAGGGGGGTGTAGTCCCATAGGAGCACTGCATCTACAGCAGCCCCCTCCTCTGTGGTTCGCTTTCCATAGTTGCTGTGGTCGCCGCGGCCCCCAAGCAGATGACCCTCCTCCTGACGAACCTTCAGCAGACAGTCCCGGAATAGCCTGACGCCACCTCAGTGCGTCACCACGTAGGCATTTTATCATCTCCCATGATCACGGGAAGAACGGTGAGTCCAGTATGATGAGATATTGTGAGAGAGAGAGACACACACCGTATTCCCATAACTTTCATTACAGTATATTGTTATAGTTCTTCTGTTTTATAATTATTCTTGTTAATCTCTTTCTGTGCCTAGTTTATAAGTTAAGCTTTATCATAGTTGTGTATAAATAGGGGAAAACACAGTATACTAGGTTGGTACTATCTTTGGTTTCCGGCCTCCCCTGGGGGTCCAGGAACGTAGCCCTGGTGGATAAAGAGATAAAGATGCTGAGAGGTGGTACGTGTGGTTGGTCATGGGAATTTATAGCTGTTTTCATCAGACCACTTGTGCTCCCTTTTGATTTTGCCAAGTGTGACAAGAGAGGGACAAAGGATTGCAGCGTGTGAGCGTGGGAGACATCCTAAAGTCTGAGAGTGGAATATAAGCAATCTTCACTTCACAATGTAATTGTACCTCGCAGTCGTGAGGGAAAGAGGGTACCGAGGCAGATCTGGAGGGAACGTGGCTGCCAAGCACAGAGAGCGACCCAGATGCAGGGCAGCAGGTGAGGAGAGGAGAGGCAAGGCTGGAAGGGGCCACATTCAGATGTGTGAGGACTTACTTCCTAATGGAGTTAGATGTGGTGGTTGATTATTAAAAATGGCATCTGATAAATCCCCCTCTCTGCTTCTGTGGCCTCTCCAGTATGTCTTTGCTGTTTGCTTTAGAGTCGATTTTCCGCCCCTTGCACCTGTTGTTTCGTGAAGGGCTCTGACCAGTAGAATGCACAAGTGGTGTCTGGGACGCCCGAGGCCAGGTCTCGAGACCCCGACGCTCTGCTGTGTGTCAGAGGGGAGTCAGCCCCTGGGGAAGAGGCCGGGGCCGACCTGCTGTGGGGAGAGGCCCCAGACACAGCCCCACGCCGGCCGGAGCGGTAGCCACGCGTGGCTCCTGAGTGCTTGTCGTGGGACTGTAACTGAGAAACAGAATCTTTTTTAACGGTTTTGATCCGTATTGTTTTCGATGTAAATAGCCACATGTGGCTAGCACTTCCTGCAGTGGACAGCGCTGTCCCGGCGGAAACAGGCCACGTGGACGCAGAGGCCACACGAACGGGAATGGAGGTGTCCCACTGACGGCCAGCACCGTGGCGCCAGATGGGGGAGGCCCCCAGCCCTGGCTGAGCCCCGCCAGCCACCAGCGTGTGGAGCAGAGACAAGCCGTCCCTGCTAACCCTTGCCCAGCTCCCTGACCTGCAGCAGCATGAGCAAGAAGGTGGTCTTCAGCCATTAAATTTGAGGTGGCTTGTCACGGGGCCATGGAGGTGGCCAGTAGGTGACTGGTGCAGACATGGTGTCGAGAAGGGCCCGCCATCCAGTGAGGGCCTGCCACGAGCCTTTCCAGTCAAGTGATGGTAACTGTTACTAGGCCGAAGTGTTGACTGCACTAGGTCCCAGTGGAAGAAATTAAGGTGCTCGAAGTAGAATGGGCAAGGAGAAACCATTCTCACTGAGTAAGGACGAGGGTCTTCAGGTGCACCGCTGCTCAGAAAAAGCCCTGTGGTCCCGCGGAGGAACAAGGCAGAACAAGGATGTCTGGGTCCTGCCGCTGCATTTGAGGGGCTCTTCCTTGGACTCAGCAGAACCTGTGAGTCCTGCCCCCTCCCACTCCCCACAGGACACCCTCCTGTTCTGTTCTGTTTCGTTTTCCCTCAAAGACAGACCG
This sequence comes from Mirounga leonina, assembly GCF_011800145.1. Taxonomy (NCBI): domain Eukaryota; kingdom Metazoa; phylum Chordata; class Mammalia; order Carnivora; family Phocidae; genus Mirounga; species Mirounga leonina. Next base: position 3,712,906 of record NW_023270387.1, read on the forward strand.
TCATAACTCCTGGCCTTGGTTTTCAGCGTAGCCCACTGAAGGCCAGAGGGCGTGGCGGGAGAGCGGGACTGAGCAAGGATCGGTTACAGCTGTGGGCCTCCTGACTGCTCTGAGAAGCACGGGTTTCTACCTCTCACCCCCTTGCCGCTGAGGTGCCGACTCCGCATCCTGTAGATTCCCCTGGTGTCCCTGGTCACATGGAATTGATACTCCTTACCTCTACTGTCGTTTACTGCCCTGATGCTGCATTAATTACATCTGCAGGATCAAGGCGGGCCCGTGAATTATTAATGAAAGGGATCATTATACCTGAGTGGAATTTTTCCCTCCTCACCATCCTCATGCTGCATTTCCGAAAGTCCATCAGCTGACCTCTACACCCTTTCTTAAGTCTGTGCTGTTTTGGTGAGGATGTACTTGGGGAACAGATGAGAAACATCTTGGGGAACAGATGAGAAATGGTACCCTCTCTCAATTGGCCAGGTGAAAAAATAGCAAAGTTGTACTCTGCATAATGTGTGACACATTATTTAGGGATGGATACATATCCCACAGTAGGAGATTATTGAGAAGATTTTGAATTTTGTTCATCCAAAGATTTACACATTTTTCTGCATTGCATTTTGTGCAAATAAACTATTCAATAGACCTGAGATTCCTTGTAGACTGCTAAGAGCCCTCACCCATTTTAGGGCTGTGCTAGGGTCCTGGGATCTGGCTTGTCTGACCCCCTGCTCATGCATGTGCAGGGGAGTGGGCTTCATTCTCTGTCTGGCATCAGCCACAGGAGCTGAGCTTGTACTCGAGAGCTGTGGGTCAGGGAGCGAAAGGGAATTCTCATCTGCACGGGGCAGATGTGTAAGTCAAGGCGAGGGGAAAGAAGGGAGAAGAGGAGAAAGACAAAAATGGGGCTAAAAACCCAATCTGGAAAAACGGGCAGAAGCAGGAGGATACTCAGGAAGCTCAAGGAGGACGGGGAACACATCTGATTTTCTTGCTGTTATTTCTCCACGCCTAGTACGGTGATGACACACGTCGGCAGGACAAGAAGTAGCTGTTGAAGGACTAGATTACTAAATGAGAAGCTCGTGGTTGAACCTAGGAAGAAATATTTAGGGCCAAGTCCAAGCTACACTGTGCATTGGCAGTGTTCTGCTTTGTCCCCATCCTTCCCCCTCTGCCGAGGTAGAAGTGGTACATCTTAAGATTTAAAATTGTATCTCTAATTGTAGGATTTGAGACTGGTAGCATGGTGAAGGGTTAGGGGAGGTTGGTCCTGCTGAAATGAAGCAAGAAAAAAGAGTGGCAGGAGACACGGACGTTTATTGAGCATTTCCCATCGGCAAGCGCTGTGTCGAGCACGTCCCACACATTGTTTGGTTTAATTCTCACAACAACATTTTGCGGGAGGTACAACCACTACCCCGGTGTTCCTGACAAAGACGCTGGGGCACAGGACGTTGAAGTGACTTCGTCCGGCTGCTTTCAAAGCAGAGCCCCGAGCGGGCCTCTCCCCTTCCACCACCGTACGTTTCCCGACTTGCTTGCTGCTAGGAAGCGTTTGCAGTGCTTATTGAAAATGTGAGTTCCCAGGACCCGAACCTGGAGCTTACTAAGTCAAAATAACCACTGGGTCTTTAACTGGCACCCGAGATGACTGGTTTTTTGAAGCTACTTAGGGGAACACTGCGGACACTGGACGTTCCCGGTAGACACCGCATTACTAAAATTACTGGTTAGAGCTTCACTGTGTCACTTATCCACAGAAGAAATTTAGATGCTTTGAACTGTTGATAATTTTCTTTGTAAAAATTCCTAGAAACAGGAGTATATATTAGTTTGTGATTGTAAGAGGAACGTGAACTGTATTTAGATGGAAGAATACTATGGTAACATTTTATTCCCATTAGGAATAGATACAAGGTGAATACTATTTGTAAAAGAAACAAAAAATTTACTGATTTGTTTAAAGGTTGTTTAAAAAAGATCTATAAATAGTTTGAATTCCAATTAATGTTTCATAACATAAAACGGTGGTTAATCTCTAAAAGGAAACATTAGGCTAATTGGATTTTTAAATCTGAAAAGCCCACAGGGATAACCTTTTCTTGATTAAAAAATTTAGCTCATTTTACAGCATACATTTTGGTCAGGGTGAGGGAAGGGTAATTAACTTCCCATGGAAGATTCACTAATTAACACTAGAGCAGAATCACACTACACAAGACTTGAACTTGGAGGAAATGCAAAAATATTTATCAGGTGCAGTGCAGTGGAATCTAACAAAATACTAGGATGATCTGTTTAATATTAATGCCTAAGTTCTATTTTAAGATAGGTTCCACAGATTTCTTAAGTTTTTTCATGAATATTAAGTTCGCTATCTTGGGTCTAGTTTCATCAAGCTTTGTGGAAGTCTTTAAGATTGCAAAATTTAATAAGTGCAAACAGATTTTATCCTGGAAACATGGGTTTTATACAAGTATTTAAAAATACAGCCTGCAGGGGCACCTGGGTGGCTCAGTTGGTTAAGCGACTGCCTTCGGCTCAGGTCATGATCCTGGAGTCCTGGGATCGAGTCCCGCATCGGGCTCCCTGCTCGGAGGGGAGTCTGCTTCTCCCTCTGACCCTCCCCCTCTCATGCTCTCTGTCTCCCATTCTCTCTCTCGGATAAATAAATAAAACCTTTAAAAAAATAAAATAAAAATAAAAATACAGCCTGCAGTTTTTAATTAATTAAGGCTCATTAAGTAGATTGGTTTAGTGCCACATTGCCTAAAAATCCAGTATTTCGTAGTTTCAAAAACTTCAGAGGACTTTATAAACATTATTTTGACTCTATAGTCATAGTGAAAGTAGTATTACTTTTTAGGATTATTATTTTTTTCTGTAAAATATACATATAAGTCAGTTAAAATCTGTACATTGGCTAAATTGCTACAAGTAGTTTTTGCTGGAACATATTGCATGCTTCATATTGTAAATGCATGAGAGCCTGTAGCAGAGTAGTTAGTAACTCTTCGTGATTAGAAAGGGGATGAACTGCTAGTTTAAATGTTCTTTGCAGTTTATTTTCTGTAAATATGGAGATTACATTTTGTCACTGAGGGGCTTTTCTCTTTTTTTTTTCCTATGGGAGGAGCGGGGAGAGCAAATTCAGATAGAAATAGAATTTGGGGAAAGAACTTCAAATGGCAGTACATCAGACTGAGATTGTTAATCATTCTGTTTCATGACATAAGAACAAAGCTTCCCTGGGGGCCCTTTGAGTATTAAAATGTTGACCAAGAGAGGAGACCTCCTATTTGGGGGCAGCAAACCTGATACCTGGTGGCAAGCTAATTCCCTAGTGATACTTTTGTTTCTTTTCTTTCTTTTTTCTTTCTTTCTTTCTTTTTTTTTTTTTTTTTTTGTGAGAAAGAGAGCGAGCAAGCAGGGGGCAGAGTAGTAGAGGGGCAGAGGGAGAGGAAGAGAGAGAATCTTCAGCAGACTCCACGCTGAGCACAGAGCCTGACGTGGGGCTTGATCTCATGACCCCAAGATCGTGACCTGAGCCGAGACCAGGAGTCAGACGCTTAACCAACTGAGACACCCAGGCTCTCCTACCTTTACGTTTCTAGTAAGTTTTGGAAAGTCTTCTGTGTAGGGGATTAAAGAGAAGGAAAGGAATCCAGGTTTGAGGGCAAAGAAGACGAAGGCAGATGGGGAATTGGAGGCAAGAAGAGAATGTCTGGAGCTGTAGGTCTGGACCAGTAGTTAACAAGGGAGTGCCAGAGAGCCTTAGAAATTTGGAGAAGGCAGCTGGCCTTACGCAGTCCTGTGGGATAGGGACGGACTTGGTTTTTCAAGGGTTGGATTTCTGAGGAGGAACTCTGTTTCCACCTGGACAGCAGTCCAGAGAGGGACCTGGGAGCCAAGTTCAAGGTCATTAGTAAACTACAGCTCACCACACAGGAAAGCCAGAGAATGAAGGAAAATGGGCCTGTGCAGAAAGAGGAAAAATGACAGGAAGTGGAATTGAGAGATCTGTGCAGTATAAACATGTGAACAGTCTTTCCATGGTACCACGCAGTCTCTCATGCTTCGGACCCCGTTACTAGCTTCCCCCAGGCATCTGGGCTTGTGAGCTCAGGGGGGAGGCTTGTTGCCCAGAAGCTGGCTGGGGCATGTGTGCCTCGTGTCCAGGGGTCAGGGGTGGCCAGGTGCGTGGCCCTGCATATCCAGCTTGCTTCTGCGGCTGTCATGTGGCTCTCGGACCTTTGGTCTGCTCTTTCTGAGCTCCCTTAGGGCCCGGGGGATCTCTCACACACCTGTGACTCCTCTGAAGTCTAAGGGGTGTTGTGTTCTCTCAGACGGGGGTGTCTGCCTTGAAGTGCGTGCAGGACCCGTTCTCAAGCTACAGAGGCCCCTTCGGGCCCTCCCCCGAAACTTCCTCCACCACACTCTGGAATCCTGACACTCATCAGAGCACTCAGGGCATCTGGGGGAGGGAGGTGGCAAGAAAATGAGAACCTCAGCACCCACCTGTGTCTACCGCTTTTATCTCCAATAACAATAAATACACACACAATGTGTTTTTCTGAGATACATTTTAATAAATTATTATTTTACAGAATTGAAATGTTTCACTACATGTTAATATGGTTCACACGGACCTGCAAAAATGCTGATTTTATTTCTCAAAGCATATGGCAAAAGCCCACATTCCACTAATAGGGAAATGAAGAAAATTATTTGTGTACGCAATGCCTGGTAGCTTGGAGCTCTAGCTTCCCCGAGTGCGGAAAATGTCACTGAGACTACTAGGCTTTAATGGGGGACGAAAGTGGGTTGCACATCCGCTAAGGGAATTTGCAGTCATTGTCTTATATATGATCGTCTTTGAAAGGAAACACAGAATTAGATATTATAATTAAAATTCACTGACAACAAATAGTCCCTAAGCACTGAAAAAATCAGGTGGATAAGTGACTTTGAATCTATAATTTTACTTTCAAGAACTATACATACATTATGCAACCGTACACGTTCTCCCGAGGTGGGCAGTGCACTGTGTAATGCAATCTCGCAGTCAACAAATGCTTTGTTATTAACTTTTCCATATACTAATAAAAGCTGCAGTTGTGTAAATTACCTATCCCAATTTTCTCAGACTTTAAACATGAGAAAGATCTCAAATATTACAAAAAGAACACATACATTCATAAATAACTAAAATACAATGTGATAGCATTCTAAGATGTGAAATCCTAAAGTAGATCAAAACCATTTCCTTTATACATGAAAATAAGTTGCAAGATGTACAGTTATAATGGACCTATTCTGTAACAATATAGTTGTAACAAATCTATTTTGTTTCACATATTGGCTCAACAGAGTATCAGTTTACTGGATGTCTTATTATATGAAAGCACTATGCTAATTGCTAGGTCCAGACATGATGAATATAGTGTCCCTATTCCTAAGAGCTTCCAATTAAATGAGGAAGACAGACATGTAAAGAAATATTTACACCATAATGTGATACTCAGGGAACTGTACTCTGAATTATCCCAGCAGCCTTGTTACCCTTGGAACCAAAGCATAATTTGGTGAGCTAGTTAGATAGCTGTGGTAGGGAATGTTGTGCAAGTTGATGGGATGAATAAAGGTACCTGGCTCACAGCATTATTTAACAATGGCATCGTGTCATGGAAATAGCCTGCTGTATCCAATCAGACTAACGGCATGGGTGAAGCTCCACACTTGGATCGTTATTACCTTAAAGCTAGTCTTTATTGATTAGTAAGCTAATCGTCCTCCCATTAACCACCAAGGATGTGACTGCTTTGGTTTCTGTTTTTTGTATACTTTTTAAGGTCTTTATCAGAAGTGCTTTTAAGAGTCTGAAAACCCGATCTAATGACAAATGATTGAAAGACTTATTAAAATTTGGCTTTAGAATTCCTCTCCCAGAAAACTGGTGTTTGTAGTTATGTTGATGATGGTGGTGGTGGTGGGGCGGGTGGTTAAAAGGAGAACCCAGCAAGGCTCTGTCTAGCTCAGAATGGATTTGTAAGAACTAGAGAGCTGGTTCAGGGACTAAAATGCCTGAATTATGGAGAGATTCTGCAATGCTCGGCATTGCTCAACCCACCAAAAAGGCGAGAGAATTAGGATGGATTTTCTGAGGTACAAGGAAAGACATGTAACCCCAGCTGTTGTGGCAGGTTTTAAAGTGCTAAGCATTTCAACAGAAGGAAAGTGATGCCTCGGTTTTAGAGGGGAGACATGCTACTGTTTCAAATACTGGTGGACACAGCTCCCTAGGACCAGGGGCGGGAAGTTATGCCGGGAGGCCGCGAAGCTTTCAGTGTGAGCAGTAGTAGAACTTTTCAAAAATGAAGGCGTCGAGCTCTCTTCCTGAAAGAACTGAATTAGAAGTTGAAAAAAAAATCAGCTGTCAGGGTGTTTTGGCATTTAGAGGGGTTTCTCTCTAGCACGTCAGAAGCTGTGTTAGATTCTAAGGCTATTTTCAAGTTTGAATAGGAATCTAGGATTTAGAAGAGTTATCTTTGGTAAGTGTGTAATAGTGTCATCCCGTGATTATATTCCCTAACTAGGTATTAAATTTGATTAAGCATCATAGTGCCATCAAACAGAATTGATTTATAAACACATCAAGGTTTTTAAGATATGTTCTTTTAAATCATATAATCTTTAACTAGAATCCCTACATTTAACTAGACAGCAACATTTGCAGCAAAATAGGAACTAATTCGGGAGAAAATTTTAGGTGCTGGTCTTTCAGTTTCTATTCTCTGTGAAAGAATGTGCACCTACAGCAGAGGGGGGAAACTCCCTATGAGCAGTGCACTAGAAATGTCAGCACCATTTACAGATTTTTCCTGAGTGATTAAAAAAAAAGAAGAAGAACAAATTCTCTTCAGTAAGACTGCTCCTGAACGGGTGTAGGTCTGTTGAAACCTTGAGCATGCAGAGCCACTGAAACCAAGTTCCTTAGAACCTAAAACGCTAAATACATCGGAGGAGGAAGTCATCAGCCGTATGTCAGAAAACTAGTGAGATGGAAATGTGTAAAGAGCGTGTAGAAATCTTTGGTTGTCTACTGCTGTGTAGGAACTTATTGGGCCAACCAACTGCCACAGGGCATGTCTGAAGACTCGTCTTATTCTGAATATGGCTTTGCCAAGTGGAGTCAAGTGATTTCTTACATTGAATGGAAATCGGCTTCCCTATACATTCCAGCCTTTCTTTTTAGGTTGCCCTCCGGGGCGGCCCACCGCAAGACATTTTTGAGCGTACATTTTCAATTCTCAATATAAAAGACCTTCCAAACACGGGATCCAATTAAACTGAGAAGGAGGACCTGAAAGTAACACTACCTGGTCCACAATATACCTAATCATCAACACTGTATTTACTGCTTCCCTATCTCAGAATGTCAATACATGTTTCTCTCTGCTTGAGTCTGATTTTCTAAACGGTGCCCCTTGGGCTACGCACACTGTGCACATATCCAGTTGCTCTTGATACGTGGGAAAAACGGAATCGTGTTGCGGGATGTGGTCACTCTCAAATCGCACTCTCGCTTTCCAGGGTAGCATGATTGAATACTGCTGTGATAAAGACTCCTTTCCCACCCAGAGCTGGAGTTGAGTGTTCTGGGGAGGTAGTGAATTTTGATTATGCTAATATTCTTCATACTGCTCAGTCGGACAACCAATAGATGAACAAAAGGTGCTCCACATTTTAAATCAAGTTTGTAGATCACTCCAGGAGTGTGCATTAACTTTGAATTGATCTCATATAAATGTTGAATTTAATCATCTTTATATATAATAATGCCATATAGCTTTCAATTTTAGAAGGTGTTACAATATTAGAATTTTTTTTTACGTGCATAATCCAAATGATAAAGGATTTAGGAATGTTTAACAGAATTCTTCCACAAGAATGAAAGCAATCTGGATAATGAGCACAATGATTTTGTCTCACAATGCAACGTTGGCTGAAGGAGGATCATGAAGGGAAAGCAGACTTCAGAGGGAAAAAAAAAAAAAGACTCAGGGAAGAGGCCATAGATAAAGGGATGTGTTATTTCCTCTGACCTAACTTTACAGACAGGGATACAGCTCTTTCCGGGGGTTCTGAGAATAAGCTTGAGAGATCAGAGACTTGCCTGTCAGAGATCCAGAACGGAGGGTGAGGCCAGAATGCCAGGCATGGTTCTCGGACAGTGAAGCCAGGGATCGATGGGCAGGATGAGAAAGATATAACCAGTTCAGTCACTGACCACGCGTGCATGTGGCTGGGTTCCCCGAGGATGTGGAACACAGACAACCCTTTGTCAATACGGCAGACAGATAATGTAAATGTGACACCTTTATAAGAAGATGCAAAATTAGAGAGAACAAGATGCATTATTACTGGAGCCAAGCCCAGGACAGACTGCAAGGACAAGGTGGCAGGGACAAAGAACAGTAAACAAAGGAAGAATTTAGGTGTGACGACCAGACAGAGTACTTTCCTTGCCGTTGTAGCCGACACAGAGCACTCCGTTGCAGATGGAAAGGGATGGCAGTGAGAAAAAAATGATTAACAAGTAAACTGCAGCAACTGTAGAAGAAACGCAGCAAGCCTTGTGTGTTAGAAGGTGTATGAGATCATATGCAGAGGGAGCGACCTAGGCCTTGTTTCTAGAAACATTACCAGGAATCAACAGCCAATGAGAAGATGGGCAGACGTCAAGATAATCTAATAATGAAACAAGATCAGGAAGGGATTCTCTTTCACCTTAGTTTCTCCTTTCTGTAAGAGATTAACAATTCCTAGAGTCAGTAATTAAAACAGTATTTATTTTAAACATACTTTAATTATTTATATATGTTTAAATTAACAGTTCAGTAAATCCACAGATAGGTCACCCACTGTGTTAGGGTCTTTCTTAAATAATTTGTTTCCAAAGCCACAAATATGCACACAAAAGCCTTCACTGAATTTTTTTTCTTGCGCGCACACACACACACACACACACACAGGAAAAGGCAGAGCCAACTTAGGAAGGAAGACCAACAATTCTACAGAATACTTTTTATGCAACTGTCATCTGATTAGGGACAGTCCGATTTTGGAATTGCATGATCATGTAGTCTAATGTCCTGTTCTATTTTGAAAAAAATATATTTGAAGCTTACGATTGCATAAACTTATATGGTATAATAAATGGACCTTTATTTAGGTATATTTCCACTTTTACAGCCTAATATGGCTATATCTTTTAAACTTATGAAAGAAACATACTCTCTTGCAACACAGAATCATCCTACCTGAGAACAAGGATGACTGACTGATACTCTTTCTTTGTTTGGGTTAAAGATGACTAAGCATCTAAACAGATACATCAGGTTGTAAATAAGATCAATACCAAAAACCTAGTCATTTTTAAAAGAATTTGGAAAACAATTCACTATGAATAACTTATGTAAGTAGTAAACCAACACGGTGCTTTATAGTTGGTATATATCATCAAAGAAAACTGATATGGTACTAATTTAAATGTTGAAATTTCTTAATTAATTAATTTGTCCAAACTCAGATTTGGACATTTAAAAATTTAAGAAATGCAACATAAGAATACACTTATCTAGAGGTCAGATTTCCTACATCCTCAGTAATCCTGGAAACTGGCAAGGATACAGAAAAAGTATTTGAGGATTACCATATCAGAATCCAGGAACTTCACTCAATGGGTTACATGTTAAGATAGACTCAGATTGGGTGTAACTTAGAACTAATAATTAAATGAAGAATGTTAATTTACTGAGCCTGAGCCACAAAATAAGAAAGATATGATATTGCTAGAAATTGAAGCCAACTAACACTGAGAACTAATAGAATCAGCAATTTTAAAAGCATTTCAGTAATTGCCATTGGCATTATGGCATTATGTCATGGAACATTATGCTCTTAATGAAGAGTTGAATCATAAAAAAAAAGTCAAGCCATGTTTAGTGTATAGCTTAGAAGCCCAGGGGGAAATACACTGCATTTTAGAAAAGTGTACCTGACGAAAAACAAAACAAAACAAAAAAAAACAACAAATGGTGGAAAAAAAAGGAAGGGCTTAAAAGAAGCTAAGCCATGATTGGAAAGGATAGGAATTCAGCCCCTCTTACTCCTGTAGTAACAGGGCAGGCTTCTTACCTCTTTGTTATTTAATTTTCACTTCACCTAACATAGTGTGCAAGTAATCCATTTCCACTACCTAAACAGATTTTTCCCGTCTAGATAGTACAAATCTGTGAACACTGATTTTGTTCTTACTGGTCTTTCATGGATAAACTACTCTAAAAATCAAGACATCGATACCTATGTGTTTTACTTACGTATGAGGATACTAAGTATTCTGGATTCTCCACGATTAAATTATATTCAATATAATGTCTGGTAAATGTACTTTGTGTTTAAAGTTTCTGGCAACTGCTAAGTTCTATATGCTGTACATTCATAGTGATTCTCTAACAGGGGGTACATTTTACTTTACTAAGAGGTAAAGACCTTGTTACCAACTACAGGTTAACAGATTTACAGTAGGTTTCTAGACCTGGAATCATTTTAGACTGTGCTCCTTTCAGAAATGATTAGAAAACCACGGGTCTCTGTATTTATTGAACCGAATCACCTGGCAGTAAAATTCAGTTAAGGCTCTTGGCATCGGTGAGACTTCTTCCCATTCAGATCTACTGCTGTGGTAGACCTGCACTTCATCTGTGATTTCATCTGGTGCGTAATCACCACCTAAGATATAGATTTTATCTTCGATCCCAACTGCACCTGCGTTAAAGCCTGCACATTCAAAAGAGCCTTCCCCCTTCCAGACGCAAGTATCTGGACAAAAACTATACACCTTGTAGGTGGAAAGGTCACATATATACAGCGTGCAGTTGACCGGGACAGCTTTAATCAGGGTTGCGTGGAAAAACTGCCCGAACTCTGCTACCAGTTCCGACCACTGGTCAGTGGTCGCGTTGTATTTAAAGAAGCAGTCGAGTGATGGGTTAAAGGCATCTGTAATCTCTACCTCTGATCCAAGAACATAGATGACATTCTGGCATGCACTCGCTTCGGGATAGTATATGCCCCGGGGTAACGGGCTAACAGATAGCCATTCTTTGGAAAGAGGGTTGTAAGACTCAACATCTAAGAGACTTTTAATGTCCTGAGACCCTCTGGTCTTCCCACCAATGACAAATAATCTATTGAGAGCCAGAACTGACGTGTGCATGGTTCTTGGTGTCTTCATAGTTGATACCAGGAAGAAATCGTTTTTCACTGGACAGTAGCACCAGGTCTGATCGGTCGCGTCGTGATAGGACTCCGCGATATGAAGCCGGACAGTTCTGCAGCATGGCCCTTTGCAGCCTCCTGTCAGGAATATCTTCTCTCCGTAACTAGACAGACTAGACCCTGGCAAATCGATCAGCTGTGACTGTGGCAGCACTTTCCACGAGTCACTATTGATATTATAGCAAAATGTATATTGGTCGCCTCCATTTTCCTCAGTTTTGTGAACAAATATGTATTTTTCAGTGGTGGATGGCCGAGCATCAGGGAAGAGTCCCCCAGAACCTTGCACACACTTAACGGCATCCATGACCATGTCAAAGCAGTTTGTGCTTTTGAGTAAACACTCTTCGTTGAGCAGACAGTCTTGAAGGGTCTCCTCAGATAACTGATGTAATCGTACTTTTTTAATCAAATAAGGCAGATGCTTTTGTCTCGATTCTAAGTTATGTTTGGTCCAACTAAGGACAACTTTCAGGACAGTTTCTTCTTCGGGGACATTTAACTCATCTGACTCCAGACATTTTTGCAGGACTCCAAAATTCATCTCTAAGAAATCACTGGACTTAAATAGCAAGGAAAAGTGGTTCTGTACAAAGTACAGTGCGTGATTGAACAAGCGGGGGGAGCCGTAGCTGTCTGACATAGATAGTAACTGCAGACAGTTGACAAGGTTAATACTTTTTATTAAAAAGTCACTGCAAGCTTTGGCTAGGAAGGAGACTTGAAGAAACGAGGACAACTGGAAGAACATTTCCACATTATCATCTGTTATCTGTGTTTTCCCGGTATAGGCGTAGTCAAGGAACGCCTTCACGGCTTTGGAGGACAGATTAGTGATGGTGACGCTCCCACCGTCTCTCTCTCTCATGTTCACTTCAAACATAGCCCTGCAACAGTAAAGAACACAGAAGAGCAAGTGGGAAGAGGTCATTCCCTGCTAGTTTTCAACATTACCTTCTAGACGCTTCCTTGACCCTCAGGTTGATTTAAAATATATTTCACACATGTCAAGTCTGTATTTATGAAACATTTTAAAAGCATCTTGATCAGTTGTTTTAATATCTAGAATAGTTGTGTACTGCATTGTTTAAGACATACGTTGTACCACCTAACTCCCATACTGCAAAATACAGAGGCTACAGCTGAGCTACCGCACCTCATCCAAGGAAGGCTATAAGAAGATTCACATTTTGTAAACTAATTTCATGCTTTTAAATATCATTCATAAAATTAGGGTAAAATCTCTCTAATGGCTGAATTTCCTTTTTTTATGAGTTAATTAGTATCCACTCTGCAGGTGATAACTAGAAGTACTTAAAATATATAATGCTTCTGGGTTTAGGATGTAAAAGTATCTTGCACAGTAATTTTCAGTTTGGCAGCTGTGAAACATGTGGAAGGTGGAATGCTGTGAGGTATCAGATGTCTCCAAGGAGTCTGTCTGTGTGGGAAATCCACCAAACGAGATATATTCAAATACACGTTGAAAGAGACATATTTCATGCAGCACTTTAGGAAAAAAGGGGAATGTGATTTCATGGAGCTAAACGCCAACCCAAAAGGCTAAAAGTAAGTTTTCGAAGAAACAGCCACTGAGAGATGGAGGTGGTCCCTAGATTTGAGTTAGAGCAGCCTGAGTTCTTCTGAGCTGTAATTCATCACCACCTGGCCGAGGGGCTAGAGTCTAAGGAAGTGGGAACTTTTGGGGCTCAATTTAAGTGAAAATATAAATTATTTGCAAATGTTTGGGCAGGAGACTAAGACTTATTTTACTATTGGTTTGGTAGACCAATCTTGGCACCCATCCTTCTGTTGACTTCACATCCAGAATGATTCATTTTTACACAGACTTGCTATGGTGGTTGTCAGTGGAACAGCGAGTGGAGGCTGAGCTGAAAGAGAAAGAGCTTCAAGAAAGAACTAAGGACCACCCGTGGTTGCACCTCCGGCAGGCCTGGAGTGACTGGTTTGGGTTCTGGCTTAATACTGGTTTGCGCCTGTATCAGAACCGTCCCGGATACCTTTGTGAGCAGTGCCCCGAGCTACTCAAGTGCGCTGGGGGAACCAGTTCAGTTCTTCAGTCTGTTCTAGAGGGTAGCCAAAGCTACTCAGGAAGCGCTAGTATCCGACTGAGAAGTATGAGGGGCCCTCCAAACCCGGAACCCCCCTCAGGACAAGGAAGGATGACAAAGTGCCTTCCCACTAGGCTACTGGGTTCTTCTTAATCTGCAAATGAATGCAGTTACGCAGATCACGTACATGTTCTACATCATACAGGGTATTTAAATAATGTTAACCCAGCAATACGAAACTCTGATGATAATTATATTGGATTATGGAGACAGGGATCATCAGTTTAGGGTAATATTAACAGCCTGACCTCGAGACTCTGGCTGCCTGGGTGGGTATCTGGCCATTGTCACTCACTAGCTGTGTGACCTTGGGGGGGACTTCATTGGGCTTCAAATCCTTCATCTGAAAGTGGGGATCTTGTAGTATCTACGTCACTGAGTTTTCAGAGGCACAAATGAGTTAATCAATGCAAAGTATTAGCTACGATCATTATTTTAAGAAAGTGTTTTCTGACAGATCCTATATATTTTTAATTTATCACCAGCTTCCACATTTTCTTTGAGAAGACACAAGTAGGATCATATTTCTGTACTTCATCCTGTTCATCTTTAAAGTATCCAGTTAACATCCATCTCAAATTTACCATATTATCATAAAGTGGTTGTACAAGATGTGTGATTCCTCTTCAATCTTCTCTCCGTGATTTTACATCTCATTTATAACTTTCATTTTCCAAAATCATTATAAAGTGCACTTCTCATGCACTGTACACTTTCCTGCTAATTTATATTTTTCCTGCCAGTATTCCAGTGACTTTGATAACACAAATACTATGAATTGGTGGCCTCATCACCTAAGAGTGTAAATTACAGAATTTCAGTCTTTATTTGTACATATTTTTATATGAACTGTGTATTCCTTTAGTAAAATACTATATATAATAAAGGACCTAGGTCATTATAAGACTGCCATTTGTGTTACTTCAAAGCAGGGAAAAAATTTTAAAAACATATATATTGTTCTGTTTTTTAAACAGGATTTTTAAAAAATTTAAAACAGGTCCATAAAAGTTAGGAGTAGGCTGAACAAAATATTGTGGACAGAAATTATGTGCAGATACATTTAATTAATAAATAACTTCTACATGAAGAGTAGAGGACTGCCAATCCAAATGTTTACATGAACTTTTTTTTTTTTTTAAAGATTTTATTTTTTTGAGAGAGAGAGAATGAGAGAGCGCACATGAGAGGGGGGAGGGTCAGAAGAAGAAGCAGACTCCCTGCCGAGCAGGGAGCCCGATGTGGGACTTGATCCAGGGACTCCAGGATCATGACCTGAGCCAAAGGCAGTCGCCTAACCGACTGAGCCACCCAGGCGCCCCGTGAATAATTTTTTTAAATGCAAATTAGTATTTCAAATCAAGTTATACAAATAATTGACCATAGAATAATTTGCAGCTTCCTAGTGCCTGATTTGTTCTATTTGCAGTCATTTTTCTTTTTTTTTTTTAAAGATTTTATTTATTTATTTGAGAAAGCGAGAATGAGAGAGAGCACATGAGAGGGGGGAGGGTCAGAGGGAGAAGCAGACTCCCTGCCGAGCAGGGAGCCCGATGCAGGACTCGATCCCGGGACTCCAGGATCACAACCTGAGCCGAAGGCAGTTGCCCAACCCACTGAGCCACTCAGGCGCCCCTACATGAACTTCTTATTTTGTTAACATGATAGGGAAATCAACCTGTGTGTTTGCACCAGATTATGTCCATTTTTTGCTAGGTTTGGAAATAACAGAACTCATAGCATCTAGTGTTAGTTGAATGTAGCGGACACGGTCCTAATCAGTACATATACATTACTTCATTTAACCCTCATAATGACTCTGTAATTTATTGTCTTAATTTTTACAAATAAGGAACCTGAGGCCTGAAGAAATTAAGTCACTTGCTTCAAGTCACGTCTGATTAAGTGGCAGAACCAGGATTTAGATTTAGGGCCTGTGTATTCAGAGGCCAGGTTCTTAACCGTTACAGCATCCAGCTTCCTGTCAGGAAGAGGTGACAGAGGGTGGGGGAGCAGAATGGAGCTACTAGGAAGAAAACCTGGAGTCGAACAGAGCAGGGAAGAAACTGGTGGAACCATAGAATGGCAGAGCACAGGGACAGTGGGGGCCCCAGTGGAGTTCGAAGAATAGCTTAGGTTACCTGAGAGAAGACATGACAGGAACAGAGAAAGAACCAGTGTCTGGGTAGGGCCAAGGTGTATCTTCCATGTCCCTGGTGGGGTGGGACACGGCACTGAGCCACTGCTCCCCACGCAAGCAGGAAACCCCCCAGGAACGGGAGTTTAGCAAGTAGTGAATATCAATACACTTCTGCGGATTCACTCCAGGGCAACAGGGGTGAGGTCTAATCAGATGCTGGTGGCAAAATAGGAGTTTAATTAAGGATTAAAATCAGTATAAGCTAACTTGCATCTAGTGTATTTATATCTTAAATCTTACTCTGTTTTTATAAATTTTAATTACTAGAGATTTAAGTCATCCTTATTTAAAATAAAAATTGTTTCTAAAACTGAACATAATGCAAATACTGCAATTAGGATTAAATTTATTGCAATGTGACTGGGAGGGCTGAAGACCAGGATGTCACCAAGAGAGGTTTGTGTGTCTGACCAAGAGGCCTCACAGGATGGTATGACCTTGATGCAGTTACCGCAGTACTAAGGTCATATGTCTGACACTTACCCTTGCAGAATCAGAAACCCACTGTCGCCACAGGGGGTTCTAACAGTGTTATGATTAGGACATTCCCTGTAAGGATGACCTACAAGGGGAACCAAGTTATATTCAGAAGGTTGCCTAGAATCAGAACAAGTTGGGTGTTCTCCAGAAATGCTTCTGGAGGTACCTTTCCCCTAGAGGAATATCTTTGTCAAAGAGAGGAGAAATCTTGAAATCCTCTGTGTGAGTCCCTCTCCCTTGTATAACCCACAGATACATGACTGAACTCAGTTTTCCTTTCTTTTGAACTATATTTCCATTTTTTAATCCTTTTGTCCTCTCCTTTTTTTTCCTAAACAGTGCAGTGCAAGAACTCTCCCAAACAAAACTGACTCTAGATCGAAAATTTTTTTTTCCCCCAGAACATTTCAAGGGACCAATGTTCCGTATAACTTTAGGAAATGCTGACCTGGGAGGACCTGAACCATTAAAAAAGGTAGTCATAAATCTTCATATTCAAAAATCACTAGTTAATCTAGGTTCTAATTAGTTTTTATTTTAAGAATTAAAAATTACTGTTGCATGCTCCTGTAGGGGAGAAATTCAGTAGTTATGAAACATCATAACACAGAATCTGAGGCACAGACAGACAAGTGAAGTACCTGAAAAAGTCACTGCACGCTGCTAAGACACAGCGATGACATGGAATTATTTCATCTTTCATGATTATTTGGAAATCATAAAAGACATTTTGTTCTCTAAAATTCTGCAGTACACTTAAGATTTTCTGTCCATGATCTTCGGATACAAGGAAGTTGTTTTTCTTCTCAGATGGAAGTCCGTTACATGAGTTTCGTTGATTGAAATGATATGAATTATCCATAGCCAATTTCCTTTGTTCTTAGAACTGGAATGGAAAAGAAAAATCACTGCTGTGGTGAGTCCTGATGATATTTCAGATCCAAAGTCTGTTTAGTGTCATTTACACTGAGAACAACTATAACATAGTAAACCTTGTTCTAAACATTTGTTTTCATGACATTTAATAATAAATTTCTTTGGAATTTTTATTAATATTGAGATTCCTGGGATAAAAAGTATTATCAAATAGAAGGATAAAGTTCAAGGCTATATAATTGTGTCAAATAGCACAATTTTTAAGTTGTATGTGCAGCTCACATAGGCTCTCACTACATGACTAGTCTTGTTACGTGTAAGAGGTATTATTTACCCAGTAGTTACCACATGGCTGTATACCCAACACATCCCTGTCCCCTCCCATCCATTTTCTTCTAGCAGCAAAGAAGATGTTAAAATATATGCCTTCTGGGGCTCAACTTTTCAGAGATAAATGACCGAAAAGGACCAGCGTGTTAGACTGTATTAACTAGTTATGGCCTTTAGTAAGGAAAGAAACGCAAGCATTGGTCCAAGTTGGCCTATTTGGATGCCTTTTATTTCTTTTTCTTGTCTGAGTGCTGTGGCTAGGACTTCCAGTGCTATGTTGAATCAAAGTGGTAGGACTGGACCTCCTTGTTTTGTTCCTGACCTTAGAGAGAAAGTTCTCCATTTTTCCCCATTTAGGATGATATTAGCTGTGGATTTTTCATATACAGCCTTTATTATATGGAGGTATGGTCCCTCGAAACCTATTTTGTTGAGGGTTTTTATCATGACTGGATGTTGAACTTTGTCAAATGCTTTTTTTCTGCATCTATTGAGATGATCATATGGTTCTTATTTTTTCTCTTATTGATGTGACGTATCACGTTGATTGATTTGCGAATATTGAACCATCCTGGCAACTCAGGAATAAATCTCTCTTGATCATGGTGAATGATTTTTCTAATGTATTGTTAAATTTGGCTGGTAGTATTTTATTGAGATTTTTGCATCTATTTTCATCAGGGATATTGACCTGAAGTTCTCTTTTTTAGTGGACTCTTTATCCTGTTTTGGTATGAGGGTAATGCTGACCTCATAGAATGAATTTGGAAGTTTTCCTTTCTTTTCTATTTTTTGGAATAGTTTGATAAGACAGGCATTAACTCTTCTTTAAATGTTTGGTAGAATTCCTCTGTGAAGCCATCTGGTCCTAGACTTTTGTTTGTTGGGAGTTTTTTGATTACGGACTCAATTTCTTTGCTTTGGTCTGTTCAAGTTTCCTATTTCTTCCTGTTTCAGTTTTGGTAATTTATATGTTTCTAGGAATTTATCCATTTCTTCCAGGTTGTACAGTTTGTTGGCATAGTTTATCATTAAAATTCTCTTGTGATTGTTTTTCTGTGGTGTTGGTTGTTATTTCTCCCCTCTCATTTGTGATTTTGTTTGAGTCCTTTCTCTCTCTCTCTCTCTCTCTTTTAAGCCAAGTTGGCCTATTTGAAAGCAGGACAGAAAATAGTATAACTTTACTTAAAAAGGCCTTTTAAACATGAGATCAGAAATCCAAGATAGTGAAAGGCCAGATCATTGTGACTTTCCCAAATTCAGTTCTATGCATACAACTTTACCCCACCAAAAAGCAGGGAAGTGGGAAACAGAAAGGAAAAGAAGATTGGAAACAGGGAAACCAGAGAAATAGGGAACCTTGGTTCTCTCAGTATGTTTTTATTCTGGTCATCTATTGCTTTGCAATTCACCAGAAAACTTAGTAGCCTATGACAACAATTTATTATCTCTCGTAGTTCTCTGGGTTGAGCTGTAGCTTCTTGCTTGGGACTTTCATATACTTAGAGTCAGATGGCAGTTCTGGCCGAAGTCATCTGAAGGCCTGACTGGGCTCCAGGTCCAGTATGGTTCCTTTTTTCCCATTTCTGATGCTTCAGATGGGATGGCTAGAACAGATGGGTCTCTGTCTGTTTTTGTGTGTGTCTCTCTCAATTCACTTTCTCCATGTGGCTAGCTTACACTTCCTCACAGCATGGCAGTCTCAGGGTAGTTGGACTTCTCACATGGTGGCTTCGTTCTCCCAGAGGGAGTGTTTCAAGCCCAGGTGGAAGCTATACATGGAGAAGTAGTCTGAATGGTCCTAGAGCATCAATTAAAGCTCTAGTCTAGGACTGAGACCATCTATTGCTATGTTGTCCAATACAGTAATCATGAGCCGTGCATCACTATTTAAATTTAAATTATCTGATTAAATTAAATAAAAAATTTAGTTCTTTGGTTGCCCTAACAACCATATTTTAAGTAATCAGTAGCCATATGTAGTGTGATGATTACTTTTATGTGTCAACATGACTGGGCCATGGAGTGCCCAGATATGTGGCTAAGCATTATTTCTGGGAGCGTCTGTGGATGAGATTAACATTTGAAGTGGTAGACTCGGTAAAGCAGAGTGCCCTCCCTCATGTGAATGGGACTCATCCAGTCCTTTGAAAGCCGGAACGGAACACAAGGCCAAGTAAGAAAGTATTCTTTCCGTCTCTTGGACTGTCTTGGAGTTGTGATGTCAGGCTTCTCTGGCCTTTGTACTGAGACTCAGGGCTGTCACCGTCCCGCTGGCTCTCTTGCTGGCTCTCCTGGCAGCATGTCGGCTGCAGATCTCAGGGTCTCTCAGGCTCCATGATCACAGAAGCCAGCTTCCTATTGTCAGTCTGCCTGTCCGTCCATCTCTCTAGTTGGTTCTGTTTCTCTGGAGACTGCACTATCACACACGGCCAGCGGCTATTACATTGCACAGCAGAAATCTGTAGTATTTTCATCATCACAGGAAGTTCCACTGGGTGGCTGATGTACTGCGTGAAGGGCAATGTGTGCACACATGCATGGGAGGGAGAGCGAGCGTGCACAATCGGGGGAGGGTAATAGGATGTGACTGGCAGTGTTCCTTGAAAAATAAACTCCCTGCAGTGATTCTGTGAGCAGCATTCTAAAGCAGCTATAAGGAGGGAGACCTAATGAGAGTGGGCGTCATGAAGGGAGAGAGATAATGAGAGGCTTGGGGGCAGTTCCGAAGAAAAGGAAGGCAGAAAACAGTTGCACCAGTCAGAGTTCTCTAGAGAAACAGAACCAATGAACCAATAGGCTACAAGTCTACTGGTTTTGTGTACACACACACACACACA
Organism: Mirounga leonina; assembly: GCF_011800145.1. Classification (NCBI taxonomy): domain Eukaryota; kingdom Metazoa; phylum Chordata; class Mammalia; order Carnivora; family Phocidae; genus Mirounga; species Mirounga leonina. Next base: position 3,733,113 of record NW_023270387.1, read on the forward strand.
CACACATACTGGTACATGTAGTTTTATAGTGTGTCTATAAAAAATAAGGACTTGGTTCACAAAATTATGGAGGTCCCAAGGTCTGTGGTTGGCAAGCTGGAGACCCAGGACAGCAGAGGGTATAAGTTCAAGTCTGAAAGCTGGCAGCCTGGAAACCTGGGAACAGCTGATTTTTCAGTTTGAGTCCAAAGGCAGGAAATGACTGTCTCAATGCAGCACTCAGGTAAGTTTTCTCTTACTCAGCAGTTTTGTCTTATCCAGGTCTTCAACTGATTGGGTGAGGCCCACCTTCATTAGGGAGGAAAACCTGCTTAGTCAGTTTGTCTATCCAAGTGTTAATCTCATCCGGAAACACTCTCATAGAAACACCCAGAATAACATTTGACCGAATGTCTGGGAGCCCTGTGGCCCAGTTAAGTTGATACAATAATCATCACAACATTCCAAATCTTTACTTAAGAATGTTGTTAATATGTGACCTAGGGCAGAAAAGAATATATAACCCCGAGTTAGAGTGGGGTACACAGATAATTATATACAGCTACCATCCCAAGAGTCATTCCTCACCTCACAAGGCATGCCTCTTAAGTCACTTGTAAAACTCTGATTTTAAAATTATGGATGTTTTTTCCTCCTCTTCTAGTAACTATAAATCATCCATCTTCCCAGGGGAACGATGTAATGTGAGGTAGTAGGATGAGCAGGGCTTCAGAATCAGACAGATGGGCTCCAGCGCTGCTCCAGCACTTTACTGGGGATACAGTTGAGGCAAGGAGCTTCTAGTCTTTGATTCTCATTTTTTCCTTCTATAAAATAGGGATAAACTGTACCTGTCTATAGTTGTGTTGCTGAGAAGGGTAAAAATAATACATACTTTAGCAATTAGTATATGCTAAATAAGTGAAATTTAGTATTTATTTTCTACTAAAAATTTAACATAAAAGCCAAGGAAATGCCTTAATTGCCACTAATCAAGAGGTTTATATGCATAATAAGGTGGTGGGGGGAAGAACAGGAGAAGCAGTCTCTAATAATTCCTAAGGCATAAGAGAACAGTTGAACACAAGAGCTATCCCTGTAATGTAGTTTATCTGGAGTGCCAGGATCAGGTGAGAGAAAGACACACTGGTTGAGACTTGAGCCAGCCTCTCTTACTGACTCCATAATGCTGGAAAGGAACATTTAAGGGGAAAGGCCAGGGAATATGTACAATACACAAAATGGTACACAGAGCAGATAACCAGCATGATCTATGCTAGACAGACAGACATGACTTAATGCTGTGCAAAGGATCACAGCATCTTCTCAAGCACACAATGAGACCAGGGTATATCTCCTGGTCTGTTTTTCAAGTCTACTGATGGGCTGGAGCGTCCATAATCTGTAACAGCAACGTAGGGTCTCTCCACAGCTGCCTCAGAGAACCACAGAATTGGTGGGGAGACTCAGTCCACACAGCCTACATACCCTTTGGAACTGCTCTAAATCCTCATCCATTTTGATATGTATTAAATCCCTCTGATAGAGGAAGTTAGATACTGTAGATGGAAAGATACATTTAGCTCCTACAATCGTAGACTCTTCTTGGTTTTTAAAAGTTCTCTCAAAGTTTAGGATTATTGGTGCTGACAAGGCTCTGTGATCCCCATAGGACAACATAAAGCAGAATTACTACCTTGGCCTCCAAGCCATTTAGTCAGGGAGAGAGAGGAGAGAACGTGGCTAGATGCTGAATACTCGTTTCACAACACTTCGTTCTGTATATGATTATGTATGTGTGTGTGTCTATACATACAATTTAATTTTAATTTTAAAATATATTTTTTATTGGGCATTAAAAATATCTCTGTTTTTCAATTCTTTAATGTGGCCATAATTACCAGTGGACTACAAAGTTCAAGTAATATCATTCTGATCCCCCCACCATAACTCTACTCTTTTTGGGTTTCCCATTGAGATGAATGGCTCTATATTCCCCAAGCCAGACACTTGGAAGTCTTCCTTCACCCGCCATATCTATTTTTTTTTTTTAAAGATTTTATTTTTATTTATTCATGAGAGAGAGAGAGAGGCAGAGGGAGGAGCAGGCTCCCGCTGAGCAGGGAGCCCGATGCAGGGCTCGATCCCAGGACCCTGAGATCATGACCTGAGCCGAAGGCAGACGCTCAACCGTCTGAGCCCCCCAGGCGCCCCCGCCATATCTATTTTAAAACCACTACCTTTTCTTCACCCCTACTGCCACTCTTTGAGGTAAATGTCTCATTGTTCTCACTTGAATTGCCTCCTCTCCGATCTTCCCTCTTCTGTAAACTTTTATTGAATATCTCCTGGGCTTCAAACCTGCTCAGGCATGGGGCATCTAAAGATAAAGGAGTCACAGGGTCCCCGCTCTTGCCGGCTTACAGGCTGGTGTGGAGAGAAAGAAGTAACAAATGAGCGTCTTAGTAGAGATATGAAGAATGTTATGGAGGCAGGTGGAAGGACAAAGCTCAGACTTGTTCTCAGGGGTGAGGAGGACAGAGCAGAGAGCGCAGAGAGGGGAGAGGATGGAAGAAGACATTCTGATGGTACTTGAGCTGTTAAAGAAAAATTAAAAGATGATTACCAAAGAAGGTGAGAAAAACATTTCCAAGAGAGAAAAACTGTAAGTGCAGAGGCATGGATGAAAGAGTTACCACAGCCCCTTGGGAGAAACACATGTTGAGGAGCAGAGATTGGGCAGATAAAGCTGAAGTGGAAAGGGGGGCTGGTTCATGCAAAGTTGCATACCATGCGAGGGGGCTTGGCTTTCATTCTAGAGGTAATGAGGAATATTTAGAAGGACTTTAAGTTGGGGTGGCATTACACCATGGATTTACATTTTAGAAAGATCATTCTACTAGGGAATATCAGCAGTAAATGACTAATATGTGGCTCTTATTCTCATGGAGCTTACTATCTAAGGTTCACTGGCATGAATAAGGTAAATTTACAAAGTTGCAAACACTGGTTTTTGTTTTTTGGGTTCTTTTTTGGATAAGAAATAAATTGTTGTTGTTAAGCCACTGAAATGTGTCTTACAACAAATAGGATTATTTTAATTAATGCACGTGAATTTTAATCCCAGTAACTCAAGCACATTTCTTTTTTTTTTTTTAAAGATTTATTTATTTATTTGAGAGAGAGAGAGAGAGCATGAGAGGGGGAGAGTCAGAGGGAGAAGCAGACCCCCCTCTGAGCAGGGAGCCCGATGTGGGACTTGATCCCAAGACTCCAGGATCATGACCTGAGCTGAAGGCAGTCGCTTAACCAACTGAGCCACCCAGGCGCCCCTCAAGCACATTTCTTAATCTAAGTATTTAGCTGTTGATTCTTCAGTGTTTTCTGCATAAAAATGACATCATTTGTAACAAATGGGGCTTGTTTTCTCTCCTATTTTTTACATTATTTTTTCTTTTACTACAGAAGTAGCTAAGACCTCCTGTACAATGTTTAATTAAGTCAACAATGGTTTGCATACTTTTTAATATGTAATTTCTTGGATTAAATCAATTATTGACGCTCACAGTTCACAGGTCACAAGTGAACCCAATGATATATGTATACAGTATTTTTTATTTCTGTGACAAATAATGTAAGTAAAACCACTTAGTAGAAACTTTCAAGTATCAAATTTATATATTTGCATTATGCATAGGTATTCATTTTGATGAAGCTGTTATAAGTTCAAGCCTGTCATGTTTACTCCATATAGAATGGCCAAGCAGAGAAGCTGAAATTTTCTATTTTCTTAACTTGGTTTGAGTACTTTTGTATATGTAGATTTTATTTAATCATGATAAAGTTAAGTGCTATCAACGAGAAAGGGTGCTGGAAGGTTTATGAAGGGGATAGGGGAACTCAATTCACAAGATAACTAAAGCCACTGAAATGGATAAAAATCAATCAAGGAGAATAAATAAAATTAGTAAAGAAGAGGGCCAAGAATGGAACACTGAGGATAACTAACCTTAAGGGATAGACCACTTAGTTGAAGAATAATTTGTTTATGACCAGACTTTGTTATTGGTCCCACATTTATTCATGAGAAAACCTCTCCACAAACAAAGAACAGAGAAGGACTTCCTCAACTTGATAAAGAACATCTATTAAAAAATCTACAGCTAACGTTATACTAAATGGCAGGAGACTGAATGCTTTTCCTCTAAGATGATGAAGATGGCAAATATGTCCACTTTTACTATTGCTATTCATCATAGCACTGGAAGTTCTTAGATCTTAGTTCTTAGATCTATGATATTAAAAGCACAAGCCATAAATCAGAAGAAAAATGCTAATTGAATGTTATCAAAATTGAAAACGTTTCCTCTGTGAAAGACCCTGTTAAGAGGAAAAAAAGACAATTTATAGCCTGGGAGAAAATGTTTGCAAATGAAATCTGATAAAAGATTAATAATCTGTAATATATAAAGAATTCTCAAAATCCATCAGTAAAAAAAACAATTCAATTAAAAAATGGGCAAAAGACAGGAAGAAATATTTCACGAAAGAAAATACAGAAATGAACACAGGAAGTAAGCAGTCAGTATGTTCAATATCATTAGTCATGGACATACAAAATTAAGACCACAATAAAATAGCACTACCTATCCATTAGAATGGCTAATAAAAAGATACTGATAACATCAAATGATTGAGAGGCCAGAGAGACGCTGTATCATTCACATCTTGTTAATATAAATTATTTGGAAGCCTCTTAAAAAGCTAACCATGACATGGTGACTCCATCTAGCCAGGGAACTCAGTGTGAAGTTCTGCCTTTTTCAAGACCCCAAACAATGAGCACTGCTGGCCTTAGAGCCTGTTTTTGCCACCCTGCCTGGCAAGAAAGCTAATTCATAGCCCTGCTTACTGCTGAGTGCAGCCCCCTGCCCCATCCCACCAGGAAACCTGACCAGCGCATCCAGGAATCTGAGCAACTTAGCAGAACTTGAGAGGAGCACCTAACCAGGGTCTCTGCCCATCTGCAGACCCAGCTGGTGACCCCATCTGGCCAGGGAGCTCAGTGTTTTGCCTGATTCATGTCCCTGACTACTAAGTCTAACTGGCTGTGGAGGCTATTACACAGCCCTTGCCCAGGCAGGGAAGCAAATCTGAAGCCCTGCTTGGCACTGAATATAGCCTCCAGCCCTGCCCAATGAGCAAACCTAACCAGAACACCTGGGAAGCTGTGTAGCCCAACCTACAGCGAAGCTTACAACAGCACCTGAGTAGAGAGCCAAGCCAGCACCTCTTTCCATCTGCAGAGCAGAGCTGGTGGTACTGTCTGAACAAGGAGTTTGGTGGGCAGCTCTGCTGGATTCAGGTCCCCAACCATCAAGCTACAGGGCCATGGAGCCAGTTTTACAATTCCAGTCAGGCAAGAAAGCAGATTCGTAGCCCTGCCTAGCTGTTGAGTATAGCACCCAGTCCTGCCTGAGTAGGAAGTTTAACCAGAGAATTCGTGCAGCCACAGAGCCCATCCCATAGCTTCACATGGGCAGGAACCAACTGTTCTCAGCCAGAGGCACCTAGCCTGACCTCAGAGCTCAGGCAGCAGCCTTGCCCAAGTAGAGACCCTGATAGCAAGCCCCACCTGACCAAAGATGCTGCCTGCTGACCTGTCCAGAACCAAACAGTGAATTGACTGGTGAAAGACCATTTCTGGAGAAGAGAACCAATAAAGTGTGGAAAAGGAAACTGCTTACTCAAACGTGCAGACACCAACACAAAGAATCAAGGATTGTAAAGAATCAAGTAAACAATGACATCATCATAGGAGAATACTAAAGCTCCAATAACTGACCCTAAAGAAATGGGAGATCTATGAACTGTCTGCAAATAATTCAGATTATTCCTCTTAAAAAGTTCAGTGAACTACAAGAAAACACAAATAACTAAACAAAATTAGGAAAAAATGCATGAACAAAATGAGAAGTTCAACAAGAAATAGAAACAAAACAAAACAAAAAAGTAATCCTATAGTTGAAGAATCCAGGACTGACCTGAAGAATTCAATTGAGAACTTCAACAGCAGACTCCATCACGCAGAAGAATCAGTGAACTATGAAATAGGGCATGTGAAATTATCCAGTCAGAACAGCAAACAGAATTAAAAAGAGTAAAGAAAGCATATGGGACTCATAGACACCATCTAAAGAACAATATGTGCATTGTAAGAATCTCAGAAGGAGAAAAGAGTGGGAAAAAAGAGCCAGAAAGTATTTAAAAACAATAATGGCTGAAAACCTCCCAAACATGAGGAGGGAAATGGATATCAGAGTAATGACACCCAAAAGACCCCAAATAGGTTGAACCCAAAAAGGGCTACATAGAGACACTATAATTGTCAAAAGTCAAAGACAAAGAATTTTGAAAGCAGCAAAAGAGTGACACATCACATACAAGGGACCGCCTCCCCTCCCATAAGACTATGGACAGATTTCTCAATAGCAACTTTTCAATCAGGAGAGAATGAGGTGATATATTCAAAGTACTGAAAGGGAAACAAAAACTGTCAACTAAGAATAGTATAGCTGGTGAAGTAGTCTTTCAGAAATGAATGAGAAGTAAAGACTTTCTCAAACAAATAAAAGCTAAGGGAGTTCATCACCATTACATCTGCCTTACAAGCAATACTAAAGGTAGTTTTTCAAGGAGAAATAAAATATGCTAATTAACATCATAAAATACACGAATGTTTGCAGAACTAACTGATAATGGTAAATATACAGTCAAAATCAGATTCTCTAATATTGTAATCATATTCTCAAATATGTAATTCATTTACAACTCTAGTTTAAAAGTTAAAAAATAAACATTAAAAATAACCATTATAATTTGTTTTTGGATACATAATACAAAATATATGTAAAATGAGGGGTGCCTGTCTGGCTCAGTCAATGGAGTATGTGACTCTTGACCTCAGGGTTGTGAGTTTGAGCCTCACATTGGGTGCAGAGATTACTAAAAAATAAAATCTTTAAAACACTATATATATATATATATATATAACTGAAACATTAATAACCTAAACTGTGAGTGAGGGGAGAGTAAAAATTTAAAGTTTATATACTAGTAAAACTAAGTTATCAACTTAAAATAGAATGTTATAAATATATTTTATGTTAACATCATGGTAGCCAAAAAGAAAACCCTGTAGTAGTCACATAAAAGTTTATGATAAGGGGCGCCTGGGTGGCTCAGTCGTTAAGCGTCTGCCTTCAGCTCAGGTCATGATCCCAGCGTCCTGGGATTGAGCCCCACATCGGGCTCCCTGCTCTGTGGGAAGCCTGCTTCTCCCTCTCCCACTCCCCCTGCTTGTGTTCCCTCTCTCGCTGTGTCTCTCTCTGTCAAATAAATAAATAAAAATGTAAAAAAAAAAAAAGATTATGATAAAAGAATGATAAAATATTGCTACAAAAAATCATCAAACCTCAAAGAAGCAAGAAAGTATCTACTAAACAGTCAGAACACAGTTAACAAAATGGCAATAGTAAGTCTTTACCTATTAATAATTTAAACATAAATGGATTAAATTCTCCAATCAAAAGACATAGGATGGCTGAATAGATAAAAATACAAGATCCAATGACATGCTGCCTACAAGAGACTCCCTGTAGCTTTAAAAACACATGTACACTGAGAGTGAAGGAATGGGAAAAAATATTTCATGCAAATGGTAACCAAAAGAAAGCAGAGATGCTATACTTATATCAGATAAAAGAGACTTTAAAAATAGTCAAAAGAGATAAAGAAAGTCCTTATATAATGATAACGGAGTCAGCCCATTAAGATTATATAATTGTAAAATGTTTATGCACCCAATATCAGAGCACCTAAATATAGAAAGCAAATACTAACAGAAGTGACAGAAATAAATAGCAATAAAATAGTAACTGGAGACTTTAATATCCCACTCAACAATGGGATCAGAGAATCAGTAAGGAAACAGTGGATTTGAACAACATTATAAACCAAAAGGACCTACGTGGCATATACAGACACAGAACGTTTTGTAGGACAGGGCAAATGTTAGGCCACGATACAAGTTGTAGCAAGCAGAAGAAGACCGAAATCACACCAACTATATTTTCCAGCAACAATCATATGAAAGCAGAAATCAATAATGGGAAAATTTGCAAATATATGAAAAAAAATTTTTTTTAATATTTTATATATTTGAGAGAGAAAGAGCGAGAAGAGAGGGAAAGGGAGCATGGAGCCAGGGGAGGGGCAGAGGAAGAAGCAGACTCCCCCTGAGCAGGGAGTCCAGTGTGGGGCTGGATCCCAGGGCCCTGGGATCATGACCTGAGCTGAAGGCAGACACTTAACCAACTGAGCCAGCATTACCATGATATCAAATTCAGATAAGGCCACTACAAAAACAAGACAAAACAAAACAAAAAACCTACAAGCCAATATCCCTGATGATTATAGATGCAAAAAGTCTCAACAAAATTCTAGCAAACTGAATCCAACAGCACATTAAAAGGATAATACACCATGATCAATTAGGATTCATCCCTAGGAGGCAAGGGTGAATGAACATGCAAATCAATAAATGTAATTTACCATATTAATAAAAAGATAAAAATCATATGATCATCCCAACAGATGGAGAAAAAAACATTTCAAAAATCCAACATCCATTCATTATAAAAATTCTCAAATAACTGGGCATAAAAGGAAAGTGGGCATAGAATTCTCAAATAATAAAAGGCCATATATGACAAACCCACAACTTACATCAAATTCAATGGTGAAAGGTTGAAAGGTTTTCCTCTAATATCAGGACCAAGAGAAGGTTGTCCACTCTCACCACTATTCAACATAGTACTGGAAGTTCTAGCCAGAGCAATGAGGCAAGAAAAACAAATAAATGGAATCAGAACTGTTAAGGAAAAAAGTAAAATTGTCTTTGTTTGCAAATAATGTTTTATATACAGAAAATCCTAAAGACTGCACCAAAAAAAAAAAGTAACAACTAATAAATGAATTCAGTAAAGCTGTAGGATACAAAATCAACATACAAAAATCAGTAGTATTTCTATATACTAACAAATTAAAATTTAAAATAAAACAATCTCATTTACAATAGCATCAAAAATAATAACATACTTCGGAATAAATTTAACCAAGTAGGTCAAAGACTTATAAACTGAAAACTATAAAACATTGATGAAAGAAATTGGAGAAGACATGAATAAATGGAAATATACCCTGTGTTCATGGATTGGAAGAATTAGTATTATTAAAATGTCCATATTACCTAAATCCCTCTGTGAATTGAATGCAATTGCTATCAAGATACTTAAGGCATTTTTCATAAAAATAGAAAAAATAATCTTAAAATTCATATAGAACCATCTACACAGCCAAAGTAATCCTCCAATAGCCAAAGTAATCCTGAGAAAGAACAGCAAAGCTAGATACGTCACACTTCCTGATTTTTTAAAAAGATTGTATTTACTTATTTGAGAGACAGCACGCACGAGAGAGCACAAGCAGGTGGTGGGGGGGAGCGGGAAGAAGAGGGGGAGAGGGAGAAGCAGACTCCCTGCTGAGCAGGGAGTCTGATGTGGGGCCCGATCCCAGGACTCCAGGATCATGACCTGAGCTGAAGGCAGGTGTTTAACTGACTGAGCCAGCCAGGCGCCCCCACACTTCCTGATTTTAAATTATATTACAAAGCTATAGTAATCAAAACAGTATGGCACTGGCATAAAAACAAGCACATTGACTAATGGAAAAGAACTGAGAGCCTAGAAGTAAATTCACACATAAATGGTCAACTCTCATTTGACAAGCAGGCCACGAATACTCAATGGTGAAAAGATAGTTTTTTCAATAAATGGTGTTGGGAAAATAAGATATTTACATGCAAAAGAATGGAACTAGACCCATCTCTCACACCACTCACAACAATTAAGTCAGTTAAAGACTTAAATGTGAGACCAGGAACCATAAAACTCCTGGAAGAAAAGTAGGGAATAAGCTCCTTGACACTGGTAATAGCAATGATTTTCTTTTTTTTTTTTTTTTTTTGGATATGACACATAAGGCAAAAGCAACAAAACAAAAAATAAACAAGTGGGACTACATCAACGACAAACTTCTGCACTGTAGAATAAGTGATCAACCAAATGGAAGAGCAGCCTACAGACTGGGAGAAAATATTCTCAACCTGCACATCTGATAAGGTGTTAATATCCAAAATATATAAGGAACTTCTAGAACTCAATAGCAAAAAAACCTCCAAATAATCTAATTAAGAATGGGCAATGCACATGAACAGACATTTTCCCAAAGCTATTCAAATGCCTAACAGGTACATGAAGTGGTGCTCAGTGCCACTAATCATCAGGAAAAGGCTAATCAAAACCCCGAGATACAAACTCACACTTGTCAGTATGGTTTTTGTCAAAGAGATGAGACAGCAAGTGCTGTTGGGGGATGTGAAGAAAAGGGAACCTTGTATACTTTTGGTGTGAATGAAAACTGGTGCAACCAATATAGAAAATAGTATGGAGGTTCCTCAAAATTTTAAAATGAAACTACAATATGATCTTACCAATTCAACTTCTAGGTATGAATTAAAAGGAAACAATCACTTGTCCTGAAGAGGTATCTATCTGCCATATTCACAGCAGCATATTCACGATAGCCAAGATAAGGAAACGACTTAAGTGTCTGTAGATTGATAAATGGATGAAGAAAATGTGAAATACACACACACACACACACACACGGAGCATTAGCCATAAAAAAGAAGGAATCCTGCCATTTGCCACAGCACAGATGGACCCTGAGGGCATTATGCTAAATGAAATAATAAAGACAAATACTGTAGAATGTCACTTATATGTGGAATCTTGAAGAAAAAAAAATCCCATGGAAACAGAGAACATGTTGTTTGCCAGAGGGGCTGGGGGCTGGGGGAACTGAGTGAAGGAGATGAAAATGTACACATTTCCAGTTCTAAGAGTTAAGTTCTGGAGATGTAATGTACAGCATGATGACTGCAGGTAACAATGCTGCCTTCTATATTTGGATGTTGCCGAGAGTAAATCTTAAAAGCTATCAGAAGAAAAAATTCTGCAAGGTGATGGATGTTAACTAAACTTATTGTGGTATTCATTCCATAATATTTACAAATATCAAATCATTATGTTGTACACCTAAAATTAACATAATGTTATATGTCAATCATATCTCAATTAAAATGGGGGGACTAAACACCAATTATATTACCCAATAATCACTGATGTGAGCACATTTATCCTAGAGAAATACAAATCTGTATATGGTTTTCCATAGCATCTACAGTTGTGTGGTCAAAAACTGTAAACATCCAAAATGTTGCTTAGTATATGGATGAGTGAATATACAAACTGTCGTCCCTCCATACCATGGAATACTACTCACCATTAAAACGGAACAAACCACTGATGTACATCACAACTTAGATGAATTTCAAGAGCATTGGATAGTGAAAAAAGGCAATCTCAAAAGGCCACATACTGTATGTTTCCACTTCTAGAACATTCTTGAAATGGCAACATGATAGAGACGGACACAGATTAGTGGTTTCTAGGGACTGAGGAATGTGGTGGGAGGTAGAGGGGCAGGAATGCATAAGGGAGACTTTTGCAGTGATCTGTTAATAAATTGTGACTTGATTAGTTATAGGGATCTATACATGTGATAAAATGACATAGGACTGTCCCCACACAGGGCACCAATGCCAAGTTCCTGATTTTGATTTTGGGCAATAATTAATGTAAGATGTAGCCTTGGGTGAAGGGCACGTGGGACCACTTTATACTATTTTTGTAACTTCCTGTATGTATGTGATTATTTCAAAATAAAAATTAAAGACCATGAAATATAAATTCAATTTACAAACTGTTTTGATATCCCAGTTTTGTTCTTGTTCAAAACACTTAAAAAATGCAAAGGAAATGTTTTCTTTTTTAGTGTAAGTAGTTCCTCAGTTGTTTTTTTTTTAAAGATTTATTTATTTATTTATTTATTTGGGAGAGAGAGAGCGAGCACAAGTGGGAGGGCAGCCATATATAGAGAAACCCAAGCAGACTCCACACCCAGTGTGGAGCCCAACCCCATGACCCAGAGATCACAACCTGAGCCGAGATCACGACCTGAGCCGAAATCAAGTCCGATGCTCAACCAACTGAGCCATCCAGGTGCCCTGTTCCTCAGTTTTTAAAAAAGAAGTTGAATGTAAAGCAAAAAAGCTAAAAGGTACTCAAACCTGAGACTTTCAAAAGGATAAAAACTGTATTTCTGCATAGTGACATAAGTCTTGAGGAAATAAATTTGAGAAACTTCAACCACAAACACGTTTTAATTAACTTTATTATCATTAAAAATATGTATTGAATTTGGATCTTGTGTTGGATTAAGTCACTTTTGAGGCTCACTGTTCATTGAACCCAATGATGGAGGTATAAAGTAATTCTTATTTCTAGAAATAGTAACAAAAAGCAAACTTTTCTAGAAATTTTTAAGTGTCGGAGCACCTGGGTTGCTCAGTTTGCATCTGCCTTCAGTTCAGGTCATGATCCCTGGGTCCTGGGATTGAGCCCGGAGTCCGGCGCCCCACTCAGCAGGGAGCCTGCTTCTCCCTCTTCCCTGGCTTTGTGTGCACTCGCTCTCTCTCTCGCGCGCGCGCGCACTCTTTCAAATAAAAAAGTAAAATCTTAAAAAAAAAAAGAAATGTTTAAGTATCCCCAAATAAGTATTCTCAAATATACTGGAGTCATATATAGGTATTCACTTTTATGAAGCTGTTAAAAGATAAAGCCTGCCATGTATTTCATTCTGTATATTCTATGCAGAATGAAAAATTCAAGAAGCTGAAATCTTCATTTCTTAAATTTGGTTGGAGTAAATCTGTACTCACAGTAGTAGTGTATTTTGCAAATATCAAAGAACTCAGGATTTGGAGCTGAAAGAATAGGGTCCTAAATGACCTGTCACTATACTGTGACCCCTATGGAGGCTCTCTGAGGCTTTAGCTTCCTTGTGTGCAAAGTGGACACACCAATACACCATAGTGTTGTGATGCTTAAATTACATCATAAATACTAAATTAATATTGTCAGGTGGTATATCAATATTAATGGTTAAACTCAGTAGTAACATGTACTTAGTAATGTTATTAATTGTTAAAACAATTCTTAAATCTTGGTAAAAGATCTGTAAAGCAATTTTTTTCTTCACATATTATGCAAAATCAGTATAATATTTCATTAATTTTAAGACACATTTTTTCACACTAAACGTGTCTGAAATTGACAGGTATCTCGTAATTGCTTTTGGCCGGGTAGTGACATGACATATTGTCCCTACATGCATCACACTGCGTATCAAAACGTGAAGAATGAGTATCCGTATCTTAAAAGATAGCCCTGGAGATAATAATGGATACTCATTTAAGAAATGAAGCATCACTAATGCTCTTGATAACAGAGAATGATACTACGTGGAAAAACACGGACATCAAGATTCTGAGTTGACAGTGAATTCGAAGCATTGGACTCTGAACGTGAAAAAGTTTTAAGAGCATCTCAGCTAATTTTGCTTATGTTTTTCTTCTTATGTGTGTACAGGGGTGATACACAAAATTTTTAAAAGGGCTTTCCTTAAGTACGAAAAATACCAAGCAATAAGGAGTTGTGTCGTAGTTAAAAATGGCACTGTTTTATTTCTTCGAAGCACGTAAGACAGTGGTGTATTTTGTAAGACTGCACCTCAACGTCAGCAAAACTCCTTTGTGCTCAAAATATTGCAACAATTTTTAAAACTATTGTCTTGTTCTTCCTTTTAATGTCTTCCATTAAAATCTGATTTAAGTAATTGAATCAATAAAAGTTCAACCATCAAGTCAGACAAGATTGATACGAAGTAATGACAGAAAACGCTTGCGCCACTTGACAGGAGTGGAATATTCAACCAAGGCTGTGCCGTGACCGTTCTGGGCTTTGATTCCATCAGGCTTCCCAGTGATCTGAGTTTGGTCCCTGGAATTTCAAATTAGAGCATGACTTCTGGCCTGTTCTAATTAATATTGGTCACAGACTGCCAACTGTACGCCAGGGATGGAGTTAGGGAAGCGTGGAGGAAAGAGGCAGACGTGATCCTTGCTTTCCTGGTGGTCCTATCTAGTGAGGAAGACTGACAAATTAGACATTGTTCTAAATACTGTGAAGAAACAGCTGGGAAAGGGAACAGAAATGAACAATGGGGGATATTCAACTTCAGGGAGTAACAGTGGTAACATTTGCATAGGGCTTCCTCTGTACTGTGGGCTTCATATACTCTTGAATCTTCAAAAGAAGTGTGTAAAAAAGATACTGCTCCTGTCCGCACTTCATAGGAAGGGGAACTGGGGCTTTGAGACGTTACACAATTTGCTCAAAGTTATATGGCAGGTAAGCAGGGACCTGGACCAGGATGGTGTGGCTCCCGAGCTTTTGCTCTCATTCACCACAGTATCAAGGAGCGTCTTTCTTTCTTTCTTTTTTTTTTTTAAGATTATTTATTTATTTATTAGAGAGTGAGCTGGAGAGAAACAGCATGAGAGGGGAGAGGGTCAGAGGGAGAAGCAGGCTCCCCGCTGAGCCGGGAGCCCGATGTGGGACTCGATCCCAGGACCCTGGGATCATGACCTGAGCTGAAGGCAGTTGCTTAACCAACTGAGCCACCCAGGCGCCCAAGGAGCGTCTTTCTGAGCAGGTGTCATTTAAGTGGACACCTGAATGACAAGGTAAGAAGTTGGCGGGAGAACCCATGTAGAAAGCCCTAAAGTGGGAAGGAGTTCTTCATTTTGAGCACATGAAGGAAGGCCAGCATCACTGGAATTCAGTTGATGAGAGAAGAAGTGGGGGAGGTAGGGGTCCTGGCAGGTGCCACGTCTTGCGGGACCCGACAGGCCACAGGAGCTGGAATTCCATTCTAAGTGCAGCTGGAACCACAGACGACTGCACTGGGCAGTGACATGATCTGATTTATTTTTTTTAAATATCCTCCTGGCTGATGTGTGAAGAATTAATTAAAAAGAGGTAAGAGAAATAGAGTCCAAGTTATTCATTTACTCAGTAAATATTAGAAACTTTGCAGAGTAGCTATTACTTTGGCAAGCAGCACTATTCTAGATACTGGGCACATAGCCACTAACAATGGAGACGGGGTCCTCCACTCTGCAGTACACTCTAGAGTACTGTGCACACATGCGAGCACCCACCCACCCACCCACACAACTACCCCCTCTCCTGCACCAACACGTTCTCCCACTCCACTGGACCGATTCCATCAGTGGACACGTTTTAGTATCTCCCACCCTTAGACATCAAACAAAAACCTGTCCTTTGAACTTTCATTACCCTCTAGTGACCAGCCCCTTTTTCCACTCCCCGACCCAGGAAGTCTGTAGTAGCTTTCCGTGCAGTCGCCATCTGAGCACACTACCGTCCAGTCCTCTCTTACCCTACGACCCTGCAAGCTGCTGAGTCGGTATCACCACGCTGTGCTCTCGCCTGGCAGTCAAATGCTAACTTCTCTCTCCAGTTCGAGTTAACCTCTCAGGAGTACTCGTGTTGCTAACTAGTCCCCCCCTCTTGAAACACGCAGCTCTAGTTTCTGTGGCACAACACTCTTCAGGATCCCTATCCTGCCGGCCTCTCCTACCCGGCCTACTCAGGAGCCCATATAGTGCAGTGACTGAGGGCACGGACTCGGAGCCCGGGCTCTGAAGACTTCAAGAGTGCTCACGGCGGGGAGGACTCAGGAAAACACCGTTGCCCTTTCTCCTGCAGGCTAGGAAATGAGTCACCCTTGCAGGTGAGACAGGATCGTGGCTTAGACCAGAGTGTGAACAGTGGAGATAGAGCAATGTAGATGGATTTTAGCTCTAGTTTAGGAGCAGAACCAACAGAATGGAGAATAGGACATACAGATTGAGGGACAAGAGGTAAAAAGGCTTCTTTCTTGGGTAACTGGTAGAATTAAAGAAATATTTATTAAAGTCTTGACAAGTTAAGCTTTGCAATGGAATAAAGTTTAAGTTGTGACCCAAAAAAAGGTTAATGAACATTATCTCTTCCCCCCCCACACACACACAAATCAATAAAACTTAGGAGGATTTCATCTGGTGCTTTTCCACTGAAATTGAAACCTGGGAGAGGTTATGTGATTTACCCAAAGTCACACAGATAGCTGGTGGTGGAACTGGAAAAAGAACACAGATTGCTCAGAATTCACTAAGAAGCGATAGATCAGGAGCTGGCAAGATGACTCTCACTCACAAGCTTGCTGGACGTCTAACACTTCAGTCCTCTTTTTCCCCTGACCAATGCAATAAAAAATATCATAATAAAATGTTTGGGCTTACTGAATATAGTTAGGCACACTTTATATTTCCTCAAGGAAAAAAACTGAGGGAAGTAAAGGTAGACAGAATATAAATACCAATGTTAGCTTATAAAAGGAGTAAAATCTATTGTAAAAGTTCATCAAAACATTTGTATACTCTTTGTAAAACGTAAGGTATGCATTAAATTCCCTCTCGAGTAGTTTACATTCTAATTTGCAAGGTAACACACATACAAATAATTCGGGATAATAGATGTCATAAGGCAGTATAAGAATAGTTGCCAAATGAATTAAATAGAGAATATTAAAAAACATACTCTGGGGTTGTCCTTAAGAAAAGGTCAGGTTTGCCCTAAGCCTTAAAGGACAAGTAAGAATTTACAAAGTAGACAAGGAAGGGGATTCCATTAAACAAACCTAAAAAGAATGTCCACTAGTACCAGGGATGGAAGGGAGTGGGGAGAGTGAGCTTTTTTAGACTTCTTGTACAGAGACATTCTCTTAGGTATGACATTTGAGCCGAGACCTGAATGACACAGAGGAACAAGAAATGTGATGACTGGAGGAGAGAATATTCTAGGCAGAGGGAACAAGGATGAATGGCCACCACATCATCTGTCTACGAGGCTCCACACAGAATACCCAGAGCTTACTCCAATGCTACAAGAATGAACTATGCCCAACCCTGCGTTGAAGTAATTCCACAAATTTCTCTCTTATCTCGGATTCTCCATCAGTAACAATAACTACTAACTGCACAGAACATGTGACAATGTACCTGGAAGCGTTTTGGAAACAGAAAATGGAGTGAAATTAGAAAAATCAGTTCAAAAAGGCAAGAATGGCGAAGTTATCATACGATGCTCAGATACATAAAGTTAAAGGTGGGGAACGGAGTTGGGGTCATCGGTGATACGAGTATCAGTAGACGCTTATACTTTACGTGCCTTCCCATTTTCACTTGCTGCGGGTTTTGGTACATGTTCTCTTGGCCTTGCCAGATTGTAAGCTCTCTGCAGGTGGCAAGCAGATCTTACGCAGGGCCCCTGACACAGGCTTTTGGGAAGTATTCCCCAAGTTGATCTATCCAGACACTAATTTGTGTTACGTGTGCGTTGTGTGTTCAGAATCCCACCTACCTGCAAAGGACTGGAAGGGGATCGCGGTATGAGGAAGTTAAGGGAAACAAGCATCGACGGAAACAGACTAGAAGCCATGGCAAAGGGGGTGGAAATAACCCTCAGGTCGCTGTGTGACTTACTCCTGCTGGCCCTCGGCCGCCGGAGGACGGATGGCATTTCCTCTCCCGCAAAGTTGGGCACTGCCATGGCTCTGCAGAGGCCAGTACCCGCAGGGGCTCTGGTCACGAGGGCTTCCCCAGAAGAGCCCCCCAGGGCCCCCAGGGTCCCCCCGAGGCATCCGGACGGCCCTCGGTCAGGCCTGGGAAGACAACCGAGCCCCCGGGGAAGGCCGCGGAGCCAAGTGCGCTCCGCCGCGTCCCGGGCCGCCGCACGGCCGCAGCGAGGGGTCCCGGGGCCGGCGCGGGGCACGGCTCCGGGGGCCCCGAGCGCCGAGCTCCCCGCCCCCGCACACGGACGATCGGGCGGCGGCCGAAGCCCCGGGGGCCCCCTCGTCCGCGGGCCCCCCAGCGCCAGGCGCCGCCATCCCACTCCTCCCTCAGACCCCAGAGCTCACCCACCTGCAACTGCAGTCTCCGAAGTCTCCACCCTGGCCTCGCTGCTCCGCAGGCCTGACTGCGATTGGCCTGGACCGCTGTCCCGTTAGCGCTTCTCCGAGCGTGACTGGCGTAAGTACGGGGCCCTCGGCCTTGGTCCCGCCCCCTGCCCCGAGGCCCCGCCCCGCGTGACGCCACGAGCTGTCGCAGAGCGCGAGCGCAGAGGCGGGCCCCCGTCTCCGCCCCCAGCCGAAGTCTCGCAGAGCCGGCGGCCGGGCCCGGG
>NW_023270387.1:3751883-3826471 GCF_011800145.1 Mirounga leonina
CGCCCGCCCGGCCGTCCCGCGTCGTGCCGGCCATGGAGGGCGTGCGCTGGGCCTTTTCGTGCGGCGCCTGGCTGCCCAGCCGCGCGGAGTGGCTGCTGGCGGTGCGGTCGATCCAGCCCGAGGAGAAGGAGCGCATCGGCCAGTTCGTCTTCGCCCGGGACGCTAAGGCCGCCATGGTACTACTCCGGGCCCGGGGTGCGGAGGGCCGGGGCCGGGGCCGCGGCCGCGGGGGGGGGTGCCGGCGCCTTTGTGTGTCGCGGCGGCGGCGGCGGCGGCCGCCCCTCCCCTCCCCCTCGCGGGCCCCCAGGTCGCGCCCCCCCCCCTCCCCGGCGACGGGGCCGGGTCGCGGGCAGAGGCCTGCGCGGGGAGCGGCCCGGCCGCGAGGCTGGGGGAGCGCGTTCGAGGGGGGGGCTGGGCGAGGGGCTGGCTGTGGCGAACGCGATTCCAGGCAGCGAGGGCGAAGCTGCCTCTGAGGACCGTCATCGAGAGCGGCGTTCCTCGGACGGGCCCCGGACAGACACCTGTCGGTCGGGTGTGGACCGATAGTGTCCTCAGGGCCTGGTGGGGAATGTGTTCTTAACTTTTTTTTAATTTATTTTTAAGATTTTATTTATTTATTTGAGAGAGAGAGAGCATGAGAGAGAGCACGAGAGGGGGGAGGGTCAGAGGGAGAAGCAGACTCCCTGCTGAGCAGGGAGCCCGATGTGGGGCTCGATCCCGGGACCCTGGGATCACGACCTGAGCCGAAGGCAGCCGCCCAACCGACTGAGCCGCCCAGGCGCCCCTAACTTTTTTTCTATACTTCGTAAGGAATCGTGTAATTCAGAGTAATGCAGATTTTGAAGTCGATGTTAGAATGGAAGGGGAAAATCCCTGAAAGATATCTTATGAAATACGGCCGACCTTGTCATTTCATACCCTTGGGTATTTTTGCATGATTTTAGCGATGTGTTTCTCAGTAATTAACGGAAGTGGGACAGTGGAAGGAGTATACGTGAAACAAGTCACGCATTGCTAATTCCTGAAGCCGAGCGACGGGTATATGGGATCTAGAAATACCTGGACAGGCGCACAAAGGTGTAGGTACAACAGGGCTGTTCACTGGGAAATTTTTTTATAGCAGCTAACCTAGAGCCAGCCTCAAAGGACGGCAGTAGGGGAACAGTCCATGGGGGAGTATCTGGATGTGAACTACTGTACTCGCGTTAAAAGGGGGCAGGCCAGACTCATGTACATGCACAGACACGAAATAATCCCCAACACTTGCAAGTTGTAAAGCCTAGGCATGGTGCGGGACTCCATATAGTAGGATCTCAAATATGTCTACGTTAAAAAAAAAAAGCATAACTACATGAAAAGATGATCAGATACTTAGAAGATCAGGAGGCAGAATTGTCAACATTGGTTGAGGGGAGGGAATTGATAAAGACGGACTTTAACTTTTTCTTCCACCTTCCTAAGCATTGCTTACATCTTAGTACAGCGAGTTTAGTACTTACATACTTTTAAACACTTACAAATGAATTTATCCTAGAAACCACAGAAATAGACTGTGTATGTTAGCAGGGTATCTGAATGTTTAGTAGACATTAATACATACCACATGTTTTACTTAACAGGCTGGTCGTCTGATGATAAGGAAATTAGTTGCAGAGAAATTGAATATCCCTTGGAATAATATTCGTTTGCAAAGAACTGCAAAGGGAAAACCAGTTCTTGCGAAAGACTCCTTGAATCCCTACCCCAATTTCAACTTTAATGTCTCTCATCAAGGGGACTATGCCGTGCTTGCTGCTGAACCTGAGCTACAAGTTGGAATTGATGTAATGAAGACTAGTTTTCCAGGTAATGTTGCATTTGTTGCATGTGTCTTGTTTTCTCCGTTCTTATCTGTCCAGAAATCTCAGGCCAGGAGATGTATTATAGATACTTAAGCTTAGGGAAAATGTACTCAGTACTCAACGGTGGTGTATCTGAGAGAGCTTGTATCTGAAAAGGGTGTATTTCCCTTCTTCCTTGAACATCAATAGACTTCTATGTAAAGGAAAGATTCTCCGTTACTGGGGATGCATGTAATGCTTTGCCTAGAGGCAAAGTGAAAAGATGAAGGTTTTCATTTTGGATTATACCTCAGCTTGTTAAATAAGACTAAATTTGAAACTGTTTCCCAAGATTGTTAATTTTGTAAAGGACAATTTTTATATAGCTGTTTGTCTTTTATTTAAATAACATTAAACAGAACTGAACTCAGCAGTCCATTTTGAAGAGCATTCTGTTCAGAAAACATAGTAATTATACTGTAAGAACTTTGTTTCACTCGAGTATTTTCTGAAATTCATCAGGAAGTTGTTGTTTTACTTAAAAAAAAAACTCAGTGGTGAAGTATATCATAGTCCTTAGGTAGATAGATAACATGTATTTGTGCTATATCTAAATACAGCTCTTTGCAGCGCATTTACATTAGTGAAAATGAAGAGCAGGCAGTTAGTAAAATATTTAAGTTGCTTGTATTTTGCTTTAGAAATTCATAATTGGTGGCTGTAGGAACTGTTTACATTGATTGTGCGGTTGAGTGTACCCAGGCAATTTTACTGGAGCGCAGGTTCTCTTCACTACTCTATAATTTTCATCATCGCTCACATTTAGTGAGCACTTACTCTGTGTCAGCGCATTTTGCCAAGTGCTGTAAGTAAATTGTCCGATTTAATTGTTCCAGCCGCCCCGTAATGAATGAGCTAGTATTCTTATCAGGAGGTAAGGAACAGGCTAAGAAGAGAACCAGCATCTTCCTAATGTCAGAGTGTGACTTACGAATCTCCCCGCTGGCTCCACCACAGAACCTTCTGTTGCCCTTAGTCTGGAAGATTTGTGTTAGCTTCACCCCCACCCCTATTTCTGCAGAGATAACGATGTACTTTAGGGAAGGCTTCGTCATCCCTCTGTCATAGCTAGCTTCTTTAGTTAGAGGCTCTCATGAAATAAGTTTCCTTCATTCCAGTGACCTACCGCAGCCCCTCATGACTTCCTGGGGCACCTGATTGTCTTTCCCGTGGGCCTTATAAGCCACACGAGAGCAGGAGCTGTGAGATCCTTCCGAGCTTGGTAGCTGTCCCATGTCTTAGCCCCCTAATTTGTGACACCAGTGTCCACTAAATATTTTGTCAGATGAATGAAGCTGTGCCCTGTGCTGCTGCCGTGAGGCTTCAGAGTATGGCTGTGAATCTCCCCTCTCACTGTTGCTGTCAGTGCATTTACTCGCATTTTCCCACCATTTCCTTTTTTTTCTGACCTGCTCATAAACCTCTCCATTAGAGCCCTGTTCTTAACTTTCCTCGGGAAGCTCTCCTAGTAATAATGGAGACTCTTTTTTTTTTTTTTTTTAAAGATTTTATTTATTTATTTGACAGAGACAGAGATAGCAAGAGCAGGAACACAAGCAGGGGGAGCGGGAGAGGGAGAAGCAGGCTTCCCGCCGAGCAGGGAGCCCGATGTGGTGCTCGATCCCAGGACTCCGGGATCATGACCTGAGCCGAAGGCAGACGCTTAATGACTGAGCCACCCAGGCGCCCCAATAGTGGAGACTCTTGACCCAAAAATCCCTGGGTAAGCATCAAGGCACTTTTTTAACCCCCTAATATTGTTTACTACGTTTCATGTGAATATGCACATGTGTTTTTCTCTTCGAGAGGATCTGGTTTTCATCAGGATCATAGCTTGTTCTAGGGGAGCCTGGGTGGCTCAGTCAGTTAAGCATCTGTCTGCCTTCGGCTCGGGTCATGATCCTGGGGTCCTGGGATTGAGCCCTGCTCGGCGGGGAGCCTGCTTCTCCCTCTGTCTCTCTGCCTGCTTATTTTTTCTCTCTCAAATAAATAGATAAAATCTTTAAAAAAAAGCGCTTTTTCAGAAAAGGTGAGCATGGGAATGAGCCTATATGCTTTCATAGCTTCCTTTTGTCCTTATTCCAAAAATCAGAAATTACCTGAGAGGCCACTGGTCCTTCCAGGGCAGTCAGCACAATTACACAGTGATGGCTGACTCATCGGGTTGATACCTGCCTTGAAATTAGGCCTGTGAGACAGATTTTATTACCAGTTGGCTTCATGGACAATGTTGGCTTATGGTCAGTACTGGATAAACAAGTAATTACTAGTTGAAACTTTTAATCGTTGGTAAGATAATTGAGCAAAAATTGAAAGCTCAGTGTCCTGTTAATTATATTTTATTAGACCTCCCCCCCCCAACCTTTTTTTGATCTTATTTGGCTGGTCTCAGTGTCCAGGCCTTCTGCTACTCTTTGCGTCATTGCCAAAGAGCAGTTGGTAACATCTCACACGGGGAAGAGATCTTTTCCACTTGTTCGTAGTATCATGATTTTGTCACTCATTTCTGAAGTATGAGTGCACAGTTTCATCACTTGGGGGGGGCGGAGTAGACACTGTTTTACTTTGCTGAAGATTCATCTGATTGCTCGGCTTGTCCAAGTACCTGGGGCAAGTTGCCGAGTGATGGAGGGTGCAGCTTTATGCCTGTGTTGGACACCGTTACTGGATTGTCCGCTCTCAAGATGGACTCGGCCTTTGGGGATGGCGGGTGCCTTGAAAGGCTCGGTTCTCCTTCTGTTGTCCATTCCCCTCGTGTCCACGCGAGCGTCACGTAGGGACTTGCGGAGTCTTTCCTTCTGGTGGGTGCAGATGGTTGCCCTCGCTCTCCCAGCTTCCCCAGGGCTGCCGTGGCAGGGCAGTGGGGACAGCTGTTGGGTCTGGGGCTCCGGGTCCCTTCCAGCCAGATGCCCCCAGTTGGGCAGATTGCTACACCTACCACTTGATTCTCTGCCTGATGGAGAAAAGAGCTTTACACCAAAGTAACTCATGCCTGGTTGGTGCTCAATAAATGAGTGTCCGGAGAAGGGGGGGCTAGAAGATATTGGGGACCCTGATGTAAGGAAGGTGCCAGCGCAGTACCTTTCCCACCCCTGGCGGAAGTGCTTTTGTAGGGCATCATTATAGTTTGCTACCCCATTGGGAAATTGGCTTTTCCCTCATTTTCTAATTTTTATCCAGCGTTAAAGACTTTTGTAGTTGTAAGTATAAAAGAAAAGATAGTTTTATGAATTGTTCAGTTTTGTTCTCATATTTATAAAATAAGGCAAATCAGATAGATATAGTGTAAAAATTATGATTTAAATTTGGGAAAAGACCAATATAAATTTTTCCCATGATTTTACATTTTCAGATTTCCATTTGTATTATAAATGTGGCTGGATATTAATTGGCAGGACAGAATAACTCGATAGTTTGAGATTTGATACCAATTTAACAGCTTTGAAATGACTGACAAAGACCTGCTTTCTAGAACAGCTGCTCTGTGAATTAAGTACAAAATGGGAGGTGGTCTTATAAGCTGGGAAGGTGGTAGAGTCTACCTGTCTCCTTCCATCACACTGTTCCCTGCATTATTATAATTAGTTCCCCCTTTTCACTTTTGTCCCCACCCAGGCAGTACATTTTTCTGTACAGAGGACAGTGGTCTATAAAAATACCTACAGCAGGGGCGCATCAGTGGCTCAGTCGGTTGGGCATTTGCCTTCGGCTCGGGTCATGGTCCCAGGGTCCTGGGATAGGGCCCCGCGTCGGGCTCCCTGCTCAGTGGGGGGTCTGCTCCCTCTTCCTCTGCTCCTCTCCCTGCTTTTGCATGCTCTCTCTCTCAAATAAGTAAAATCTAAAAAAAAAAAAAAAATACAGCAGTTTTCTGAAAACTCTTGGGTCGGTTCTTAATAAAATCCAATCCCCTTAACATGACCCTATTGTCTTGAACTCATTTACCTCTCTTTTCACATTTCTGGTTGCTCTCTTTGCTCACTGTCTTCTGTCCACGCTCATCTTTTATTACCTCGAGTGTAGCAAACATTTTCCTGTTCAGAGTCCTCCCTTCTGCCTGTTCTTCTCCACCCCCCTTTTCTTGAGTAGCTGAGACCTGAAGGATGAGAGGTAGCCAGTACCTCCTGAGAGAAGACTTTCTGACCCTTTGCGGGCCTTCTCATTTGTGACTGTAGCTTCGTTACTGGATTATCGTCTGTTCTCCCACACGAGAGAAGGTCAGGAACCATGCTTGTTTGCCTTTGCCGCCGCGGATCTGGTACTTAGCAGAGAGAGGAGCATAGAGCAGGTGCTCCCTAAATATTTATTGCATGTACGGATGATCGGAGTTCTGGGTTTTGCTGAAAGTGTTTGTTGAAAAATGAAAAAATGAGTAACAGCCACAATGGAAAATGCTTTTCATCTGAGATTCTAGTTGGAATATAAACCGTTCTCATCAGTGAGTTACGATCACAAATAGTTCTTCCTTTGAGATTGCCTCCTCACCATCCCTGTATCTCCCCGCTGCTTCTCTCCTTCGCCTCCCCTTTTCTTGGGTTTGGCTTTCACCCTTGTTGCTCGTACAGTCTGTTCCACTGTTCTCTCCGTGTGCACTGGTCTCTGTTGGCTGGACCTGCGTTCTGCAGGATGTGCCTAAAGCATTTTTCTTTTTAAGCTGTGAGACATAGAGCCTGCAAGTAGCTTAAATAAGGCACTCTTCTTCTGTACTCTGAACTCCTCCCTGGAAAGCCGGTCTTTGCCGGCAGGGAGTTTTCCCCCTGCCTGGGTGCGGGGCGGGTCTTCACTGCACAGAGGATTTGAGTGGGGTACGCAGTGGAGAACCAGTGTTTACTGAGCATTTCCTCTTCGTAGCCCTGTGTTAGAGCCTCATATGTAAGTACTCTTTTTATTTTATAGAACAGAGTAAGACAGGGGCGTCTCGCTGGCTCAGTTGGTTGAGTGTCTGACTCTTGGTTTTGGCTCAGGTCATGATCTCAGGGTCGTGAGATCCAGCCCCACGTCTGGCTCTGCACTCGGCTTGGAGTCTGCTTGAGATTCTCTCTCCCTCTCTCTTCTTCCCCTCCTTTTTGTGTGTGTGCTCATGCCCTCTCTTTCTCTCTCTCTCTCAAATAATCTCATCTTAAAAAAAAAAAAAAAAGATCAGAATAAGACACTGGCCCAATATGACAGCTCAAAAGTAGATGATCATGGATTTGTACCCATGATACAAAGCCCACATATTTAGCCACTGCCTCTCAGTACTAGATTTTATTGATAGCTGTTTAAGGATTTGCAAGTACAAAA
Source organism: Mirounga leonina (assembly GCF_011800145.1). Lineage (NCBI taxonomy): Eukaryota > Metazoa > Chordata > Mammalia > Carnivora > Phocidae > Mirounga > Mirounga leonina. The sequence continues at coordinate 3,759,044 of NW_023270387.1, forward strand.
ATATATGAAAAATTCTATGGAACTGGGTTAAATGAATTTAACGTTTTTATGGAGCAACTGATATCTTAAGAGTATGAAAAATACAGTGAGAGTGCCTGGCTTTACCATTCTTTGCAACTATGTTAGGCATTGTAAACAAAAGCATGGTGTCAGCAGAAGAATAGACCGCTAAGAGGGTTAAGAGTTAGAGCCCACTATTTTTTTTTTTTAATTAACATATAATGTATTATTTGTTTCAGGGGTACAGGTCTGTGATTCAACAGTCTTACACAATTCACAGCGCTCACCATAGCACATGCCCTCCCCAATGTCCATCACCCAGCCACCCCATCCCTCCCACCCCCCTCCACTCCAGCAACCCTCAGTTTGTTTCCTGAGGTTAAGAGTCTCTCATGGTTTGTCTCCCTCTCTGGTTTCATCTTGTTTCATTTTTCCCTCCCTTCCCTATGATCCTCTGCCTTGTTCTCAAATCCCTCATACCAGTGAGATCATAAGATAATTGTCTTTCTGTGATTTGACTTATTTCGCTTAGCACAATACCCTCTAGTTGCATCCATGTTGTTGCAAATGGCAAGATTTCATTTTTTTTTGATGAGCCCAGTATTTACATAAAGTAGTTCAGTGGATAAAGATCATTTATTAAATGGTACATTAATCACGAGAGTAATAGCCTATTGACTATTTGAATTTGTTTTTTGTATAAACTACATATCTGTACTTTCTAATCCTTGTATAAAGATCTTTATACGTTATGGATATTAACAGTTTTTTGACCGAATTTGTTGAATTTTTCCCATTCTATTATATACTTATATTTTAAATTTAGTTATATTTTTGGCCATATGAATTTTATTTTTTAATTAAATACACCTATCTTTTCCTTGATAAATTCTGAATTCTGTCTTGTTTGGAAAAAATAATTAAATTAGAGTAAAAAGATTTACTCTACCCATAGACTAGAGTCTATTAGATTTTGTTCTAAAATTGCAATTTTATTTTTACATTTAAATCTTTCATTCCTCTAGAATTTATGTTTGTATGATGTTTCACATCCTAATGGCTGAGCTGTTCTACCACCACCAGTGCTGGGTGGATGAAGGCATAAACCTGGAAAGTGCCTGGAATTAAGGACCTAATAAATGTTCGCTCTGAGGTGGTTGGGGTAGTTGCTGCTGTTATATGTGTAGAATGGTGGTTCCAGAACGGGTCAGGATACTGCCGCCAGCCAGATGCTTCTTAAACCCGCAGACTCCATGAAACCACCCTAGACCTATGGCACAGAATTTCTGAGAGTACAGCCAGGATTCTGTATTTCAGCAGTTTCTCGGGTGAGTGGCAGACGTATTAATGTTTGGGAAACGCTGTATTAGGGGTAATTTACAGAGCCAGCAAAGAGAAAGACGGTAACACATTCACCTTTTTAATGATTGAAGTCACGAGAAAGCCGCTGGATCCTGTCTTACGCTGTGCGGCAAGATTAGAGTTAGGTTCCTGACAGTTCTGGTGCGCAGGGGAGGTGTCTGCTCCGTCGGACGTCTGGAGGAAGGATTCCTGTTAAGCTCACGAGGTCGGAAGGAAGCGCGAGGTCAGCAGACGTGACTGATTTCACGTTCAGTCTTCTCTCTCACAAATAGGGAATGTATCTGGCACACTTGGTGCACAGAGGTTAACACTGTTAGTGTGTAAAACGCTTGCAAGTATCGATGGGCAAAGCCGTCCGGACTCACTTGGTGAAGGGACGAGCTCAGGACAGAGGACCCACACTCAGCACGGCGCGCGCGGCGGGGTCGGAGCTTCAGTCCGCCGCGGCCTGAAGAGTTGCAGGCCCGTCCCGTGCGCACTCCTTAGTCTCCGCGACGCTCTGTCCCCTTCTGAAGCTCTAGAAACCCCACCGAGACGCTACGTAAATGCCAGGAAAGAGGTGGTGGAGGCCGGATGTGGACGTTTGGCTCCGGGCGTGGCGCTGAGGCTACAGACTCGTGTCTTGCAGCAGCGGCGACAGGAGTTGATTCCGTTCTGAAGGCCACAGGTCAGCCAGCCTGTTGACAGGGTCGCGCCCCCTCTCTTGTTCTGGGGAAGAATCCCTCGTTGCCTCTTCCTGGTGCCCTGGCAGTCCTTGCCGTCCCTTGGCTTGGAGCTACTTCACTTTGGTTTTACCTTCATCTTCACGAGGCTTCTCTCCTACATCCTCCCTCTCCCCGCGTGTGTCTTCTTCGTGTTTCCCCTCATAAAGACACCAGTCATTGGATACGGGGCTTGCTCTGATCCACTGTGACCTCATCTTGACTTGATTACGTTTGCAGACTATACACACAAGGTTACATTTCCTAGGGTCTGGGTGAGCATGAATTTTGGGAGACACTGTTCAACCCGGTTCAGTCCATCTTCTGTCTCCTGCCTTCCCCAGTTTCTGTGTCCTTCCCGCATACAAAATAAAGTCATCCCTTTCCAGCCTCTCCAAGTCTTAGCATATTCCATCTGACTCCAAAATCTCTTCTGAACATCGTCAACTCAAAGTTCCAAATCTCATCATTTGAGTGATCTAACTCAGGTAGAGGTGAGACGGGGTATGCTCCCCGGTGGGGCAGAATTCCTCTTTCTTCGGTGAACTTGTTAAACTAGAAAACAAACCATCTCCTCCTGTGACTCATTGGTGGAACAGGCATAGGATAGACATTCCCATTTCAAAAGGGAGAAATTGGAAGATAAAAGGGAGGCATGGGTCCCAAGCAAGTGTGCAGCCCAGCCGGGCAGATGACCTAAGGTTTCAAGGTCTGGGAATAGTCCTCGGTGTCTCCACGCTCTGTGTCCTGGTCCCTGGGGCGGCCCCATCCTCCTGCCCCTCGACCATGCCTTCAGGATCCTTCCCTCGTCTTGAAGGGTAGCACGTTTACAGCCATGGAATCCTGTGCTCGCTCTGTAGGCCTGTTTCCTGCCCGTGTGTTGGCACGTGTGTGTTGACAAATGAGCACTTACAGAAACAGCTAGGGTTCAGGGCTGCCGGCGTTGGGGGCTTGCAGCCCAGGTGGCTGCCTTTCGGACCAGGGCTTCTGCTCCACAGCACGTCTCTTGTCCGTAGGCTGCGAGATGCTTTGCGCACCAGCTTGTGAAACCCAGTAGGAGTCGCTCGCACAGTTTTCCTTTATTCTGGGTTTATATCTGGATGAATTCCCAAACAGGTGAGCTGGTAAATCATACATTATTGTGTACCTACTAATGCAAATTTTAGAAATCTGTCCCCTCCCGTGGAAGCAGGAATATATGTAATCCAGTATTTAGAAAATGACACTACTAGAATTTTTAACGTGACTGACGGTCAAAAGCTAAATGTTGTTATTCTGAGGCACACAGTTGGACACTGCTTCCCCCTAAAATAACGGATCCCTTTTCTTTAAGGCAGAAAGGTGAACTTTACCTGAGATGCTGGTGTAGATGCACACTGGTGACCTTGTTTGGGGGACAGGTTGATGTTGGTGGGCTTTGAGGTTGGGGCACCAGTAGGATTTTTTTTCATAGGCTTGCAATAGCAGTCAGAGCACTTACTTTAAGTTATTTCGTTGTTGGTTGTGACTGTATGTTTAATGAACTTCCCGGTTGCTCTGGGGTCTTGAATAGTTGATCATTGTGGAACACTTAGTTAATATCTAATACTGCTTTTCCCAAAGATTAAGCTACAGTAGGGGGGATCTGGTTTCTGTAAACTTGGTTAGTCTAGAACAATATAAGTTTTTGAGTAATTTTATCTATATATATAAGCTCTTAAACATCTAGTAGGATGATTAAATCAAAGACTGTATTAGGAGGATTTGCCAGATTATATGGCTGATAATTGTGCTGCCTTCAGATAGTTTGAGGGACAGAGCTGTTGTTCGGATATTTCCTACTGGTATTTTTTTTTCTTTAAATTCCAGTTTCCTAGATAGACTACCTCACCGACTGTTCCCCTCTGTGTATTTCCACCATAGTACCACACCGTGGCGCTGTTGTGCTTTGGCTGAATATTTACAAACCCCTCTTTTCCTGTTGCTGTCAAGTCTCTTATTTTGTGGAATGGATAAAATGCTCTCAAAAGTATAGGAAAACACTCATATTAGATACTTTTTTAGCTGTACATAATCAGTTTGTGATTGCTTTCAGTGATTGTGCTAGATTGCTTTTTATGTTAATCAGTTCGTTTTTTATTAGCATGCATATTTAGTTTTTTTTCCTTGATTGCCCCATCTTATTTAGTTAAAAAATCAGAAGACTTTTTGAAGGTTATGAAGAAACCAACAAACAAAATGACACTCTAGATGACAACAGGCATATATTTTTAAATACGACTTTTTGGGTAGGGTTCCATTAAAACTGCAGTTCTGCTCAAAATGTGCAGTGCCATCTTCCAAATCCAAGGTAGCTTTTCTCCCCATTGTTATTGTTCTGTGCCAGGATGATTTATGCAGATAGCAATGTTCCCAGGATTTAAAATCTCCAGGTTTACTCTTGTCACTTTTGCAAGCCTGCTGTCTTCGGTGTGTTATTTCTCAAGCCAGCATGTATTAGTTCTGCTTGCTTTTTGACAAGACCGTTTTTATTCAGGGGCTTAAGGAAGGTGTCAGAGAGTAAGGGGTCCATGGCCTGAAGAAGAACCTCCTACCCCAGGACTCCCAGATCAGTTTACTATTTCAGTGCTTTGCATGGAATGACTTAGTAGCTTTGCTGGGCTACTTTTAGGAAGTAATAGTCTTTTAACAATATGGATAGATAGAAACAGTAAATACTAGTTGGGTTCATAAAATGTGTTGAGATGTATTCTTCTCTCTTGAGAAGAATACAGTGCCAGGGAGTAGACAGATGAATTAAATGAGTCTGATGAACTTGAAAATAAATGAGAATGTTTGTCTTGATCTGTAAAGGACCACCTTTCACTCATTGTAGGGTCATCAGAAATACTTCCTGGCTAAACAAGAGACTCTTGACTCTGTTGAAGTGGAACTGGTAGGGGAATCATAAACAGTCGTGTGGAAGAACTGGCTTTAATATGTTCTACCCGTGACAGACCTATGGGAGTGGTGGTTGGTTCCTGTAGGGGGACTGTAAGCCCCTGTGAGGACAGGTCTGTTCTGCTCATTGTCTGTCCCTGGCATCCAGCACTTGGGTGTTTTCAGAGTGAGTGATCCTCATAGGAGCCCTAACTGTTGAATCCTCGCAGGGTGAGATAGCGATAAAATGCCAGTAAATCGTTCAGTAGAGGGATTTGGCATCTTTTTTCCCCACACAAGCTTCTAATGCCCATAGAGAGTATGGTGGTGGTGGGGTCTGTTGCTTCAGGAGTGGTAGTCAGCCAGTTGGGCACGTCAGATTTTAGAGTTGGGTATTTTGGAAATGGGAATTGGAGTTACAGTAGATACGCTATGTTAACACGATCTTCAGAGGGACTGCCTTAAAGAGGAGGCAGTATTTCTGCAAAATAATGCAGTCATGAATGAAGGACATAGGACAGTAGGGTATTGGGAAGTAACCAGATAGTGGTTAAGTTCATTTATTCCTATACTAAGTGTTTGTGGTTCATCTCCCTTGGGCCAGGCTCTCTGGTGGCCCAGCTAGGCTGTCGGGGTCTGTGTGAGGCCAGGAACCGGGACTGACGTTTGTAACCATTAGTTCTAGATACATGTTTGTGTAGTGTTTATACATAATCTGTATATTTGTACAGTAACTAAATGAATGATGATAGAAACAACCTGCTCAGTGGTAAAGATAAACAGCATAGTTAGATTTTGGAAAAACAGAATATGAAAGGCCTATCTTGTATTTTTAATTTGCATCTTAGCTCTTGATTCTGAAAATTGGATTGAGTTACTTTATTTATTATATCTGTTTAGAATGCTCTGTAATACTTTGTGGAACAGAGGTGCTAGGGCTGGGTCTCAGTTTTTTTAAAATGAGCTTATTTCACAGGAACATCCCTGAAAAGACAAATTAAAATCTGTTTTTATTTGGAGATGTCAAATTAGGAAACATCTTGAGAGACCATCATTTTGAAGGAAATAAGCATATGTTAATTTTGCAAAGTGGTAACTTAGAATAAAAACAAAAAAACGATCCTCAACTTTCTATCGGTTCTCAAAAACTTATAGTAAAGAAATTGCCTTTTTTTTTTTTTTTCTGTTCTGTAGCAAAGTAAAACTGTAAATCCCAGGGAGTATCTGTCTTAAGAGTGTTGTGGATTTCTGATACTCTGCCACATATAGGAAATTTCCTCCTAGTTACTTAGAATTTATACCACTTTTGGCTGCTAAATGGTATCAGATTTTCAGAAGGCATCTATTGATATAACCATATGTGGTTTTTTCCCTTAATTATTTAATAATGCACAGAATTTCACGATTTCTTTTAAACTATGCTTTTGTTTCTGGGCTAACCCCTGCTGGTCACTGAGTGTTATTTTAATTCCCAGCTTTGATTTGCTGACATTTTGTTTAGGACTATTGTGATTATATTAAAAAATAAGGTGGCCTGTAGCTTTCTGTCTGTGGTTTTTAACCGTTTTGGTAATAGAACAGCTATTTTTAATTCTGTATTTCCTCAATTGGCAGGTCGTGGTTCAATTCCAGAATTCTTTCATATTATGAAAAGAAAGTTCACCAACAAAGAATGGGAAACAATCAGAAGCTTTAAGGATGAATGGACTCAACTGGACATGTTTTACAGGAATTGGGTATAATTTCTTTCTAATTTTGAGAGTAAAAAGTCTAGGATAATCCATTAGCTTCACTAAAAATGGGAGCAAAAGTCCTTTGGTTACCCAGTAGTTCTTAGAGTGATGGAAGTAGATGGGTGATTACTTGGGAACTTCATGATTTTTGTGTATCATTGTTACATCATGATCACATGTAGGAAGATTGGATGTATATTCAGTGCTCAGTTAGCAGGTTCCTCTAAGGCTAAAACAAAACCTCTTATTTATCATTATTTATAAATAATATTTAGTGTTTCTGTTTTCAAAGGTACTCATACTCATGAGGCCTTACTTAACAAACACTAGTGTAATATTTACTACGTGCCAGGAGACGCATGCTCTCCATAGGGTAGTTCATGTAATTATCCTGACAGTGCTGTGAGGAAGGTCCTGTGGGTATCTCATGTTACTCCTGACGGAGTGGAGGCACCGGGGGATTGAATGACTAATCCTGAGATCACACATCTGGTTTGTCTCTGTCCTGCAGCAGGTATAAAAACGGTAATAATTTTTTTTGGCTTTTTGTTTTTTTAAGATTTTATTTATTTGAGAGAGAGAGAGAGAGAGCGAGCATGAGCCCGGGGGCGGGGGGAGGGGGTAGAAGCAAACTCCCCACTGAGCCCGGGATTCCAGGATCATGACCTGAGCCAGAGGCAGATGTTCAGCCAACTGAGCCACCCAGGTGCCCCCCAGAATAGTAAGAATTTATAGCCCTAATGTAGCAGAGTTAAAACTCCAGTTGCACTGGGCCTGTAGAGTTTATGAAGAGTTTTGCCTGCTGAATGCTGTAATAGAAAATATCTCTGTATTTTAGGCACTGAAAGAGAGCTTCATAAAAGCCATTGGTGTTGGACTAGGCTTTGAATTGCAACGGCTTGAATTCGATATATCCCCATTAAATCTGGATATTGGCCAAGTTTATAAGGAAACACGTTTGTTCCTGGATGGGGAAGAAGAAAAAGAATGGGCATTTGAAGTAAGAAATTTACCACACTTGCTCTCACTATAAGAATCCCCATGTTGTGTGCGTGTCTGTGAGATGGGTTTGGGGTCTGGTCGCTGAGACAAGACGCAGCTGGAGCCCACTGTTGGTGCTCTGAGGGGGTCAGGGATACTGAGAGCATATGGCATTTAGGCTGACGCCTGAAAGCTAAGTCACAGTGAGTTCAGTAAAATGGGAAGGGAAGGTGGCCCTGTTCTTGTTGAACCAGCCAGAGGTGGCCACTGTGTCTCCTGATGAGGGGTTTGACGGAGTCCAGGTTAGACGACCACGATCATGTGGCCATAATTGGCCAGGTTAAAGATTTGGTCTCTGTCTTTGGTCTCTGTCACTAGCAATTCGTGGTCACTAGAGAGAGAAACCCAACACAAACTCATTTAAGCCAAAAATACAGTATTATAGGCTATTAGAGTGATTCATGTCACCGGGCCTCAGAAATAGCTAGAATTCGAGGCTAGAAAACTCAGAAATTCTTTTTTTTTAAGATTTTATTTATTTATTTGACAGGGAGAGACACAGCAAGAGAGGGAACACAAGCAGGGGGAGTGGGAGAGGGAGAAGCAGGCTTCCCGCGGAGCAGGGAGCCCGATGCGGGGCTCGATCCCAGGACCCTGGGACCATGACCCCAGCCGAAGGCAGACGCTTAACGACTGAGCCACCCAGGCGCCCCGAAAACTCAGAAATTTTTTATCTTTTACTTTTTCCTTTCTATATGAACCGACTCAGTTTATTATAGACTGAAAATGCTAGCTTAGACATAATCAAGAATCCATTATTTATTGTAACAAATACAGAGGACTTTCTACTTACCTGAATATTGTATCTCACACCTGGAAAAATAATGCTTTAGAAAAATGAAATGTTAGGTCAAGAGGGATATCCTTTTTTATAGGCTCTCAGTTTCCATAACCAGTTGCTGTTAGGAAGGTCACCACCAAAAAGTTCCAATGATGAGGTTAGAGGAAATAGAAATTCTTTGCATTGAAAGGAAAGTGCTTAAAGAAGTAGAAATGTTAATATTTAGGACAGATATATTTTCAGCTTTGCCATTGAAAAAAAAATTGTAAAATTTGAGAATTTTAAGTTATAGCTTAAACTTTGTTTATAAGATGGGTTATGTAACTAAGAAAATAACATGTGCTCTCACTGAAGCAGATTAATCTTTGTAATCTAAGGCTAAACTATCCTAAAAAGACAAAATGTTCGTGCTCCCTTTTGGCTTGCTGGAGATTATAGGGAAGTTCTGGTATTCACAAAAATGTTATGGATAAAAGTTATAAGCTTAGGAAAGTCTTGAAAATTTAGGAAGTCTTAGAAGTTAAATCTTAAATTCAGTAGCACTGAATGAACGTCGTTTAAGTAGCTAAGTTGCTGGTTTCATTTTTTTTGTTTCAACTGACATTTATTATATGCATTGTCCTTGACAGAAAGGACTTAACGGCAGAGTCCCTCCCCTCACAGTGATCCGTTGAGTGTGGATGTGCCGTGACTGAGTCATTCATTGGGAAGTGCTTTCTTCGTATTTGCTGTCGTATTTCCTATTTACGTGGTGCCGATGAGGTCAGAGGAGATGGGGGAGCTTTATTGTGTGACCAGTGTACTGAGTCGTGGCTTCCGGCAGGGCAGGTGTGTGGGTAGGTGGAGCAGGGCGTCCTGGCGTTTCAGCGGACGGGCGGAATGCACACGGGCGGGTGCCCACGCCTCCTGACATTCCGCTCAGATGCAGACACCGCAGAACTCGCCACCCGAGTGGTTTTGTAGAAGTGGGTGCAGCCGAAACGTGTCTGCACTGTGATGGGCACGTGATCAGTATATTCAGTGTGAAAAATGGAAGACCATGTATCAAAAAGGGCAGTTTTGTCTATAATAACAAATATTGTGAGCTTGCTTTTAGTTAAAGGGAAACACGTTTGACCTGTTAAGTCTTCTGACACTCAGCTACTTTTTTTTTCTTTTAAATATACCTGTCCTTAGTGAATCTCATTTATTTTTTTGCTAATTTGGGTACCTTAAGGTGTGAAGTTACGAGTATCCTATTTCTGATTGTAGTTTCCTGTTTCAAACTGGTATCTTACGAAGGAATGCCTTAGTAAGGTGGCTTTTCGTTGGAAACTTTAATAGTTTGGGTGGTTTTAATAGTTTTTAATAGTTTGTAAAGATATTGAGGTAACTGCCTCAATATCCTATTCTAGGCCCCATCCCCGTTGTTTCAGACCTAGCGGAAGACAGAAAACTGCGTGTTCTTTCAGGCTTACCTGTGAGTTTCCACGGAGTTCCCAGGGGCTGTAGTTCATGAAATGCGTACAAACCAGGGTTGCAGTCTGAGGTTTTTACATGTGCACCTGAAGTACATGCAAAATAAACACCAGTGATGGCCAAGGACTATCTCGATGTGCGGCCAGATAGGACTGTCCATCTAGGTCGTTTTCTGGCCGAAAACGCGTAATCAGACCAACCAGAAATGTGCAATGTTCTGTTACAAAAAGGAGGGACAGTAGTGGATCGTATGTTTTTAAAATACTGTCATGAAAGACACAAAGGCTAGCAAGACAGGACAACTGAAAGCAGGCTTTGACCCTCAGTGGGCTCTGGTGGGGAAGGGCTGTAAAGGGACTTTACTGGATTCAGTCACAAACACTTTAGTACAGGCAGTAGATTTAACTCTTCTTTCCGTGTAAATTTACTGAAGCTGTTAACTCGTGTGGGTACATGAGAGAGTGTCCAGGCGACGGCGTAAATGGGTGAGGGGAGTGGGGGGTGTATGTGCGTGCCTGTGTATACGGAGAGAGAGGGAAAGGAGATCGAAAAATACAGAAGTACATCTGAGTTTGCACATTTAGTGATGTCATTAACTACCTTTTATTTTTCAGGAAAGCAAAATAGACGAGCACCATTTTGTTGCAGTAGCTCTTAGGAAACCAGATGGATCTAGACATCAGGTTGTAAGATTTTAAGATTTCTCTTACTTTTTTCTAAAACGCATGAATCAATGTGGAGTTTGTTCTTTATTGATGGAAACAGTCATCTGGTTTCTATCAGGTTAGAGGTGTTTAAGATTATAGATTTAGGAGTGTTTTTCATTATCAAATCCTTAAGATCATCTGGGATTTCACAGAAAATTTTTAAAAGCGTGTTACCTGTTTCTTCATACTCAAGAATATTACAAAGAAGACATTTTGCTAGTACTGTCCTAGTACTTATGTTTCAGTAGAAGCTCAAGATAACCAGTCTTAGTCCCCTTAACAGTGGTTTACTTCCCGGTGAACTGGGGCTGGGTGGAAGGTACCAGCTGATGGGTGTTGAGCAAGGGCATCAGCTGGCAGGTCGAACCCCCTCCCCCTTTTGTAGCAATCTAGTTACAGGCTCACACGCCTGGGGGCTGTGGGGCAGAGCACTGGTCTCCGTCCTCCCCGTCACAGTCTGCGTTTGCTTGCTTCGGCTCTTAACTGTTACGTGAGGAAATGAAACAAAAACCCCCTCCCGGTCAAGGACGCTCAGCCTCCCTATACATAGTTGTGATTCTGCGGAAATGATGTTTTAAGGACTCCCCGGTAGTGTTAGACGAATCGGAGCTGTGTGCATGTCCCTGTTTTAGGGATCCCGTGTGGGGCGCCATGGCATGACTGGTCTGTGTGCATCATTACCTCTAGAACAATAGCTCCGTACACCGACCCTGCTCTTGATCCATCAGCCGAGCATTTAATGTCTTCGTGGCTTAGTTACAAGGGGTGTTAGCTGAAGCTGTTCTGGCCCAGGTTGCCTGTCCTCGTGGGTAAGTCTCAGCTCCACGCTGCAGAGCGCTGTGTGCTCTCTGTCCCTCGAGGACGAGCGTGCTCCCAGGCCCAAGGCTGCCATGGTAACCTGGGTGTGAGCTGGCACGGAGTGCTGGATCCTCCTGAGCCTCAGTTTCCCCATCTATAAAATTGAGATAACCACACCATCAGCATAGTTGTGAGACGTAAATCAGGTAAAATCGTCCTGGGCCTTGTTAGAGCACAGTATGAAGTCCACCTCCTGCCCTCCCAGAGGAGATGGGACGGTACAGAAGGTCCCCACTGGGTTCAGGTGTGGACTGGGGCTCTGTCTGAGAACACGAGACAGTGTTCACCTTGAGGGTTGAGTGAATCGTTTCCCGTATAGGTGCTGCGTGTCTTTTGAGGCGATGGGGACTTTATCAGATCTACCCTCCAGAGTGTTCTCAGAAGTTTGCATTGTGGCCCTCCTCATCAGAAAAACCTAGCTGCTTATTAAAATGACGTATTTGGGGGATCCTTTTAACTCATCCATCAGAATTTTTGGATGTGTGGCTCAGAAATCTACGTTTGAACAAATACCATGGGTTATGTACCAAAAAAGTTCAAGGATCAGGTTGTTAACTTTTCTTAACTTGTTATGTTGGCAACACTAACACAAGGAGTGATTACAATTATCTAGAAATCCTGCTCTGTTATAACTTAATATTACTGACCTGTAATAACTTGGCTGGATTTCTCCTTTTCCTAATTACGAAATTGATCGTAAGACGAACATGCAGTAAAACAATGAGGTAATCTATTCTTTCCCCTTTTAGGTTCCATCTGAAGACGATTCTAAACCAACCCAGAGGCAGTTTACTATTCTCACCTTTAATGATTTAATATCGTCTGCTGTTCCTATGACCCCTGAAGATCCTTCATTTTGGGACTGTTTTTGCTTCACAGAAGAAATTCCAATACGAAATGGTACAAAGTCATGATAGGATTCCCTGAGTAACAAAGGAAAATGAAAACTGTTTGTAATCTTCTGTATTCACAAAATAAATGCCTGAAAGTATCAAATTTTATTTCAAAAACCAGTTTTCAAAAACAAACAACTTTTCCTATTAGAAACAGCAGGCTGTCGGTTGAGGATAGCTCACTAGAACATGTGTCCCTCTTCTTTCCCCCAGTTGCACTGGATTGACACAAGGAGTAGAAAAGGTAGCGGGATCCTAAAAGTGATAAGTGCGTGTTGTAGAAAAGAGTAGAAAATGCAGATATGCAAAGAGGAAACATTGAAATTCTTTTCAGCGATCAGGATTCCTAAAACCCGAAGTATCTTTCTAGAGCTTCTTGTAGGCAAATGAGTCCATGTTAGTACACCTTTTTTTTATGGAACCGTAGTGTTGTGTAATGTTTTTGTTGTCCTAAGTGCACATCTCCTGGTCGCCATCGTGCGTTTGTGGTCCGACAGGCTTCTGCTGTGTGCTTAGAACCGGGATGCTTTAGACCAGACGGTGCCCGACCGTAACGAACCTCAGTCGCCTGGCCTCACACACACCGCCCAGGGGCCCTTGAGGACACTTGGTTTGCCTGAGCCTCAGTTTACTGTTTTGCCTTCAGCTTCTCTCCCTCGTACACGAGCTGCTCTTGTAACTTCAGCTCACGTTCGTAGAATTGTACCTAACAGGCTGCAAAGGCCATTTCTCCTCTCACATCTCATTTCTGTCCGTGAAGAGGACCTGCCCAGATCCCCGCGTTTCCCCTCAGTTCCTGTTGACTCAGATCCCTGAGTCTGCGGGAAGTGGACTCTGGGTAAGGACAGGCCGAGGCGCGGTTGGGGGCGCAGGCTCGGGGGGGCATCCACCGCGCTGCCCGAGGCCCAAGCGAGGTGCACCGCGGCGCTCGACTGCCCACCCGGCCGGGCTTGGGATTGTCTGTGGCTTTCATGCATCGTAACCACGTTGTGAGTACATGCCTGCTTAGGTCCTTACCACAAATTCTACGAGCGGCTCACAGGGCTTGAGCGTTCTTACGGCTGTGATGAGTATTGCCAGGCGGCTCCCGAGAGGCCCCGTAATTCACGCTTCCAGTTAGTGTTAGGTGTGACCAGCCCTTCGCCCCACCTGCGTTCTCCCTGCTCAACGGTACATATGAGCCCTTTTTTTAATTTAATCTTTGCCTTATTTTTTAAATTTGTATCTCTTTAATTACAAATGAGATGGATACATCGGTGTTGTTTTTGGCTGTTTTTATTCCTTATGAACCACTTGTTAATTGTGTTTGCCTGTTTTAATTTAGCAAATAGGACTTAAAGTGGGAACATAGTATATAAGATGCCAAGACCATCCTGTCGATGACAGAATCTCTTCTATGGCTGTAGTGCATGTCTTGGGGAGTTAAAGTCTTGTTATTGTTAAATATCAAGAAGTGAAATAATTTCATTGTTTTTGTTACTAAAATTAAAAATTGTGTGTAAATTGTATAAAATTAGATACTTTGCTTAGTAAAAAAAATTGGAATGTTTTGTAATTTTTAAATTTTATTAAGCATGCCCAAATATCCCAAGCATAGTAAATAATGTGTTTTTAAAAGATCAAGTAGCATCTGAAATAGGAAACGTTGTTATCCCTAGCATGAATGTGATGGTGAAATGGAAACCTGTCATCTGTCTTGTCATGATAATAAAGCAGTTAACGTCCGTGAATTTTTATGAGCTAGGCACTGTGCTAGATTTCATGTTTTGTTTTTCTGTTTCTTAAAGTTACACGTAGTTTACAGAGTTACATAGATTTGTTTTTCTGAATGAAAAATACCACCCCCTTGACCTCATTCCCCGATTTCCTACCCCCAGAGCAGGCTCTTTGTTTTACCTTTACCGTATCTTCCGACAACATGCTTCTGTTGCTTCTACTTGAATGGGCATTAATCCCCAGTGTCAAGCTTGTTCCTCTGCTCTCAACCCATTGGATGCTTCCTTCCTGCTCCCTTCTCCCCCCAGCAGAATTAGGTTGTAATTCAGGGCTCTCATTATTGACTGATGGGGAAGATTATGGAACGCTGTGCACAGCGGACTGATGTGATGTTACTCTCACCCCGTACGGCGTTTTTGGTTCCGTGAGTTCACAGTTGACTTTGTTTGCATAGTTTTCTATGTACTTACTGCTAATGCGACCCCAGACTCTGCTAGATGTATGCATATCTTCTCCAGATGTTCAGACGTGTCAGCACTCTCAGTTTCATCTATTTTCTCGAAGAAACGTTTCGGGGGCAATGTGTTTTGTCCAGCCTGGTGTTGGTCCCTTCTGTGGCTGCTGGAGCCGTCATCCTGAAATCGCCTCTCACTGTCCCCGGGGGTTGCCTGTCTTTCCCCTTTGTCGGATTCCCTGGTTTCCCGTTTCCTCTGTCTCCTGTCTTAGCGTATCCTCAAGTAGCTTCCTAAGGACAGCGGGGACACGGGAGGTACATTTTTCCAGACTTTATACAAGGAAGGGGCAGTGCCCTGAGTGATGTAAGAGATTTAGCTGCTGCTGACATGCTTCATTCCTCTTGCCACCAAAGCCCAGTATTTGGTCCTCCTAACTGTTGAATCCTCTGCTGGGCTGGACCACAGTGCTGTTGATTCTTAACTGTGTTTTGCTGAGTCCAGAGTCATCATTTGCATTATGCCATACTGCTCAAGGTACATTGGTTTCTGTTAATAGTTTCCTGCATAGGAACTGATGGATCGATTTGAAAAATGGATCTATGTAGGTCTGTGCGCATATTCACATACCCCTTGCAATTTAAAACTCGGGGATCAAACAGATGTGGATAAAAATTTCAGTTAAATTTATCACTGTCCTTACTACTCAGTATCAAACTCAGAAACCAGTTAGATTCGGGTAACTCGGTAGCCCCTCACTGGCTGAACTATTTGCCATCTGAACTTGAAAACGAAATAGGTTTATACATAAGTATGTAGATACATGCATCTTTGATCAAAAATATGCCTGAAAACAATTCCATCTGCTAGGACTCAAAGGGGAGATAAAGAGAGAATTTCATTTTATGGGGGACCTAATACGTCGTCATAGAGTTTGTGGGTTTGAGGTTAGCAAAGGTCTTTGGACATGTCCAGTTAACGTAAAGTGGCTTCTTTGTCTTAAGATATTCACATACAGAGCCGCTCACTGCCTTGGGAAGTGCTTCCAGGTGTCGAGCTAGGCAATCCTCAGAACCTTACAGAGTAGGTTGTATCATCCCCATTTTACAGATGGAGTAAAAGGTACTGTGACGTTAAGCAACTTGTTAAAAATCAGGCATCCGTGGAATAGTGGACTCGATATATGAACGAGATAGGCTAGATTCAGAGTCTGAACTGCACTCTACAAAACCCAGTGGTAGCCTGTGAATGTTTTAACAAGCCGTCCCGGGGCAGGGATGATGTCGCCGGGGTCCTTCATTGGTAGCTTGTGCTGGTATCATGAAGTAATGCCCTGTGTTTAACTGCTTTGCCGTATTTTCTTCAAATTATCCCCCGCCAACACACACGCAGCTGAAGAGCACCCACCCCCGCCACCCCTTCGGCCTTCCCTCTCCAGGAACAACCTCTCCCACTTGTCACTGTATACTCTTAACTCCTGAAGTGTGCATCATCTACTTACATCCTCTATTTTCCTGTTGGGATGGAAACATCAGGTTGGGATCTCTGGGTGTTACTGAAAAGTGGCAACCATGTGGAATAATGAGCTCACCGAACCTGAAATTCTCGGGGTGGGCGATGGTGTGTTGGCAGTTACACTTGCCCACCTTCCATCTAAAGTTTTGGAAAGACTCTTAATAAAAGCAGTGCAGATTTGTGAGAAGCAAACAAACTTGCCCACATCTTAAGGCAAGAGGCGAAGGAGGGCTTCAGAGGAATTTTCCTGCCTGGGAGTGTACAGTCACTGTTCTTTTAGGGTCATTTTTCGTGGAAAGGGCAAGGAACCAACGTTGTGAGAAAAGAAAATAGCATTTATGGAATATGTAAGCAGAAGTGGAGAGAGCCTAATGCTGAGCGTAGTGCACCTTCAGGAGAGTGCCCGGTGCCGGGGGTAAGGCCCTCCACGGCCTGGGCCTTGTGCAATAGGCGAGGACGTGGTGGTAAGCACAGGATTTCTTCTGTGGCTACTTAGCCCTTCCTGTGCTCTTGCCCGTGTTGGATGAGCAGGAAGCGCCCCCCCCATCCACTGTCCACCCTTCACCCCGCTCAGTACGCCAGAGGTTCATTATTGCACTGTAGTAACCAGAGTCCCCTTGCCTTGTCGGCTTTTGCAAGTGGGAGAGGCCATTAGGGGAAGACCGGGCGGGAAGGGAACGCGGTCAGGGCGTGAGCGCTTCGGAGTGGCGGTAAGCCCTCCTCCTCGGCAGTTGGCTTGTGTCGTTTCAGCTGTGCCGTCAGCCCGGACGGGAAGCAGGTGAACCTCCGGAGGAATCATCGGAGGTCGGAGGTCAGGAGCCTTAACGACGTCACAGAGCCCATGTCGCTCATTCGCGTCATCCCGCGCAGGCATCTCACCTCACCCATCACGAGACGGGTGAGTGCAGCCCAAGAAGATGCGGTGAGAGGGAGATCCCATTCCTGTAACTTGTATTGCAGTACATTGTTTTAATTGTTCTGTTTGCTCCTTAGTTACTGTTGGTAGGTTGTTATTATTAGAGATTATTATTGTTCATCTCTGTGTTTACTTTTCAAATTAAACTTCAGCATAGGTATGCACATGTAGGAACAAACAGCATTTGTCGTATTTGTAGGACCTGCAGTTTCAGGCGTCCACTGGGCGTCTCTGAACATACCCTCGTCTTCAGGTGTAGATCCCACGGGGTCAGGAGCCACTTCCTGCATTTTCTTCTTGGTAGAAACATCTCGCTTGTGCTTAGCGCAGCTGCTTCTCCATCTCTCACAGGTGTCTTTCATCCTTGCCCGCACTCCCCATGCCATCCTTTGGGTGTGCCCATCTGTTTCCCGTTGCAAATCCCAATAAAAAGTAATTCGAACCATCAGTAGCACCGGGAAGCAGCCTCCAAGTGGGATTCTGGGATCGGATGGCCCTTCTCTTGCTTGGATGGATATAGACAAGTAGCTTCCTTGTTGGTGGAAATGGATACCTGTGACTTCACATTTGCTCACGTTATCGCGAGTGCTGGTGTGGACTGATGAAGGACAACGCTTGGGAGGATCGAGGGCTGTGGCGGGGGTTACAGAGACTGTTGGGGGACCAGTTTTGGGTATCTGGGGTACACACACGGAAACAGCATAGATTGAAAGCAAGGGCGAAACAGGAGAAAACTTAAGGCAGCATTGGGGGGATATCTTGTCTCGTTGCCGACAGCAGCAGCCCCTCCTGTCCGAGGGAAATAGTCTTACCCCACCCCCAGGCCCCCAGGAGAAAAGGTCTCAATGACTTCACCTATAAGACAATTCTCTCTTGAGAGATAACTGATCCTCAGGATCTAGGTCTGTCTTCCATCTTCCTGGAAAATAATAGGATGCCCCGCCCTCTCTCCTTCCCAAATGGAAGTACGGGATCGGGGTCAAGAGAAGGTGCTTATGCAAAAAGAGTTGCAGGATATCACTTCACGCTGGTAGGAGTCTGGGGAACAAGTATGGGAGTGGATTCTAAGACTATTAAGCCAAACAGGATGACATAAGGTGGACCAGGCGTTGACACAGGTGTAGCTCCCGCAGGAAATGTGAGAACCTGGGAATGGTGGTCCTAGTGACTTGGTGACTGCCTGCAGTCGCCGAGGTCGAAATGCCAGAATTTCCCTGGCGTGCTGTCAAAGGAAGCCTCCAAATTCCGAGGGAGACGGGAGCGTGGATCTGTTCTGTGCATACCTGCTGCTTTACCACAAACATGGTGGCTTACAAGGACTAAAACCTATTCTCTCACCGTTCTGGAGTCCAGAAATCCAAAAATTAGCTTCCCTGGGCTGAGATTAAGATGTCAGCAGAGCGGTACTCCCTCTGGAGACTAGGCTGTAGGGGAGAGTCTGTTCCTTGCCGCCGGTAGCTCCGGGTGGCCGCCATCTTCCCTTGGCTTGTGTCCACATCACTCCAGTCTGTCTCCATGGATACATGACCTCCTCTTTTGTCAAGTCTCCCTCTGCCTCTGTCTTAGAAGGATACTTGTGATTCCATTTAGGGCTCACCCAGATAATCCAGGATTCAAGATTCTTAAGTAAATCCCATCAATGGGACTCAGATTCCAGGGATTAGGACTAGATTTCTCTGGTAGCCATTATCCAGCCTACTACAACGTGTCCTTCAATAGGGAAATGGTTAAACGGTGGTAGGTCCATACCATGGGATTCTAACCAATGAGCAGTAAAAAAGAACACACTATTGATACACATTACAACCCGGCTGAATCTCCAGAGAATGATGCTGACAGGGAAAAAGCAAATCCTGAAAGGCCACATACTGTATGATTCTATGTATATAACATTCTTGAGATGACAAAATTCTAGAAATGGAGAGCAGATCAGTGATTGCCAGGTGGGAACGGGGTGGGAGCGGCTGTTGTCAAAGGACAGAGGGATCCCCGTGGGGATGTCGATGTTGTTTCTTGAGTGGATCACTATCAGAATCCCGATGGTGACAGAGTTTTGTGGGCAGAGAGCACGTAGGTGTCTGTAGTATTTGACTGTCACACTCTCAGCACATCACACCCGCCCACCTACATCTGTCCCCACGGCTCTCGCCTGGGTCCCGTCCCTACGGTGGAGCCCCGTTCCAACCGGGACACCAGTAAGCCCCCGCCCTCTCTCCCGCATCAGAAGCGTGGCTCCAGCCGCTCTCCCCTCTCTTCTGACCGGGGCCGTCCTCTGCAGCTGTCATTTCCCACCTGCCACCACCCTTTTACTCTTTTTACTCCGTAGCACTGTTTGCACCCGGTGCCTGCAGACCCTTTCCTCATTCTCTCTTAAATCCAAGTCCGTGTAGGGTTTCTCTCCCACTTAACCGTAGAAAGGTGGTTCTTACCTCATTTATGAATGACATTCACATCATAAAGCTCACGGTGAAGTCTCAAGCCCCAATTTGTTAACTACTCGGCACAATTTTACAGACACAGTAATTATTCCCTTTCCTTTTTAGAGATTTTATTTATCTGTTGGAGAGAAAGAGCACGAGCAGGAGGAGGGACAGAGGGAGAAGCAGGCTCCCCTCTGAGCAGGGAGCCCGATGCGGGGCTCCATCCCAGGACCCCGAGATCATGACCTGAGCTGAAGGCAAACACCCGAAGGAGCCACCCAGGCGCCCCTATTCCCTTCTTTAAGAAGTACTTTCTCCCCACGTGGCTTGAAGGATGTGGCTGGTTACTCTTGCCTCCTCCCACGCCCGTGGCCACTGCTTACCAGCATCTCTGTTGCTTCCTCCTCCCCCCACATCTTCCTAAATGGTAGAACAGCCTGGTCTTGGTCCTGGTGCCTCATCTGATTTCCAGCCGTACTTACTCCTGTAAGATCTCAGCCAGTCCGGCTTCTCATCTCCGGGCCTGCTGGGGCCTCCAAGTCTTCGTCCACTGCCCACAGCGCAACGTCTCAAGACTCACAACTCCACCTGGTACTACACACGTCCTCTGGACCCCGACGGAGCCTGTTACCTCCCTGACCCCCTCTCCTCTTACCCTCCCCTTGTTCCCTCTGCTGCCGCCGCTGTGCCTCCTCCCTGTTCCGTGAGCACGCCCGGCACACTCAGATTTCTTTTTCTTCCTGGCACTTAGCATCCCCTGTCTTGCTTCCTTGCTTCCTGTCCGTCCCCTGCTGCGGTCCCTGCCAGACTGTAAGCGCCCTGGCGTACAAGGACCACACCCCCTCTGTTCACTGCTCGGCCCTGCGGTCCTGCAGCAGCGCCTGGCTCGTACGAAGGCTCAGAAACCATTTGCCGAGGGAGTCACTGCTGGGATTTTGTATTCGTTTGCAGGGCTGCCGTCATAAAGTACCAACGACTGGGTGGCTTAAGCAACAGAAATTTATTTTCTCACCGCTTAGATCGAGGTGTGGGCAGAGCGGGGTTCTTCCGAGGCCGTTCTCCGTGGCTTGGGGCAACCTGCTTCTCGCTGTCTTCACACGCTCTTCCTTCTGTGTGTGTTGGTGCCTACTGTCTTCTTAGAAGGACGCCGGTTATGTTGGATTAGAACCACCCTAATGACTCATTTAACCTTCGTTACGCTTGCCTTTTAGGATCCAATGTCCAAACACAGTCACATGGGTAGTTAAGGCTTCAATGTATGAATTTTGGGGGGCAAATTCATTCCATAACAGGTTTCTGTCTATACTACCTACGTAGTCACTTCTCGGATGCGTTTTCTTCTGTTTCCCCTTGCCTCCGTTACGGGCTCACCCAGTGCTAATCCCCATTTGCCCTTATCCCAAATTGTAACTCTGTTTATTAGTATACTGCTTGTCTCTTCCCTCTACCTCTAGATTCTCAGATCCTGGCATTGTTAACACTTGACTTACATTCTTAGCTTGAACATCATGACCTCCCCATAAGGTAAGTATGATTACTCTTCATTTCGAGAATATACAACCTGAGGCTCAAAAGAGATTAAGTCATGTTTCTGAGGTCACTGTACTAGTAAATGGTGTCATTCTGATTTTAACTTGGTTTCTCATGGGCTCACAAGCCCACTTTCTCTCTTCTACCACAGTCACCAAGATGAATGGGGAGAAACCACACTTCTGCCTTATATCTTATAAGCGGTTGTACCTTTAAAGCTGGTGTCCCATTTCAGGAAATGAGAGTAAATTTAGAATCTGAGTAATTATACCCACAGGTTGAATTTGAATCTCATGTCTTTTTTTTTTTTTTTTTACTGCTGCAATTTCTGTTATCCTTAATGATTATCTAAATTTATTCTTCCCTTTGCAAGATTTAGCAACTAAGAATACTAAGAAAGTTTGTTTCCTTTTTAAGAGGTCAGAATCATACAATGAATTCATAATGTCAAGGAAATAGCTGTTATTTTATTCTAAAATAGGAGAAGGTCATTGCTTTTGTTATAAGGGTTTAACATGTGTTCTTGATAACATGCCAGAGCTCTGATGATGAAAAACCATCGTAGGCTTTGAAAGTCAGTTATTTATAGTTAGGAGAATATCATTCTCTTTTTGGGTGCAGCTGATTAAAAGAGAAATTAAGATTCTTCTCTATAGATTTTGTATTTTAGAATGAGCTTTGCTTTGCGGGACGCCTGGGTGGCTCAGTTGGTTAAGCGGCTGCCTTCGGCCCGGGTCATGATCCCAGGGTCCTAGGATCAAGTCCCACATCGGGCTCCTTGCTCAGCGGGGAGCCTGCTTCTCCCTCTCTCTCCCTCTGCTTGTGCTCTCTCTGTCAAATAAATAAAATCTTTAAAAAAAAAAAAAAGAATGAGCTTTGCTTTGAAAAGTATATTATATTTGGGTTGAAAAATTTATCTCCACGGGATACAAGTTGTGCATTCATTAAATCGACAGGGAAGTGGGTGTCAGTACTTTTCATCTTGATCTGTAGATGGCAACATGACAGGTCACGCTGTGGCCCCCCTGCGCCTGTTGAGCTCCAGTCTTCCTTTGGCGGCTCCAGACCTCTGCTCTGGGCTTACAGGTGTTGATCAAGTGACCGCTCATGGTTCTTTTAAATTGATATCAGGGGTGCAGGGATGGCTCTTAAGTTGTGTACGAGGAAGCTGTTGGTTCTCTCCCTCTATGTCTGCGTAGCTCCTAAAAATAGAAGACCAGACCCTCTTATCCAAATAAATTGTGTTCAAAGCAAATGCACCTTGCAAATGAGCTAAAGGCTTAGATAAAAATCAATACTTTTGGAGTCTGACACTGGTTTAGAGACTTAAAATCAGTCTAGAATAAACCTGTAGACAGTAACATACCCATGACTGATAATTAAAACAAAGAAGTAGCCTGAATCTCCAAGCATAAATTACTGTTGTTTCCCTAGGAACCCCTCATATATTTAGTTGACCATTAAGCTGAATGAAAGCATTAATCTTTTAGTAACTTGGAAGAGATAAGCATGCTATCTTAGCTAGTAAGGTTTGGTATATATCTTTGTTGTAGACCCATTTTTTTAATGATCAAAGAATTAATTTGGGGTTGCTTTTATTTGGGTATTCAGGATTAAGGTAAGTAACCTGAAGGAAATGAATTAAGACCATTTTAGAACTGAGCTAGACTAGAAAAGCCAGATCCTAGAGTCATGATAAAGATAGTGTGAACAGGGCGCCTGGGTGGCTCAGTTGGTTAAGCAACTGCCTTCAGCTCAGGTCATGATCCCAGGGTCCTGGGATCGAGTCCCACGTCGGGCTCCCTGCTCTGCGGGGGGCCTGCTTCTCCCTCTCCCACTCCCCCTGCTTGTGTTCCCTCTCTCGCTGTGTCTCTCTCTGTCAAATAAATAAATAAAATCTTAAAAAAAAAAAAAAAGATAGTGTGAACATTCCTTTTCATCGATAAAAAAGAAGGACAATTCCTGGATGACAGTCATAATGTGGAGGAGAGTTTCTGGGATTCCCCCCAAAAATGGCATGTGATTTTGAGTCAAGGGTAGAGCCTCACTGAATCTGCCTTCATAGAAATGATGGTTCTGATATCAGTACAGTTGTCTGTTGGAATTGTCTTTTGCAAAACTGACATCCTTTCAGCTTTAGGCTGATTAATTTACTGAAGAGAAAACATGTTTACCTCCTTCTGAAACTTAATCACATTGGTATTTAGAATGATCATTAAAAACAGTATTTCTAAAAATGGTTGATAAATTATGTCAAGATAAATTTGCTTGTGAAGTTATCAAATAGAAAGTGTTCCCAAAGCAGTTATTTTACAATTTACAGGAAAGTTAATCTTCTGTGTCCTTAGTGCATTTATGTTATATTCTACTCACTTGTGTTTCATACTGTGTGTGTGTGTGTGTGTGTGTGTGTGTGTGTGAAATGTGCAGCATTTGGTCATTTAAAAGCTTCACTAACTTAGAAAAAGTCAGCCAGAAACAAAGGCAATACATTATGTCCAAAGTAATCATGCAGATTTTCCATCATGAGAAATAGTTGATTTATTTCACATGAATTTGCTTTCCTCTTTCCTTTTCTTTTTAACAAGCCGCATCATAGAAGATTTTCTTTCTGCTCACCTTGAGGCAGGGCAAAGACAGATTTGTGTCAGAGCACATGGCCCATATTTATGAGGAACCTAGGAAATTAAGAAAGCCACTTAGATAAAAAGCTTAGTGGGGACTCACGATGGGTTCGGATTTTCCAACAACATTCTGTTAGGAAACCTTTTATTTACCAGGTTCGTTTTATAGAGTGAACTATATTTTCTGGTTATAAGAAGGAGTTTTAGCTACCACAAAGTCTGTATATCCAATAAAAACTTTTAGCCCATCATGTTCATACCTACCAGAATTTCCTCTCTGGCAAACCAGATTAAATAATGCCATTGCACTGCTCGAAAAGCAGGATTAGCTCCCTTTTATCTTGTAGGTTCAAGTATAAAATCCTTAATAGGGTGTACAACACTCCAGTCCCAACCCCTCTGGGTCTTCCTTCCTCTGCTGTCTTCCTCCCACCCCCCCACGGCTCCTTAGCTACACCTGCTCCTCACTGCTCACCACACCCTCCAACTCTTCACTCTCTGCCTCTTCTGTCCCTGCCTTTTCCAGCTTCTTGGTCTCATTTAAATTTGTAACCACTACTATTGAATGGACTCTGGTGTTGCTCTGCAGTTATACTGCATTTCTTGGGTCCACTTGCCCTGATGACTGTTCCACGTGTTTCCTTCACCCCTCCAGCCCCTAATGCATCAGTCTCAAACCTTACTCTCAGCTAATTCCTTTGTTCCCTATTCCACTGAAAAAACAGAATCCTTCAGAGGAGACCTTCCCCAACTTCCCCAAGCTCCCTCCATCACATCCACTTGTCCTGCTGCACCTGTTCCCCTCCACTCTGCCTTCCCTCCTGCTGCTAGAGAGGAATTCTCCATGCTCCTGCCTGAGGCCAGCCCCTCCCGCCTTCCATTAGATTCAGTTAGAGTCATTAGATTCAATTCCTTCCCCCTTACTTGGGCATTTCTCACCTCCTTGGCATGTTGATTTCCACCTCTTGACTATATCATCCCCCAAAGCATAGAAACATGTTATTGCTCTTCCCATATGAAAAAAAAAATCCTCTCTTGATCCCATCCCTCACCCTTAGATACTGTCCAATGTTTTCATTCCCCTTTTCTGTCAAAACTGGAGACACATTCATTATTTCCAGTTTCTCTCATCCATGACCTCTAGAAGCTTCACATCAAGCTTCTTTTTTTCCAAGATAACAAAGACCTCCATATTGCTATATCTTTTGGGGGGCAGTACTAGCCCTTCATTCTTTATTCTTAGTCTTCATCTTATTTGACCTGTCAACATATTTAGCTCAATGCAAATGCTCTCTGTTGGGGACTGACTGTTTGGGTCCTTTCCTAAATTTATATGTTAAAATTCTACTCCCCAATATGATGGTATCAGGAGGTGGGACATTATTAGATGTGATTCTGAGGGTGATGTTTTTATGGATGGGATTAGTGCCCTTGTAAGAAGAGTCATGAGAGAGCATGCCTCCTTTTTCTGCTTCTGCCATGTGAGGATACAAGGAGAAATCTGCATCCCAGAAGACAGCTCTTCCCAGAACCTGACCATGCTGCTCCCTGATCTCAGACTTCCAGACTCCAGAACTATGAGAAATAGATTTGTGTTTTTATAAGCCCCCATACGACATATGGCATTCTGTTAGATTAGCTGGAACTGATTCAGTTGATGTGGCTTCCTCTCTTCGCTTGCAGGACTCCCCATCAGTCAGATCTCCACTTCTACAGGCATCTGTATTTCCTCAGTCTCTTTGCTGGGTCCTGTTGTCTCTCCAAACCCTAAATGTTGGAGGCTCTCAGGTCCTCACATCTCTTCTTCTCTGTTATCACTCTCTTAAGTACATTTTCCACTGATGATCCCCAAATCTCCATCTGCAGCCCAGCCCTCCCCCTGAACTCATCTCCTATTTCTCTACTTGACATCTTCGCTTGTACAATCACCAATCATCTTAAACACATTATATTCGAAACCAAAACCTTCATCCTATTAGAACCTTCTCATTCCACAGTCAGTCATCTCTCCATAGTAAATATAAATTCTATTTGTCCAGGTGTTTGTTTAAAACTCTTGGAGTTTTTTCGACTCCCTACTTTGTTTTATACCCTACCCTAATATCCAGTCTGTCAGCAGGTACTGTTGGCCTTACCTTAAAAATACATCTAAATCGGACTACTTTTCATCCTGTCCAAAATTACCACCCTGGTCCCAGCTACCAACATTCTTCACTAAGAATATTGCAGCAGCCTTCTCATTGGTATTCTGCTTTTTCCCTCTTTAACTTATAGTTTTATTTTATTTTTTAACACAGAGGCCAAAATGATCCTTTAATAACTGAAGTCTGATTATGTGACTCTTCCACTCAAGACTCTGCATTGTCTTCCAACTCTCCCAGACTAAAACCTAAAGTCATTACCATGGCTTATGAGATCTTATATTGTCTGCCTGCCCCTTGGTACCTCTTTGATCTTATTTTCTACCAGTTTATCCTTCCCTTACTCTGCACCACCTGTATTATTACCTCTTTGCTGTTCTTCAAACCCACGGAGTTTTTATCTCAGAAACTTTGCAAGGAACTTGGCAAGCATTTCCCAGCTATACACATGGATTACTTCCTTCCCTCCTTCTGGCCCTTGAGCAAATACTATCTTGTCAATAAAGCTTTCCCTGACTACCCTATTTAAAATTACACCTTCTTTCCTAACTTCTATTTCCCATACTCATCTTGAGCTCATATATTATATCATTTTGCTTATGTTTTTTGGTAAATTATCTCATCCCCTATTCCTTCATTAAGTATTAGCTCCCTCGGTGGCGATTGTGGTATGTTTTGTGAATGGCTGTATCCCTGTTGCTTCGAACAGGGCCTCAATGAATATTTGTTGAAAGATTGAATACCTTCATACTTTTATATTAACTCTTTCCTCTGAGATGTCTTGAATGTTGTTTGTTTAGCAATTCTTTAAAATCTTTGTAATACAGCATTCAGTCAGAGAGATTTTCCTCTCTTATGAAAACAGCTTCCAGTTGCTTTTATGAAAATGATAATAATCACTAACAGTTATAGTGTGCTTACTCTGATCTAAATGCTTTACCTATATTATAGGTTTATTTTATAGAGGAGTTGACACAGGAGGTTTAAAATTACACAGGTAATAAGTGGTGGAGTCAGGATATTTTAAACTCAAGGAAGATGGATCTAAAGGCTGTGCTTTCAACCATAGTGCTATGCTGCTTAACGACAAGTTGTGTTAAGTAGGTCTGCAGAAGAGGTGAATAGAGACTTTGATTTGACTTATGGAAGCCAGCTCCTCTTCATATTGGAGTCAGTGTTTGTGAAAAGGATTGGATAAATTTGCATAAAGAGTATGTGGACATTCCAGGAAGAAAAAATTGGGTTATGATTTCACATTCTGGTGCACTGTTGTGTTGGAGAAAGGTGATGACTCTTACTGTCGTGGTGAGAACCTGGAACAGAAATAGCTGAGTTGTGCCAATGAGCGAAGAGAGTGGTCTGCTTCCAGGATGCAGCAAACCCTGGAACTGGTCCTAACCCAGCCAAATTGCTCTTCCATGAGCAACTGGACAGGTGAACTGAAAAACTGGCTCAGGAAAGCCTGGAAAACTGGGCCTATGAGGGCAAGATAGCATCTCAATTGAACCGTATAAACTTCCTCATAAAGCCTCTTTGGAGAAATGTTCCTGTGCAGACATGTGGCCCCCTACGGTTTTCTCTTCAGTTCTTGCCATTATTCCTAAAAAGCTTCCCCTCACAGCTGGAACCCCATAGTCACTAACCCCTGAGATGACAGGCATTTTCTTTTCTTTTTTTTTTTTAAAGATTTTATTTATTTATTTGAGAGAGAGAGAATGAGAGACAGAGAGCATGAGAGGGAGGAGGGTCAGAGGGAGAAGCAGACTCCCTGCCAAGCAGGGAGCCCGATGCGGGACTTGATCCCGGGACTCCAGGATCATGACCTGAGCCGAAGGCAGTCGCTCAACCAACTGAGCCACTCAGGCACCCGAGATGACTGGCATTTTCTAACCTGACTGGGCAGACCCACACTGGGGCTGCCTTATGCCTTGTGAATATGCATTGGTGAGGGAATGACAGAGCATTGATCCTCAGGGTCCTGGCCCCTCCTCTGAGCATAAATGCTGGGGAGTGGGTTCTTCCATCTTCAAAGCCTCTTTACAGCTGTGATAAGATGCTGCCTTACTCCTTGTAATAACTACTGAACCCCAAGTACTATGCTTCCAACACAGCCTGCTAATGCCAGTTTTTAAATATCCAGTTGCCATGAACTAGTTGGCAACCTGGGTTAGGACAAAACTGAAACCCACTGTTGCTTTGATATATGAAAGAGGAAAGGATTTGAGAGATGGAGAATGAGTGAACTTCCTGTTACACCTGATGGTTGGTAACTCCAAGCACAGCACAGGTAGGGACCCATTAATTGCACTCAAGCCTTAAAGAGAGGTGACCAGATATGCTTCAAAATCCATCACAAATGTTCCCTTATTGACTTCCTTCAGGGTAAATGTTAAAGCACTGTTTCCGCATTTCCCTGCCTTGATCATAATTTGTATGTTGTTATTCATTAGTTGATACCTCTGTCTGTCCCCACTGGCAAGTAAATTCCTCAAGGGTAGGAACTGTCTCTTGTTGATCTACTTGTCCTTAGACTTAGTTGTGCCTGAATCAGTAGGACTCTTAATATATGCTTGATAATTGAACGAATGAGTACATGGATGAACAAAGAATAATTTCTCTTTTCAGATTATGGTATTGCTACTGGTTATACATTTTAACAAAATGGTGTTATATCGAAAAGGGATTTGTAGTAGATATTTTGGGACAATTGTTCTTTAGAAACATTATGTTTAAAATGATGTTTCCTTTATACAAAGTAGGTATCTAATATACATACGTTAAATCAATTGAAGCGAATTTATGAGACAGTAGAAAGAGCAGACCCCGTTATAGTCTCATTTTTGCCACTGACCTTGAACATGGAGGTTGACTTCTTAAAGTCCCTTCTGGCTCTTATGTTCTAGAGTTTATGATTTTTTTTTTTTAAAGATTTTATTTATTTGTTTGAGAGAGAGAGAATGAGAGACAGAGAGCATGAGAGGGAGGAGGGAGAAGCAGACTCCTTGCCGAGCAGGGAGCCCAATACGGGACTCGATCCCGGGACTCCAGGATCATGACCTGAGCCGAAGGCAGTCACTTAACCAACTGAGCCACCCAGGCGCCCCTAGAGTTTTATGAATTTATATCCATGTATAAACTATGCATCTGTTTCCTAATAAAATTAGTGAAAAGGCAAGTAAAAACACCCAGCCCCCTCAAAGCATAGCCTACTTCTCTGACAAGAAAAGTATAAGGAATTCTGTCAGGCTCCATCAGAGATTAGTTATTTTGCCCTTGTGGCACTAATCTCAGAAAAAGCTATTGTTTGAACATTTGACTTGTGATAGATATAAATAGAAACCCATATACTTTCTGTTGTTCAAATGAATCTAATTCTAACACCTTCAGAAAACCTCATAGATTGTTGGAAAATTTGCATGAGACCAACAATGAAATTGTAACATGACCTATTGTCTGATCTGGAGGGCTTAAGGGCTCTCCATTGCTAAGAGAATAAAGTAATATCTTAGTAAACTGACATGTATGAAGGTCATTAAATCCCTCTACATTGTTAAAAATTTGCTGAAAATACCATAATACTGTTACTTTGATTGATAAGAAAAATTCTACAACACACGTCCAATAGGTACTGTGTAGAACTTACTGCCACAAAATCTTATATTGATTCACTTACTGATATTAATTACCCCATAAGGAAATCTATGTATATATCCTGAAACTCTGCTGTTGGGGTTGATCAGATTCAAGCCCATAGACCTGTGTTCTGAAGCAAATGGACTCTGCTAGAGCAGAGAGCAGAGCACAGATATGATGTAATCAATAGGGCTTAGAGTCTTAATCAGATAAGCCAATGAATGTTTGGGTTATCTGTCACTTTGAAGTCATTTTCAAAGCAAGAATGTGCTTTGCAATAATAAGATTTGGGGTTCAGAAAGTCATGTATAATTGGGCCCTTAGGTTTGCATCAGAGAAGAAAATCTCCAGTTCTAAAAACTGTCAGGAAGGAGGGAAAACAGTTCCAGCCCCCAGTAGTAGTACCTGGGCCTCCGAGGATAAGTCAGGGGGAGAGGAGAGGTGTGGTCAGACTTCAGGAAACGTCTGGGGAGCTTGGGAAGGCTCACCTGCAGTAGATTACATTACTGACAGGGAAAACCAGCGTGGCCAGGTGTACTCACCTGCTGTCACAGGTGCATTTGAATGATCAACCAGTAGGGCCCACTGTCCCATATGCGAGATTGGGGACCCCTGCCGAGGCACCCGATACTGTAAAGGTATGGAAGTCTACGGAGACAGCCATTGCCCACCTTTCCCCATGGATCAACATGCTATGCTGCTGAGAACACCCAGTCCCATTACACCTGGGAAAGGTGTTACCTACTCAAATTTGCAATGGGATGTCCCGCAGGATGGGTGAGTTACTTTGCACCCCTGGGTGAGGGGGTACTGCTCACTATCTACTGGATCCTGTTGTTCTGCTGCAAGTCAGACCTATCGAAATGTACTCTACTAGGAATGGAGCACACCCCGCCAAAAGAGGGGAGAACATGGGGGTCCTGGTCCAGTGTACTCTCTCCCCAGTCCGTCTCCTCATGCCTGAGCATGCTGCCTCCCCCAACCAACATGTATGGTATGCACAACCAGGATAAGTCCCTAAAGCCACTAGTCTCCCTCTCCTCAAGGCCATAAAGCACGGACAGCCCCTGGCAATCAGGAGGCTGAGACCCCAGCCTGGGCATGAGCCCGAGCAACTGACTCTTCAGTAGATAAAGCAGATAAAGTGCATTTGAGGAACCACCGTAGAACCTGGGAGTGGATGGAATGGCATGTCACCAAGATTTGCCCTTGAAACACTGTGAATTGGTTAATGCAGTTACAGCACATCCTGTGTGGGGTTTTTTGGTAGAGTCTTTTGGGTTTTCTATATATCAGATCGTGTCATTTGCAAACAGGCAATTTTACTTTTTCCTTTCTGATTTGGATGTCTTTTATTTCTTTTTTTGCCTGAGTGCTCTGGTAGGACTTTCAGGATGATGTTGAATAGAAGTGGAGAGAGTGGGCACCCTTGTGTTGCTCCTGATCTTACAGCAAAACCTTTCAGCTTTTATTGTTGAGTTTGATATTAGCTGTGGGCTTGTCATATGTGGCCTTTATTATGTTGAAGTAAATTACTTTTATATCTAATTTATTGAGGGTTTTGAATTTTAAATTCTTTTGCATCCATAATGATACGATTTTTATCTTTCATTCTATTACAATGGTGTATCACATTTATTGATTTGTGTATGTTGAACCATCTTTGCATCCTTGGAATAAATCCCTACTTGATCATGTTATATGATCCTTTTGATGCATTATTGAATTCAGGTCATATTTTAATTAGAATTTTTGCATCTATGTTCATTAGGAGTATTAGCCTGTAATTTTCTTTTCTTGCAGTGGCCTTTTCTGGCTTTAGTGTAAGGGTAATGCTGAGTGTCCTCTCCTTTTCTTTTTTTTTTTTGTGAAGAGGTTGAAAAGGGTTGATATTAATTCTTCTTTAAACGTTTGGTAGAATTTGCCAGTGAAGCCATCTGGCCTGGGCTTTTCTTTGTTAGGAGGTTTTTGATTAGTGATTTAATCTCCCTAGCCATTACTGGTGTGTTCAGATTTTCTATTTCTTCACAATTGGTAGGTTGCATGTTTCTAGGTTGTATGTTTATCCATTTCCTGTAGGTTATCCAATAGACCCGATTCTTTTTATTTTTTTTTAATTTTTGGAAAAGATTTTATTTATTTATTTGACAGAGAGAGAGATACATCAAGAGAGGGAACACAAGCAGGGGAAGTGGGAGAGCAGGAAGCCTGACACCGGGCTGGATCGCAGGACCCTGGGATCATGACCTGAGCTGAAGGCAGATGCTTAACTGACTGAGCCACCCAGGCGCCCCTGGCCCAACTCATGAGAAAGCGTTAGTTGTCAGGCTAATAGGAGGGAGAGCTCAGTACGAAGCAACAGCACAAGTACAGAGATAGATGAACCGCTCGAGTATTGGCTGCCTGTGTTGGACGGAGGCGGATTAGGTAGAATAGTAGCTTCTAAGGTTCACAGTTTGGCTGCAAGGAGGGCCACAGTGGGATGTGAGTGGTGGGTAGGGTGGTGGTCATCAACAGTTTATTAGGGTAAGTGATTCTAATTTTAGTCTATAGATTATTAGAAGCCATTGGAAAGATTTTAAGCATAAAATGACTTTGACAGTGAATGAACAGTGCACTATTACTTAAAAGGATCCCCTCAAGCTTTGCCTCAGTCTCCTATGACCCAAAAGGGGAGATTTAATGAAACTGTTCAATCAGGTGCTTCCTCCTTCCAGTGTATTTGTTTGTTATTGGCAAATAGGTAAATTTAAAAATAACAGATGTCTTAAAAAAGGAGATAGCTGGGTGCCTGGGTGCCTGGGCTCAGTCGGTTAAGCAACTGCCTTCGGCTCAGGTCATGATCCCAGGATCCTGGGATCGAGTCCCGCATTGGTCTCCCTGCTCTGCGGGGAGCCTGCTTCTCCCTCTCCCACTCCCCCTGCTTGTGTTCCCTCTCTCGCTGTGTCTCTCTCTTTCAAATAAATAAAATCTTTAAGAAAAAAAAAGGAGATAGCTTATTTATTGACAGATCCACTCTCTCACTGTCCGATTACATGGAACTGACCGAGTTACCAGTTTATTGTTTTCCCCAAACTTGGGACTGAATATTCCTTGGGCACTTCTGTGGCTCAATAAAAATCTTTAGAAGTATTTACAGAGCTCATAAATCTTAACGAGGCTGACTTAGAGATGAAAAAAGTTCAAATAAAATGTATGAAAATAAAAAGCCATCTCCCTGCCCAAAGATTAACTCTAATCCAAACAAAGCATCCAGCTCAACTTTGTGTAGCTGCAAAGATTATAGAAAGACATGGGTTACACGTTAGTGCTCAAACTTCAGGACTTTTTCTGTTTGTTTATCTATCTAATTGATTGATTGATTTTATCTTAATATTGAAAACTCAATATGAACTATAAGGACCCTGTAAAATTAGATATAACCACGTGTATTGTTGTTTTATCTGATTTGTATTATACTCATTTAGTTGGCTTATTTTTGTACAACATTTTTGTAAAGCCAGCCCAGCATTTATCAGCTTTATATGCAGAAACTCCATGAGAAACCATTCAAAAGACATTTCTCCTCTGCTGGATTCACTACTTACAGCACCAAGCATAGCTGAAACTGCTTAACAAAATGTATGCCTCAAAAAGAAATTCTGTGTATGCAATGCAAAGCCTGAGAATGTAAAGATAGAGATGAACCTGAGCCAAGTGCTGGCTCCCAGACTAAGTCCTCAGCATCTCGGGCTGAGGCCTGGGTCCCTTCTGCAGTTGGGGAGGCAGAATTTGAGAAGTAAAAGTACAGTCTGGTGTTAGGGTGGTAAGAAGAGAAATAGACAAAACTCTTAGTGAATGAAGTATTTATTTGGGAATCCAAAGGCACCACGGGTGTGGTTAACAACCCTTGGGTCAGTTGAAGAGGCTCAAAATCTAACCTGCACACTCTCAACAAACTATAAACCTGAGGATTAGAAATTAAATGTTTTTGAGTAAACATCTAAGTGTTTGCTTAGAGATAAACTTGAGAATTATGCTTTTGTTAAGCTGTCTATGCTTTGTTCCATTAAACAAAATGCTTTGTATGTATTTGAAAGAGATGATTAATAAGTTACGTGTTTTGCATAAAAAGTTTGATTTGTTTTTGGGAAGAGACTATCCTGTGCCTCCCTAATATTCACCAAAGATGATCTCCACCAGTTTGGCAGACATATTAATCAAGATTCTTTCATTTGCAAGTGTCAGAAACGTAACTCTATCTAATTAACACAGGAAAAAATGAGCTCATGTATTTGGGAAGTTGATGGGAGCTGACACTTGTTCTGTACCTACTATGTGTGTGGTAAAAGCCTGCATTCTAGAATCAGATGGTTGAGTACCAATCCTAACTTTGCTTCTTCCTAGCAATATGACTTCGGGTGAGTCGTTTTCTCTATGCGCCTCAATTTCCTTATTTATGAAAGGAAGACAATAATGGCCTATACTCCATGGTGTTGCAAGGATTTAGTGAAATACTATGTATAAAGTGCTTAGAACAATGTTACCATTTCCTTAATCCTGACAACACCCCAATGAAGAAGTTATCATTTTTCAAAGGAATGAACAGACTTAGAAAAGGTAAGTGATTTGCCCAGAGTCACATGGCTAGCTGAGGTGGGGCTGTCTTTCTACCTCTCTGTGTTGGCTTCTGATCAGTGAGAAACATGCTTTGAGAAGATTAATCTGGTGCAGGATTATAAAATGAGTTAGAAAGGAGGATAGAAAGCAGCCCATGGAGAAACCACAGCAAAAATCCATCACAGAAGTCATGAAGGTCTGAGTTTGAGTAGCAGAAGCTGGAACACATAAGACACAACGGATTTGGAAGATATCATGGGTTGGGTGGACTTAGCCCTGGGTTGTACCGTGAAGGAAAAAGGAATTGGAGGTGAGTGTGACAAGAACGGATGTCCAGCAGCTGGCCCAGTCCCAGGGCCTGGTGCATAACAGATGCTCGATTAGGTTTTTGTTTTCATTTTTCAGTGAATGAATAAATGACAGTGAGACCTGGGGTCTCTGGGAGAATTGTGTTGTAGGGAAATTCAGGAGAAAAAGCAAGTTTGGGAGGGAGGCTGATGAGTTTCATTTTCAGGGCACTCTGTTGGAGAAGATAGCCAATATCAGGAGACCCCCACACAGCTGGGAACGGAAGTTCAGGTGGATTTCAGGGCTAGAGACAGAGACTTCAGAGTCTTCAAGGGGATGTGCATTTTGCAGCCATATGATAAATGGAGATTTCCAATGGGGAAAGTACCCACAAGAGAAGAGAGACAAAGGCAGGTCAATTCGGCAAGATCGATGCGGAGGAGCCAGAGAGCGTGGAGGTGAGCCAGACGCCACCCAGAGGGCAGAGAGGCACGCGTGACTGGCAGCCACAGCTGAGGGCCACGCAGCACGAGGGGGAGAGAGCCCACAGAATTGAAGATGAGGGCCATTAACCGGAGCTGTTCCAACAAAGCAATGGGAAAGGAAGCTAGATTTCACTGGGTCGAGGCGTGGGTAGATGAGGTTTTCCAGCCGGTGGGCTTCTCTCCTTCCCTTTGAGCCCGATGCTGATAACGGTCCCATCTTTCCAGACTGCTTTTACTCAGAGGCGAGACCACCGCTGCAGCCGGCAGCACGCTTTGTTTTGGGGGAGAGCTGGCTCAAATTCTTCTTTTTTCTCTGTCACTCTAATGAGGCTGGGTGGGGCTTGAACTGGCCCCCATGGATCCCCTGGGCCCACCCCGGCCCCTCTCAAAGCCCAGAGTTAGAAGTCCCTCCTGGATAAATGACCTATGTCTTCTCTTACTATCTGAGAAGGGCCAGAGAGAAAACAGAGAAGGGAGGCAGGGAGATGTTCATAGTCTTTACCTCCCCCGTCAAACATTCATTTTCATATTTTGTCTCTCACGAAACACAGAAAGACCAAATAACGAATGAGACCCCGGGTTTCCCAGAGCAGCGGTGTTAAAGGATTGTTTCTTAGGAGCAGGGAGGTCTTCGCAGAGCCCTAAGCTGTGTGGAAGAACCAAGTAGAAAAGATGGTGAGTTCGTATGGACCGTGAGGGCTTTGAGTTTCTGAATGGCGCCCGGGTATCAGTCCACGAGTCTGCTGGCAGGAGGGTCTGTGGTTCAGGGGAGGGCAGAGGCGGTGAGAGCCATTAGATTGCTGTGGTCTTGTTCCTCCTTGTGATCAGTCCCGCTGACCACACCCTGCTCCCTTTGCCTTTGCTGGGCCCACTCCACCTCTGCATTACTCTCACGGAGACTCTCACAGGACACCTGCCTTCCCTCCCTGTCTCTCCTTTCCTTCTCGTTTATCCACTGCCCTCAAATTAACCTGGAAACTCAGCTTTATAAGACTCCCCACATGAGTGGCTCTGGAGCACAATGATCAGTATTAGAAAAGCCATACGGCCAACAAAAGAGCATTTTTCTAATATCCTGTTTTCCCCTCCATGACCTGCTCAACCTTTATATGATGATAAAGGCCTACTTTCCATCTCCCCCATCTGACCCCATCCTGCAACCCACCATGGCAGAAGCAGCAGGGGAGGCAAGGAAGAATGTCTTCTCCCTTTATTGCTAGCGGAATCCATTTTTTTTCTTCCTTTACACATAAAAACACTCATGGCTACGCATTAGGACTTCTTACTCAGTAGAATGTTATTGAGGTCGTACATAGTATGGATTCATGTGGTTGGAGATGCATACATATATTTCTGTGCATCACAGTTCAATGGAACAACACCACAAAAAAAGAAAACATAACCCACCATTCTTATTGCTATTTTAACAAAATGTTTTAAATTGTTTCTTCCAGTTAATAGTGTAGGAAGAAAAATGGGGAAAGTGCATGCATTTTACCAGAATGAGCCATCAGAGATCTAAATAAATGGACCAAATGAGTTTGTTTGAATGTTCCCATTCACACAGGATTACACATTCAAATAAAGCTGTGTACATTTATTTGAATGTGTAATCAAGGAGCTGAGCATAAGTAGCACTTATTTCCAAGTGTAACTTCCCTGGTTTACACATGTGGGTACCTCAGTGTGTTGTTAAAAAGCAGAAAGTGGTTCTTTCTCTATGCATTTTATGCAGATGTGACAGCTTTTGCTATTGTTGACCCGCTTCATTGCCCCTCATGCACAAGGCACCTGCACATATAAACAGTCGTGCTGCTTCCAAAGGAAGGTTATATTCTAGTTTCTCAAGTTTTCTGAGGCTTCGAGAAAGTTAGAGTTCACTCGTTCCTTCATTTTTCGTTCAACAAATATTTGCCAGGCACTGTGATAGTCGCTGGGCGACAAAGATATTTGCGTGAACCACCCGGGCTTCTTATAGTGCCTGTTCCTCCTGGTCTTCGTACTCTTTGTTGGGAGGAACCTGTCATGGTTTATGACCCAACGCGTTTTAGGCCATTGACCTTTTTAGGCTACTACTTGGTTCTTTGGGAGCTCATGCTATCGTGTGTGATGTGGCGCATGAGTCCAAACGGGGACCCGCATGTGTCAATATTTAAAAAGTCGTTAACCAAACTGAAAAAATGTTTAAAACGGTGCAATCCGTCTACCTTATTTCTCTCTTCACAATGGCTGGAAGGCCAAGTTTGAGTTGAGAATTCTTGGCTTCCTCGGAGTTCTTTGCTGGACTGTGGCAGCACTGGGGAGCTAGCCCCTGGCCCCTGGTGAAGGCCTGTGAATGCTCCATTCTTCTCACACCCCTGGTTCTGTCTGCCCCACAAGGGGCTTTGCATTCCCGTGGGCAGGCACTGTGGTCCACACATCCACTCTCTGTCCATGCTGCATGAACAGTTGAGCAGACCAAGTGAAAAGAACTGAGCAGAACCTAGAAGCAGTTTGGGGCCACGTGGGAAGGAAATTTGGGGTCCCTGTACCTGGAAAGAGGCCTAGAAGAGGGGATGTGTGAGCTCTGGCCTTGCTGATGGAACCACCAAGTGGTTCTCCTGACTGCAAGCACACGGCTGGACAACTTGTGAGCATCATCCACGTACCTTGCTTCTTCATCACACGAGTGTTCATGTCTTTCCTGTGGGTGCCTCTCTGGTCCTCCTTGGCCTTTTCTGCACAGCCATCACTGTAGGTGGGAGCATGAGAAAGAGAAGACCACACAGACAAACATGATTCTAACTTTCCTTCCTCCTTCTACCCAACCTCATCCCCTTTATGGTGATACAGACCTCAGGGAGTGAGCCACACCTTGGGGGGTGGGGAGGGTTGTGCTGGCCTGAGTGCTATCGGTGTGTTTTGCACTAGGACAGAGCTCTTTCGGGACCCAGGAATTTTGATGACTCCCACCTAAGCTGTTTCATTAATTCTAAACAAAGTGTGGGAAGGGGAGAGAGGCAGCAGCAGATGGAAAGATGCTGCTGGAGAAATACAACTACTGGGGGGTTTTCAGGGTTAAAAAAGAGGTATTTTCATGTGTATATTTTTTCAAAATCTGAATTATCAAGAAAGAAAAATAGTTGACTAAGACCTTGGTATTGAATAACTGAATGCTAGTAAGAAATGCGTATGTCACATGATGCAAAGCTATATAGATACGTCTCCATAAAAATTTGCATGAGTAGATGACTTACATTAGCAAGATGGTGATGATGGTGGTGATGATGATGATGATGGTGATGATGACAGTGATGGTGGTGATGATGATGGTGGTGATGGTGGTGATGGTGGTGATGATGATGGTGATGACGGTGATGATGACAGTGATATTGGTGGTGATGATGGTGATGATGATGGTGATGGTGGTGATGATGATGGTGATGATGGTGATGACGGTGATGATGATGGTGATGTTGGTGGTGATGATGGTGGTGATGATGGTGGTGATGACGGTGATGATGACGGTGATGATGACGGTGATGATGGTGGTGATGATGGTGGTGATGATGACGGTGGTGATGATGGTGGTGATGATGATGGTGATGATGATGGTGATGATGATGGTGGTGATGACGATGGTGGTGATGATGGTGGTGATGATGATGATGATGACGATGGTGATGACGATGATGATGGTGGTGATGATGGTTGTGATGATGATGGTGGTGATGATGATGATGGTGATGATGGTGATGATGATGGTGATGATGATGATGGTGATGATGGTGATGATGATGATGGTGATGATGATGGCGGTGATGATGGTGGTGATGATGGTGATGATGATGATGGTGGTGATGATGGTGGTGATGATGGTGGTGATGATGGTGATGATCATTAACATTTATTGAGTGCTTACTCTGCGTCAGACACTTTTGTAAGAGTATACATTAACTCATTTAATCTTTCCAAAACCCTCAGGACAGATACAATTAGTGGCTGCATTTTGCAAATGAAAAATAAGGCACAGAGCTGTCCGACAACTTGGACATGTAATATTGTAAATTTGGATGTGACTCCAGAGCGTGTACTTCTAACCACTGCACATAGAGACTGAAGTGTCATCATCACTGAATTAGAGTGTCTTCTCTTTGGGCGCCTGGGTGGCTCAGTTGGTTAAGCGACTGCCTTCGGCTCAGATCATGATCCTGGAGTCCTGGGATCGAGTCCCGCATCGGGCTCCCTGCTCGGCGGGGAGTCTGCTTCTCCCTCTGACCCTCCCCCCTCTCATGTGCTCTCTCTCATTCTCTCTCTCTCAAATAAATAAATAAAATCTTTAAAAAAATAAAAAAGAGTTAGAGTGTCTTCTTTTTGTTTTGGTTAGGTTTATTTTTATTTTTACCTGCTACAGAAATAAAAGATTGGTGACCTACTTATCAATAAACATACTTATCGATTTTCTAGCATATCTCTAATAGTACATTTTTTTCCTCCAGGAAGTTTGGGGGTACCATGGTTTGTGTTTTACTTGTCCATTTCTTTCCACCTCTGTGACCCCCTTGTGATGTTAGTTTTGTCCCCACTGGGTCTCCATTTTGTCCTTGACCCCTATTAGACCTTGAGCTGAGTGAGTGAATGAGACCCCTGGGCCCTTCCTAGTGATTACAGTATATGGTTAGACTAATTACTGAACGAAGCAGTTTGATTAAAGACAGTGTCTATTTGAAGGAAGATTAGAATCCAGGACTGAAATATTGACCCAGTGGGAAGAAAAGGGATTATCTCATGAAAAAAGCATGGCATCAGTTATTTGGTACAACATATAAAGGAATTGTCTGATAAAGACAGTTTCAATGTTTCTTCTTCACTGAAGCAGATGACAGTGGTTTTGGAGATCTAGCCCTTTCTCTAATCCAGTTTAGTCTTCCTGAAATGGAGCTTTTGGTGTGTCATTCTAGCCCAAAGTACTGCAATAGGTCACTGTTGCTTATGGAATTAATTTCAGGCATTTGCAACTCAGCAAAATATTCCTCAAACTCCTTTGTCATGGAGTTTTACTACCTCCTTTTATTGCTTTTGTACATCAATCAGATGAAATTTGTTTCTTCTTACTCATTATGATCCCATTATTTCCTCACCTTGAAATACCTCTTTTAGTCCCACTCTTGTTTTTACATATCCAGATCTTACTCACTTCCAAAGTCCAGCTCATATTTTCATAAAATGTTCCTAATTCCCCACATGGAAATAACTTTTCCCACTTCTGAATTCCCAGGACATATGCTTATTTCTCTTAATACAAATAACATTCTCAGGGCACCTGGGTAGCTCAGCATCTGACTCTTGATTTCAGCTCAGGTCATGATCTCAGGGTCTTGAAATTGAGCCCCACTTTGGGCTCCATGCTCAGTACAGAGTCTGCTTGAGATTTTCTCTCTCTCCCTCTGCCTCTTCCCACCATTGCACTCCCTAAATAAATAAATACATGCTTATATACATAAATAAATAAAATCTTTAGAAAAAAACAAAAACAAATGACATTCTCAACCCTGCTTAATAGTTAGGTCATTATCATCTCCATATTGACCTCTTGATACAGGACATATATCTAAATCATCTTTGTATTTATTAAGGCACTCAGCATGGCACTTTGTACATATTAGGTACTGAAGTATATGCCATTTTGAAATGAATGGATGACTATGAACAGATGTTCTCAGATCATATCTGAAACAGATTTAAGTCCTTTTCATATCTCTTTAATAATAAACACATCACAGTGGAGGTTCTAGTGACATCTAGAGACCCTTATAGAACCAAGGAATTGATTTCTGCAGTTGGGTGTGTTAGCTCAGTGCTGGCTCATAGCTGAGCCCCTTCCCAGAAGCTACTTCACCCAAAGAATGGACCTTACTTGGAGACAACTGGCATTGAATGATTGGCTGAGCTGAAGTTCAAAGACCATGCCCCCTCACCTCAGTTTGGGACATCTCTGAAGGGCCACCCCTGCTTTGAAGCACCCCCATGGGACTGACTGAGATCTCTTGCAACTGAACTATAGTTCAACTTCTCCCACTGTCCAGTACTCATGGATGTGGTTCCAGAGAGAA
Source organism: Mirounga leonina (assembly GCF_011800145.1). Taxonomy (NCBI): domain Eukaryota; kingdom Metazoa; phylum Chordata; class Mammalia; order Carnivora; family Phocidae; genus Mirounga; species Mirounga leonina. The sequence continues at coordinate 3,799,887 of NW_023270387.1, forward strand.
TTCACCAATAAGTTTCTTTTATGCAAATCTCCAATTTCCAACTCAGAGTCTGTTTCCTGGAGAACCAAATTTAAGACACATGTTTCTTCACTGGATTATTTTCTAGAGCTCTTAGACTTCGGCACCATATGTATCTGGGTTTGTAGCACATTTTAATCCTGACTTTATCACTTACTAGATATGTGAACTTGGAATGTTAGTTATATTCTTGTACCTGTTAGGATCAGATTTACCTGTATATAATGAAAACACAAAATCACTGCTGGCTAAATTATATTTAAAAAATCTTTCTCATACAGGAGATCAGGGGTATGGAATAGAGGAGTCCTCATGATGTGAATAGGAACCAGTTCTGTGATTCTCCACTCTATGGTGTGATCCTTGTCTTCATGATCCAAAATAGCTGCTGGAGTTCCAGCCATCACATGAATTAAAGAGTGGAGAAGAAAAGAATGGCATGACCGCTCCCTTTTAAGGAGATTTCCCAGAAGTTTTATACAATACTTTGGTGTATATCATTGGCTAAAACGTATGTCATAGCCATCCCTAGAAAATGTATCTGAAAAAACTGAAAAATGTATCTGTACTATGTGCATAGTAAAAGTTTTGTTCTCTATAGAATGCTTTGCTGTAAGGGTTAGGAATAACTATATATTGTCTAGACAGATAATGGTCAATAAATGGTCCAAAATCCTTTCTTTTATTTCATAGCTATTTTTTATTATAAAACATTTAATTTTTAATAAGGTAGCACTATAGATAAGTCAGGAGTAGTAGGAACTAAATATTAGTGAGTATTATTTGTTAAAACCTAATAGAATTGAGTGACTGAGATCTCTGAGCCTTCCCTTCCTATGACCTTGTCATAATGGCATTGTGATATGATTAACAGAACGATACTGATACATATTGGTAAAGAAAACAAGTTCCTTTAATGCAGGCAAAGAATATAACTAAATGTGCAGATGCTACTTAGAGCAGGGGAGACAGAAGTAATTAGAACCAGAGGAGCAACAGTCCCTGGTCTGCAGGTCCTCACCGAATTGTTGCCAATGATACCATCATTCCGGACAGGAATCCCGTGTGGTTCCTTGAGTAGCGCCCTCTGCCTTTGAGCTTTTGGGTTGTTTGTAGAGTCATGCCGTTTGTTGACTATTCTGTAGATTTCCAGCTCCTTTCTTGTTTGCCAGCAAGATGCAACCTCAGCATACTCTCAGAGTGCTTACTCAGAGTGCTATCAAAAGTCAGTTTTCCAGGACCAAGTTTCCAGGCGTACCTATCCCTAGCGCTTCCTTTCTCTAACTGCCTAGACCACCTCTGTGAGTTTGGGCAAGCAGAACTGGGAAGATTATATACAACAAGAGTTCCTGGCACTCGTCTGTAGACTTTTCTTCTGGAGTTCTGACCTTAGCTGCCGTCTGCCCACATTAAACATCAGTCAGGAAAACCATAACTCCTACTCTTGTGCACTAGACAGAGGTTTAATTGTTAAGTGGGATCAATGTACAGTTGCTTTTCAGTAAATTACAGTGATTTTTTTTATGGCTGTTTATGAGCAGTATGTTCATCCTCCTCTCACTCTTTCTGAAATCAGGGTACCATATGTCAGCATGCTCTTGATCAAAGCAAATGTGTGGATCTTTCCATCTGCAGAATCTGGATCAGCTTTATTACACTCAGGCCCACCTGGATCAGATTCAGTGTTTTCTCTGTTGTCTCTTAAATTATTTTTTGGATGAGGCTTATTTGCATCTTGGGGCCATGTGGAATTCTTCCAAGACAAAATATGAACACAACAATTGAAGATAATTGTGAGCCCTGACCTCTCCTTGGGACAAAAAACTTCATTACAGGGTAGCTTTAAGTCTTTATGGTAAACAATAAAATTGGCTTGGTCCTCGTACAAGAATCGGCGTGGAGTCTGGAAACATCATTTGGTTTTGTCATTGGGCAGCCCTGGTTCTGAGTCTATCCTTTACCACCTTTTAGCTTTATGATCTTAGGGAAATAAATTAATCTCTCTACATGTACTTCTTAGTATTCATAGTATTTCTATAAGGATTTAATAAGATTTATAAAGCCTATCACATAGTGTCTGATAGAGTAACCAACACTGAAGATGAACTTTTGTAATAGTATTATTCATTACTTATAAAAGAGGATTTTCTTCTAATTATAGCATGGACTTCTTAAAAATAAGATTTTAAACGCATGTTAAATCTGATCAAATCTTTTTGAGCATCAGCTGAGATAATCATGATTTTTCTCCTTTAGTTCATTGACATGAGGAATTACTCTAATATTTTTGAGGTGAATCATTCTTATATTCCTTGGATAAACCCTCTGCAGCTTACTATTATTACTTTTTTGAAGGCACTTTTAGATTTAATTAATGAACATAGTACAAGGTAACATATTATTTAAGGATCTTTTCTACTACATGTATAAATGGAATGGGCCTATAATGTTCTTTCCCTGATGTTTCCTTTTCTGACACTGGAATCAAGATTACACTAACCTCATAAAAAGAGTTGGGCATCTTTTTTCCATTTTTCTAAAATAATTTATATAAAATAGTGAAGAATTACTCCTTGAAAATTTGGTAGAATTCTCCTGTAAGGCCAAGATAGCCTGGGTTTTAGGGGAGAAATAGTCTGTGATTACCATTTTAATTCCTTTAATACTTGACTGCTCTATTGAAATTCTCTTTCTTGCACCAATTTTTATATTTTTTCCAGTTTTTATATTTTATACATTTCTAGAACTATTTCCATTTCATCTGTGTTTTCAAATTCATTAATGTAAGCTGTTTATAATAGTTTTTTGTCATCTTAAAATAACTGGTATCTTCTTATTTTCCCTTTTTAATATTAACTTTGATTTAATTGTATCTTCCCCATTTTCTCTTGCTTAATCTTACTATAGGTATGTTTGGCTTATTATTTTCATCTTTTCAAAGAACCAGCATTTAGTTTTGCTAATCCTGTTCTCACCTTTAATATTCCAGCCCTCCTTGTTTTTTTTTGTTTTTTTTTGTTTTGGTGGAGGGGTGTAATGATTAGTTGTTCTAAGTCCAAATTTTTGAGATGAATACTAGTCATTAGAAAAAACTTTTATTATGGAAATTTCATACATATATTTATATGTATATTATTATTTTATATTATATGTTTTATATTATTTATATGTAATTTTATATTAGTTTATATAACAAAATATAAAATATGTGAAATATATTATTAATATAAAAATATAGAACAGTATGTAAAATATTATATACTATATATTATTTTATATATTATATATACATATATAAAGTAGAGAGGATGGAACATAAGCCTGCACACAGCATTAGCAGTTCCGTTTTGGACAATCTCCTCTCCTCTCTACCCCGGCCACTTCTCTCCCCCTCCGGGTCAAACCCCATACATCATAGCATTTAACCTACAAATATCCACATGATAATCTCCAAATATACAGATTCTTTTTTGAAATATAACCACAATGCCATTATCCTACCTAAAATATTAAAAACTGAGTGATATCTTTTTTGAACCTTGTATTTTATTTTATTATTTCATTTCACTTCAGAAAGGACACTTAACATGAAATCTATTAACAAATTGTTTTTAAAGATTTTATTTATTTGACAGAGAGTGCGAGAGAGCACAAGCAGGGGGAACAGTAGAGGGAGAGGGAGAAGCAGGCTCCCTGCTAAGCAGGGACCCCAATGCGGGGCTGGATCCCAGGACCCTGAGATCATGACCTGAGCCGAAGGCAGATGCTTAACCATCTGAGCCACCCAGGAGCCCCAGTTATTAACAAATTTATAAGTAATATCTAATTCTGGTTTTGATTTGCATATCCTTGATGGTCAGTGATGTTGGGCATCTTATCCTATATCTTATGTATTGTTGGTATAGCAGAAGATTAATCCTAAGCCATCTGTATGGCTTTCTTTAAGAAAGGTCTATTTAAAACTCCTTTGCCCATTTTAATTGGGTTATTTGATTTTTTTTCTGTAGAGTTGTAGGAGTTCCCTATTTTAGAAATTAACCCTTTTTCAGACAGTTTGCAAATATTTTCTCCCACCCATGGGTTGCCTTTTCCTTCTTTGATTGTTGCCTTTGCTGTGCAGAAGTTTTTTAGTTTGATGTAATCCTACTTGTTTTTCTTTTATTTTCTATGCTATTGGTGTAATATCCATGAAATTGTTGTCAAGACCAATGTCATGAGATGTTTCTCCTATGTTTTCTTTTGGGAGTTTTACAGTTTCAGGTGTTAAATCAAAGTCTTTAATCAATTTTGAGTTGATTTTGTAAATGAGGTAAGATAAGGATCCAATTTCACTTTTTCACACTTGGATATCCAGTTTTCCCAACACCATTTGTTGAAGAGACTGTCTTTGTTCCATTGGACATTCTTTCCTGCTTTGTCAAAGATGAGTTGACCATAGAGTTGAGGGTCCATTTCTGGGTTCTCTATTCTGTTCCATTGATCTATGTGTCTGTTTTTGTGCCAGTACCATGCTGTCTTGATGATGACAGCTTTGTAATAGAGCTGGAAGTCCGGAATTGTGATGCCGCCAGCTTTGCTTTTCTTTTTCAACATTCCTCTGGCTATTCAGGGTCTTTTCTGGTTCCATACAAATTTTAGGATTATTTGTTCCATTTCTTTGAAAAAAGTGGATGATATTTTGATGGGGATTGCATTGAATGTGTAGATTGCTTTAGGTAGCATTGACGTCTTCACAATATTTGTTCTTCCGATCCATGAGCATGGAACGTTTTTTCCATTTCTTTGTGTCTTCCTCAATTTCTTTCATGAGTATTTTATAGTTTTCTGAGTACAGATCCTTTGTCTCTTTAGTTAGATTTATTCCCAGGTATCTTAAGGTTTTGGGTGCAATTGTAAATGGGATCGACTCCTTAATTTCTCTTTCTTCTGTCTTGTTGTTGGTGTATAGGAATGCCACTGATTTCTGTGCATTGATTTTATATCCTGCCACTTGACTGAATTCCTGTATGAGTTCTAGCAGTTTTGGGGTGGAGTCTTTGGGGTTTTCCACATAAAGTATCATATCATCTGCAAAGAGTGAGAGTTTGACTTCTTCTTTGCCGATTTGGATGCCTTTGATTTCTTTTTGTTGTCTGATTGCTGTGGCTAGGACTTCTAATACTATGTTGAATAGCAGTGGTGATAGTGGACATCCCTGCCGCGTTCCTGACCTTAGGGGGAAAGCTCTCAGTTTTTTCCATTGAGTATGATATTCGCTGTAGGTTTTTCATAGACGGCTTTTATGATATTGAGGTATGTACCCTCTATGCCTATACTCTGAAGAGTTTTGATCAAGAAAGGATGCTGTACTTTGTCAAATGCTTTTTCTGCATCTCTTGAGAGGAAAATATGGTTCTTGTTCTTTCTTTTGTTAATGTATTGTATCACGTTGATTGATTTGCGGATGTTGAACCAAACTTGCAGCCCAGGGATAAATCCCACTTGGTCGTGGTGAATAATCCTTTTAATGTACTGTTGGATCCTATTGGCTAGTATTTTGGTGAGAATTTTTGCATCCATGTTCATCAGGGATATTGGTCTGTAATTCTCCTTTTTGATGGGGTCTTGTCTGGTTTGGGGATCAAGGTAATGGTGGCCTCACAAAATGAGTTTGGAAGTTTTCCTTCCATTTCTATTTTTTGGAACAGTTTCAGAAGAATAGGTATTAATTCTTCTTGAAATGTTTGGTAGAATTCCCCTGGGAAGCCATCTGGCCCTGGGGTTTTGTTTGTTGGGAGATTTTTGATATCTGCTTCAATTTCCTTAGTGGTTATAGGTCTGTTCAGGTTTTCTATTTCTTCCTGGTTCAGTTTTGGTAGTTGATACATCTCTAGGAATGCATCCATTTCTTCTAGATTATCTAATTTGCTGGCATAGAGTTGCTCATAATATGTTCTTATAACTGTTTGTATTTCTTTGGTGTTGCTTGTGATCTCTCCTCTTTCATTCATGATTTTGTTGATTTGGGTCATTTCTCGTCTCTTTTTGATAAGTCTGGCCAGGGGTTTATCCATCTTGTTAATTCTTTCAAAGAACCAGCTCCTAGTTTCATTGATCTGTTCTACTGTTCTTTTAGTTTCTATTTCATTGATTTCTGCTCTGATCTTTGTTGGTACTACCTCTTGTTCTTTTTTTGAGGTGATTTTTTCCATCTTGTCATTTTGTCCAGAGGAGAATAGATGAATGAGAGAACAAAATGCTAACAGGGTAACAACGTCCCCGGAAAATATACTCTAAACAAATCAGAAAAGACCTGAAGCAGTGGGAAAAGAAAGGGAAAGAGAGAGAGAGAAAAAAAAAAAAAAAGATAAAGATAAAAGGAAACAAAAACAGAACAAAACAGAACAAAAACAGAATATGATCAAATATGATCAGGCTGGTGCATAGATCAGTGCCACACACTAGATTTTGTTGTATTTTGGTCTGTTAGAAGAAAGTGCCTCCCAAAATTTTAAAGAAAGAAAAACTTATATATGTACAAAAATAAGGGTTGATATGATGAAGGGATGGAATATGACTGTAAAGATGGAAATTATAAAAAAATTTATAAAAGGAATTGTTAAGAAGTTGTTTGAAAAAAGAAAGAAAAGAATTTAAAAAAAAAAAAAGGAAAAGGAGAGAATGTGATCAGGCAGGGAAGTAGGAAAAAACCGTACACTAGAGATTTAGGGTATATTTTGATCTGTTAGAAGAAACTATCTCAAAATTTTAAAGAGAGAACAACTTATATATATAAGCCAAAAATACGGGTAACTACTATGAAGGGATAGAATATGACTCTAAAAATGAAAAATAAAAATGTTTTTTAAAAAAGGGATTGATAAGATGTTGGTTGAAAAAGGGAAAAAAAAAAGTAAAAAAAAAATTAACTTTGAAAGACTAAAGAATCATGGTAAAAAAGCCGTGAATTCTATGTGCAGAAGTCCCCTAGCGCTGGAGTTCTGCCGTTCTCATTGATCGGTGAACTTGGTCTTGGCCGGCTGTTCTCGCTGATCTTCTGGGGAGGGGCCTGTTGCCGTGGTTTCCAAATGTCTCTGCCGGAGGCGGAAGTGCCCCGCCCTTGCCCCCTCCCGGCTGAGTCATCTGCTGCTCTCCGGGGCTTTTGTTCCCTGCGAGCTTTCCGTACAGCTTTGGAGGCGGAGAGTGAACATGGCGGCCTCCCAATCTCCACCCCGGAGGAGCCGAGAACTCGGGGCCCCGCTCCTCAGTGAGCCCCCAGAGAGAAGCCGTCAGTCACTCCCGGCTCCCCGGTCTCCGGCCGCACTCCGTGCTCGCCCGGCCTGTTACCGCGCGCCTCTATCTCCGGTACCCGACCCGGTCTGGAGTCTCCAACCCAGCAGATCCCTGCGGTGCCCTCCCGCGCGGCTCCTCCCCGGGGAGGAAGGTGAGTCTCCCCGGATCTGCCACTTGTGGGGTCCCTGCTGGAGGAGCAGGGCCCCGACTGTGCCGCGGATCACGGTCAATGGCCACCCCGAGCTGAGAGCCCGCGCCTGGGCTCCGCCTCTGCAGCCGGCTTCCCTGCTCCGATCCCTGGGAGCTCTGCCGCACTCAGGCACCCCCGGTCTTCCTGTGACCCTGAGGGTCCTGAGACCACACTGTCCCGGGGGTTCCACCCCCCGCTCAGCCACCAGAGTGACGTCCCTCGGCGGAGCAGACTTTTAAAAGTTCCGATTTTGTGCTCCGCGGCTCTATCACTTGCCAGAAGCGGCCGACGGAGGCCCCTCCCCCGCCATCTATCCTCCCCAATATCGCCTCGGATTCACTTCTCCGCACGTCCTACCTTCCAGAAAGTGGTCGCTTTTCTGATGAGAGAGTTGTTGCTCTTCTTTTCTTCGATCTCCTGTTGAGTTCGTAGGTGTTCAGAATGGCTTGATCCCTATCCAGCTGAATTCCTGAGAGGAGACGAAATCCAGGTCTCCTACTCCTCCGCCATCTTGCTCTGCGCCCCCCCCCCTTTTTTAAAGTATGCTCCACACCCAGCATGGAGCCCAGTTCAGAGCTTGAACTCATGACCCTGAGATAAACATCTGAGCTGAGATCAAGAGTCAGATGCTTATCCGATTGAGCCACCCAGACACCCCTGGTTCCTTTTGATTATCATTTTTTTTGAAATATATGAACTTTTTTATATGTTTGCCTAAAACTCATCCTGAGTAGGGCCAGAACTCTGATTCAGATTAGTTGAAATAATTGTTGATGCTTTTGTGCATGTGAGTTTATTTGGAATTTACTTCTTCCCCATCAATGGATATAGGATCTGTGATATATATACATATGTACATATATATATGCATATATGCATTCTCCCCCTCTGTCCCTGGCACGGTGGGTTCCTACAGCTGTGATTTGTGTGAATATGATTCTCCTGTCACTTGCTCATCTTGTTTTTCTCATCACAGGAGCGTTTTACACCTCAGGGTGAGCTTCTCTCCTTTCACTTCCTTTCCTTTGAGAAGCTTCTTTTTCTTGTTCTTTCTGTTCTATCTTGGCTTTTTCTCTCGACTTCTTCCCACTCACATTTCTGCTCAATCTTCACTGTTTTTGACAGTTTCTCTACCTATTTTGACTTATAGGGTTTTAGCTTTCTCCTGTTTTCACAAAAAAAATGGATTAGTGATTTTGTTTTCCTCATTGGTTTTGAATGACTTCCAAGGAAGACAAAGAAGAGTGCTGTCTTCACACTTGTAGTCATTTTATTGTTTATGAATGTCTTCCACATGTCAGGTTTTTTCTATAAGGCTGGCTGTTGTAATACAAGTAACAAGGTATTTATTTGCATTCTGAAGGAATCCGATCTGGGAAGGGTTCTTGAGCAGGGTAGAATTTTGAATAATAAGCTCTAAATTTCTCTAAACAGTGACATAGTCTATCTCATGTGTTAATTTTTCACTAGTTTTGAAAATTCTCTAGACTTAGTTCAGTAACTTAGTCACTCCTTTTTGACACCTTGTATACCTTAGGGTAATAATCACTTTTGATTAATTTAAATATTCTCTAGAAAGCCTTTCACATGAGCCCTGGCCAATAGTTTGTGTTCAATAAATGTTAGCTTTCTATGCTATGTTCTTTATGCTTGTCATCCACTGAGTACTTACAGTAGTCTGCTATTAACCCTATTACCAGACCAGGACACTGGGGAGCAGAGAAGTTAAATTACTCACCCAAGCTGAGTGGCAAACCCAGCTGTTTTACCCCCTCTGCTTGTCCCCACCCTCTGCTCTTACTCTCTCTTTTAAAAAAATCTTTATGTCATTTGGGGCGCCTGGGTGGTTCAGTTGGTTAAGCGTCCGATTCTTGATTTCAGCTCAGGTCATGATCTCAGGGTCATGGGATCGAGTCCCACATCGGGCTCTGTGCTCAGCAGGAAGTCTGCTTGAGATTCTCTCTTTCTCCCTCTGCTCCTCCCCCACTTGCTCTCTCTCTCTCTAAAATAAATAAATATTTTTAAAAAATCTTTACATTATTCTGCTTACTTTGAGAATCACTGAGAAACTACCCATTATTTCTCTTTTAAAAATGAAACCATCTTTGCTCCTTTGTGGTTTTATTGGGTTCTTTTCCCCCCTTTTAGAACATGGTTATGGTAGAAAGCATCACTTCATAAGGGCCTGATTCCTGTTTATGTCAATGGAAACATTGTTTCTTGTTTCCTAAGACTGTGTTCCTACTTACATGTCCTACACTTGGGACCTGTCTTTTTTACAGTAACATGGCTTTGTGAACTCCTGTCTCATCTCCTTTCCATGGACCGCCCTTTCCTGGGTCCCCCTTTCTCCTCTTTCAGAGACCCCTGCTCCCCTTTCTCCTTCCCTCTAGTTCCTTTCAGCTTTCTGGTTCCTTGAAGAGGCTCTGTCACATCCGTAATCACTGTGTGCGGCTCTGGTCCTCTGTCCTTCTTTCAGACAAGCACATCTTTCTCATGCTGGCTCTGACCCCTTGTTAGAACACAAGACTGATTAGCCGTGATGCTCGCAAAGTCCCATATTCACATCCTTCAGAGATGCAGGTGGCTGGAGGGGATTAAGGTGTGCAGGAGATTTACTGAAGGAAGTTCTGTGAAGAATAAAGGAGGAAAAATGAGCAGTTTATTTTTTACTTTTTTGCCATTGCCCTTAGAGTCAGATCCAAATATATATATATGGCCAAGAGTGATGTCATGGAGCTTACCCCCTGTGTTTTTTTTTTCCTAGGAGTTTTATGGTTTCTGGTCTTACATTCAAGTCTTTAATCCATTTTAAGTTAGTTTTTGTATATGGTGTAAGACAGTGATCCTATTTTATTCTTTCGCATATGACTGTTCAGTTTTCTGAACACTAGTTATTGAAGAGACTGTCCCTTCCTCACTGTATAGTCTTACCTCTGTTGTCATAAATTAAATGACCACATATGCCTGGGTTTATTTCTGGGCTCTCTATTGTTCCATTCATCTATGTGTCTGTTTGGATTACTACAGGTTTGTAATGTAGTTTGAAGTCAGGAAGTGTGATGCCTCCAGCTTTGTCTTTTTTTCTCAAGATTGCTTTGGTGATTTGGGATCCTTGGTGATTCCATACAAATTTTAGGGTCGTTTGTTCTATTTCTATGAAAATATTATTTGGTATTTTGATAGAGATTGCATTGAATCTATAGATTGCTTTGGGTAATATGGACATTTCAACAGTATTAATTCTTCTAATTCATGAGTACAGAATATCTTTCCATTTATTTGTGTCATCTTCAATTTCTTTCATCAATGTCTTCTAATTTTCAGTGTACAGGTTTTTCACCTCCTTGGTTAAATTTATTTCTAGGCATTTTATTCTTTTTGATACAATTTATTTATTATTTTTAATATATTTTTTAAGATTTTATTTATTTATTTGACAGAGAGCACAAATAGGCAGAGCCATAGACAGAGGCAGAGGGAGAAGCAGACTCCCTGCTGAGCAGGGAGCCTGATGTGGGGCTCGATCCCAGGACCCTGGGATCATGACCTGAGCTGAAGGCAGATGCTTAACCAACTGAGCCACCAGGCACCCATTTTTGATGCAATTTAAATGGGATTGTTTTTCTTAATTTCTCTTCTCGATAGTTCATTGTTAGTGCATAAAAATGCAACAGATATTTGCATATTGGTTTTGTATGCTGCAACTTTATTGAATTTATTTAGTAGTCCTAACAGTTTCTTTGGTGGAGTCTTTGTAGTTTTCTATATGTAATACTAGATTATCTACAGATAATGAGTTTTACTTCTTCCTTTCCTATCTGGATGGCGTAACTGGGTTATCTTTATTTTATTTTATTTTTGCTATTCAGTTGTATGAGTTCCTTATATATTTTTGGAATTAACCCCTTATCAGAAATATGGTTTGCCAGTATTTTCTCCATCCTGTGGGTTGTCTCTTCCCTCTATTGATTATTATCTTTGCTGTGCAGAAGCTTTTTAGCTTGATGTAGTCTCATTTGTCTATTTTTTTTTTTAAAGATTTTATTTATTCATTTGAGACACAGAGATACAGAGAGAGAGAGAGAAAGCATGAGCAGGGAGAGAGGCAGAGGAAGAAGCAGGCTCCTCGCTGAGCCAGGAGCCCGATGTGGGGCTCGATCCCAGGACTCTGGGATCATGACCTGAGCCGAAGGCAGATGCTTAACCATCTGAGCCCCCCAGGTGCCCCCCATTTGTCTATTTTCATTTGTTGTCTGTGCTTTTGGAGTCATATTTGTGAAATCATTGCCAAGACCAGTGTTTTTTTCTCCTGTGCTTTCTTCTTAGAGATTTACAGTTTTATGTTTACATCTTTAATCCATTAAGAGTTGATTGTTGTGTCTGGTGTATGATAAGATCCAATTTCAATCTCTAGTACCTGGATATGTCGTTTTCCCAACTCCATTTGTTGAAGACAAGGAATCCCCATTGTCCTTTTCCCATTGTGTGTTCTCGGCACTCTCATTGAGGATCAGATGACTGTATACGTGTGGGTTTATTTCTGGGCTTTTCATTCTGTTCCATTGGTCTATATGTTTGTCTTTATGCCAATACCTTGATGACGGAAATTACGTAAAACAAAAGCAAATGGAAAGACATTCGTGTTCATGGTCTGGAAGACTTAATATTGTTAAAAGTTTCTTTCTACCCAAAGTGATCTATAGATTCAGTGCTGTGCCCATCAAAACCCTAATGGCAGCTTTTACAGAAATAGAAATAAACAACCCTAAAATTCATGTGGAAGCATGAAAGATCCAGAATGGCCAAAGAAATCTTGAGGAAAAAGAACAAAGCCAGAGGCGTCATATTTCTTGATTTCAAAATATATTTCAATGATATAGTATTTGAAACAGAATGGTACTGGCTATCCATTGATTCTAAAATGTACCAGAACCAGCATAATTAGTACCTACATAAAAATATTTTGTGAATATTACACCAGAGGGATAGAAGTTAAAATAATTTGCTGGTGCGTTCATCCTAGAAACAACTTTCACTCAGGTTGATTCATTGTGTCAATTTGCTGAGATGTGATTGGACACCAGAGCATAAAGGTGAGGCCACTATCATTTCTCCTTACTAAAAAGTGAGGAGGGAATTTAATAGACTCCTACAGAGAGGAATATTATCCCATGCCCTCCTAAAGAATTCTTGTTATTTTGTGATCCTTAGAGACTCTGATTGTACCTATGACTAGGTGTGGATACTTGCTTGGGCCTGGGTGTGTTCATCTCTGCCTTCAAGTGAACAGGAGTGGTGGGTTTTTAGCTTTAACATTTTGTAATCTCAAAGCAGCAGACAAACTGACCTCCAAAAGGAGGTGGCAACAAAGAGGCCGTCTGGGAACGCGAGGCAGGGAATCCACACCGGGGCGTCTGCATGCAGGGCTGAGCGCAGAACCAGTCTCCAGGTTGATAGAAGACATACAAAGGTGTTTCTTAAAATGTCCACACAAGATCCTCTTCCAAAGGCTTGCCGAAGTGGTCAGAAGCTGTTTGTCCCCTTTAACGCCCTGGTAGGCAGAAATAAAATAAATCGGAATAAAAGAAGCTCTGGAGGCACATACAGCAGATTTAGATCTATGGTTTGTGTATTTATTATTTGATCTTTTGTCTGGTTTCCTGGCCCATGCTTCTGTCAGCCTGATACTAATTCTAATACCAATGACACTGATACCAATGATGATAAATACCAAATGGATGGAATACAACCCAAGAGCCAGACATTCTTCTGAATACAGACATATCCCATTGTATTGACTTCCCTTTATCGTGCTTCACAGATGCTGTGTTTTAGGCAAAGTTTTGCAAGGTCCAGAACTTTAGTGGAGGAAGTTGCTGCCGACGGGGTGGAAACAGCAAGAGAACCCGGATCAGAAGTGGAGCCTGAAGATGGGGCTGATCTGCTGCAATCTCGTGATCAGACCTGAACGGATGAGGAGTTGCTTTTTGTGGATGAGCAAAGACAGTGGTTTCTTGGGATGGAATCTACTGGCGAAGGTGCTGTGAAGATTGTTGAAATGACAGCAAAGGACTCAGAATATGACAAATTTAGAGTTGATAAAGCAACGGCAGTTTTGAGAGAATGGACTCCAATTTGGAAAGAAGCTTGGCTGTAGATGAAATGCTATCAAACAGCATTGCATGCTACAGAAAATTCGTTGGTGAAAGCCAATCAATGCGACACATTTCATTGTTGTCTTATATTAAGAACTTGCCGCGGCCGCCCCAGCCTTCAGCAGCCACCACCCCGATGAGTCGGCAGCCCTCAGCACTGAGGCAAGACCCTCCACCAGCAAAAAAATCATGACTTACTGAAAGCTCAGATGATGCTTAGCAGCTTTTAGCAATAAAGTATTTTTATATTACGGTATATGTACGTTGTTTTTAGTACACTTAATAAACTATTATACACTTCATAGACTACGGTATAGTGTAAACATAACTTTTATATGAACTGGGAAGCCAAGAATGTTGTTGGACTTGCTTTATTGTGATAGTCAGTTTATTGCAGTGGTGTTGAACTGAGCCAAAAATACCCCTGAGGTATGCCTTTCCTTTCTGTAAATTATCTCAGTTAATCCTCACAATAGCCCCATGAAATAGACATTTCGCTTATTTTAGAGATGGGGAAACTGGAAGGTAGAGAGTTTGAGCAATTTATACAAGGTCAAGCTTCTAGTAAGTGTGAGTTGGACATAAGTCGTGGGCATCTAGAGCCCATGCGCTTCATCGCTTTGCCCTGCTTTCTCCCTGCGTGACTCTAGGCTGTTGGGTTGGCATCATTAATTTCTCGGTTTCTGTGCTTACGGGTGAGCCAGTTACCAGTTTCTGTTGCTGCCTGCAGCCTGCTGTTTCTCCCTTTGCAACCTCTGTCCTTCCTATCAGCACACCTGTGCATGCCGTGTTTGGCCCAGTCCCAGCTCTTCGGCTGACTTTAACATGACAGAGCTTGAGTTACGGAGATGGTAAATGCACGGTCTGTTACTTATCTGTCGCTGCTGTAACACATGACCAAAGTGCATGGGTGAAAACCCCGGAAATGCTTTTTCTCCCACTGAGGAAGGCCAGAAGTCTGAAATCAAGGTGTCCGTAGAGCTGTGCTCCTCCAGGGGCTCCAGGGGCGAATCCATTCTTGGCGTCTCCCCGCTTCCAGGGGCCGTCAGCATTCCTTGACCCGTGACTCCAATCTCTACCTCCGTGGTTACATCGTGTCTTTCTCTTCTGTCAAAGTTCCTTCTACCTCACTTTTTGAAGGACAGGTGTCCCACCCTGATAATCCAGGATAGAGGACACTCCTCGAAATCCTTAGTTTAATCACGTCTTTTACCACATAAGGTGATTTCATTCTTTCACCATATAGCAAGGTAATATTTGCAGGTGCTTCAGAGTAGGATGTGGACAGATCTTTGAGGGGGACACCCTTCAACCCAATAGACATGGCAAGACAGCAGTCACTCGTTTGCACAATTGCTAATCGATTCCTGAATTGCAATAAAGCTGGTACCTCTCCCGAGTACAGAGAGCTACTGTCAATGGGCTGGCGCTTGCTTTGGAGGTAAAATCAGCGTGTTATTCATAAGATGATATGTAATGTCCCCTCTCGACCCTTATAATTGCTTTTCTGGTGCTCTGTGCAAACGGGCAGCAACACCAGGCTTTTAGTATTGTACTTAGAAGGGGTCGAAGTGCTTTGTTTCTCTTGGATATTGGCAGGCGATAAAAATGATGTGAAGATTTTAATCATCTCTGAGGACAAAAATATTTTTTGCATGTTGCTAGAAAGCTTCTTTCCTGAATTTGATGAAAGAATAATACTGTCTTCTCCAGTCATTCCATGCTGATACTCTAGGTGATCAGCCTATAAGGACCCCAAAACCTGCCCGAGGTTCTAGTCACTCTACTTATAATCTGGATATTTCCATAAAAACAGAACAGTAGCTGCTAGAAAACAGAGATCATAAGTGTAAAATGCTATTTTTTACAATTTATTTTGGGTCCTCATTTCCATAATCTTTTCTTTTTTAGTGTTTTCACTTACCTGGCATTGATTTTAGTTTTTTATTTTTATTTTATTTTTTTGAGATTTTATTTATTTATTTGACACAGAGAGAGAGCACAAGCAGGGGAAGTGGCAGCAGGAGAGGGAGAAGTAGACTCCCTGCTAAGCAAGGAGCCCGATGCGGGGCTCGATCCCAGGACCCTGAGGTCATGACCTGAGCAGAAGGCAGATGCTTAACCGAATGAGCCACCCAGGAGCCCCAGTTTCTTGTTTTTAGTTGAAAAACATTTCATACACAATCTTTGGATAACAGGTAGATTGTTGTAGAGCAGAGTACGTGGTGTGATAGTTGGGTATTCAGACAGATGTAGGTGGAGTCTTGACCCTGCCACGTGATGCCTGGGTGACTTTGGCAAATGGAATTTGCCCTACTTACTTTGGCAGGTTGCGGTGAGGGCCAGAAATGACATCAATAAACCCCCTGAAGACAATTTGTTGCATGAATGAGTGAACACTCTCCAGGTTCTCTAGAGGTAAAAGAAAGATAAAAATTTCCTTTGACTTCGTAGAGCTGAGTGTTTTGCAAATAGAGACACCTACATTTCCATATTCAGTGACAGAAAGTTAACGTAGGGGAAAGCCTGACTATTAGCCAAATGCTGTGTGAACACCAACAAAGCCCACTTCAGCTTGAGTAGCGGTGCCCTATGATTAAACAGTGCCATCGCTGGGGAAGAATTCTGAGGATAATTGCGTGATAGTGAGATATTTTTGGAAAGAGAAATGGTAGAAAACTCATCCAGTTAAAATGACTTTCTTTCTATAGGAATTTCATTGGTAGTGAAACAGTTTGCTCTGTCAGTCGCTGGTGGGCGAGGGGATTTTTGCTAACACATTACTGTTCCCATGTTGATTGGCTTTGAACTACGACACTTACCTATGTGACGTGACCAGAAAAACCCTAACTACGTGTCCATGAGTCTGTGGCCCTTTAAAGGACAGACAGTGATGTTTGAACGCATATGTTTTCCTTCTTAACTCCTATCATTCTACTGTATTTTCTCGTCTCTAAGTTTTGCATTGTATGATATTTCTGTTCCTATTTTCATATTCTCCCCTATGTGTTATCAGAAGGGACACTCAGAAGAAGAGCAAGGCTGCATACCTATTTTATTCAGCCTCTGCAAACTATTTGAACTCTATGAGGGCACTTAGGAGATACTAACTGCTAACACTGAGCACATGGATGTGCTCCCTCAGTGGCAAGTAAAGTGTGGTTGTGCCTGAGAGGAGGTACCAAGCCATGTCTAGAAAGACCGTGGGCTCTGAAGCCCACAGACCTGGATTCAGACGTTGGCTTTTCCACTTACATTGCTTTTCGACCTTGAGAAAACCTCTGAGTTTCTATTTCCTTATTTTGGAAATAATTATCATAATATATATCAAAAGAGTTGTTTGGAAGGAACCAGCTGGTATTGTGTTTGAGTCATGGCAGATGCATAGTGTCTAAATTCCCTTCTCCTTTCTTTTGAATGGAAAATAACTCCCTCCCCAAACACATATTCCTCAAACAAAATAAAATGAAACCAAACGACCCCATATAGATAATCAGATCTTGCTATTCACCTCTCTTTGATTTTTAGGAAAAAATTTTAAACCAAGGTTGCATTTCCTTTCATAATAGGGGAAAAAAAAAAAAAGCAGTAAGGACCAGTAATTTGATCAGGTGTTGGGACTGTTCGGTACTATTCTTCAGTGGGATGTCCTGCTTTCTGCAGTGCATGCTCTGCTTGTATGTTCCTACTTCTGTTTGCTTTATAGAAGTCGTTTGCATAATTTTATATCCAGGGGATATATTAGCTACAGTGAGTCATTTTAGCCATATGATGCAATCACTCATTCACCACATATTGTTCAAAATATTCATTGCAGAAATAGAATTGCTGAAACAAATAGACCTCAGGTGGGTAATTCTGAAAGCAGATTGACTAACACAGTTTTCTTCTTCTATCTCCACACTTATTTGCTCTTGCATTCATTCAGGTCTGTTTGTAGAAAGCTGATCCGTTAATTTAATACATGTTTACGTATACCTACAATGCAGTAATCATGGGCTCCAGTGGCAAAGAATAGAAAATTATACATAGATGTACATATAGACACGTAGGAACACACATACACACATTCGAGTATATATCCATAATATAGATTGAATAAGCAAGTAAATAAGTAAGTTTTATACGTATATATATTAACTTCAATTGTCCTACCCATTTGGAGGAGGGATTTGAGGTAGCTTGCAGAAGCTGAGATGGACAAGTGAAGGGTTTTGCCATCCTGGGTAGGAGTGGAATTACTGATACAATGTAGCAGTCTCTGGAGTTAGCTCGCCTTTGATTTCTGGCTGCGCGGATTCTGACAAAGTTAGGAAATCTCTTTGCAGCCTCAGTGAAACTACGCACGGAAGATTTATATGCTTGAGCGTGTGTGTGTGTGTGTGTGTGTGTGTGTGCGTGTGGTTGGGTTTAAAGGTTGAAAGTAGAGAAGGAAGACTGGGACTCCCAGAGCTAAGATCCGGTGGGATCACTCCCAGCCTCCTGGTTGTCTTCACTGATGACAGCCTCTTGACCGAGTTAATTTTCTGTAACTGAAACTAGAGGCTTTGTAAACATGGTCCTTGCTTTGTTTTTGTTCTCACTGGCTCCTTTCTGCTTAGTCCCAGTGAGACACACAGACGGGCTGGCTCCAGGCTCTACAGTGTGCAGTTGGCGAATGTTACATGCTAAAAGAAAATCTGAATGCTGGGTTGTATCCTAAACCAGATAAAGTGCTGATCGACTTCTGTAGATGGGTTACAGGGCTGTGTTTTGGAGGGATTTCTTGAAATCTGTTGTCCACATTCTGATTGAGACCTCAGAGTGCCTCATCCTGTATCCTCATGTACTGACGTCTTTGCTCTAAAGGGGATAAAAGTAGATCTTATCCAGAGAGTAAGCATAATCATATCTTATTTTTAGACAGAAAATGTTCTCAAGGAAATTGGGATTTAAACGAGTTTAGTATTGTCCATTAAGGCAATATGAAAGCAACTCAACTCAACTCAGCATTTGCTGAGCCCCTGCTGTCTGTCAAACATCCTAAAAGCACTGGAAAACAAAGATGGATAATACACAAACACATTTTCGAAAACCAGCAAGAGAAGGAAAGAATCCTCATCTTTCCTATTTTGAAGTATTCCTCAGGGTATCCAAATAGTTGATGAGAAGGGGTTTCTCTTTACGGGGGTATTTAGGCTATTAAATGCAGAATAAGTGATAATTGGGTCAGAAGGTCACATTTTACAAGGCTGTTATGAACTCAGTTGTGTCTCCTCCAAATTCTTATGTTGAAGCCTCACCCCCTAGTGTGACTATATTCGGTTAGCCTCCAGAACTGTGAGAAGAGACATTTCTGTGCGTGAAGCCACCGGGTCTGTGGTATTTTGCGATGGAAGGCCTAGCAGAAAAACCCAATTGCCTAGCGAGGTAATGATTCTAAGCAGTGATCATCCGTGACTACTAACAGCACAGAAAGAGGACCAGAAAATAAATGTCTCATAATAGAGGTAGATGTTGAAGTCATATTGCCAGAAATTCTAGCCTGTTTCTGTTAAGCTTCTAGACCTAATTTATAGCAAATACAAGGAGTCAGGGAATGTTTTATATGACAACATGGTGATAGAGTTAGCAGAAGCCTGTCTCTGGGAAACTCTTCAAGACAGATAAGCCAGTTTCTTCAACACATAAATTACAGGGAAGAAAAAGGAATAGGAGGGAAAAGAAACTCTATGGTTTAAAAAAGAGACATATCTACTGACTGCAGTTTATGGGCTTTGTGACAATCCCCATTAACGAGCACACAGTACAAAATGTTCTGAAACAGAGAAATGTGAGTACCAACCGGACATTTCATGAAATTAATGAATTACCTAATTACTAGCAGGGATAATGGAATTGTGATTATATTTCACAAAGATAACTATCTTTTAAAGATATGTGTTGACATATTTGTGGATGGAAATGATACTGATGTCCAGGAAGGGTTTCAAAATAATCCGGAAGAGGGGAAAGTATGTGGGAAAATGGACGAAGCAAAATTGGCCTTGAGTTGATAATGGTCTGAGGAGGGTGATGGGTGAGCAGGGGTTCATAATATTCTTCTCTCTACTTATTTGCAGATGTTTGAAAGTTCCCATAACAAATACCTTAAGAGAAAGTTAGAAAATGCGTAAAACCCCCATCTTGCCCTGAAGGATCTCAAAATGTAATAAGATGGGCATGCATGCGTGCAGATCATTGCGATAGCACGTGAAGGACAATGAAGGGAGACAACAGAGCAGCTAGGCTGTTTATTATTAGAATTTCAGTGTTTTTCCAGCCAGAGGCAATGTGTTCTGCCTGTTGATTTGTGCATTTACCACCTAGAGGCAAATTCATAAAGACATGAATTTTCTTTGAAAAGTTTACTTGGCTATTTTCTATAGGCTTCAGACCTGCTGAAAGATCTTCCCCTCCTTCTTCTCAATTCTTTGCTAATAAAAGATGCTCATAAAGAGTCCACACAGCAATGGTGGTTTCTCTGTGAAATTGTTAAGTGTGACATTTGGCATTTAATGGTGACATAACCGTATTTCATTATGCCGAATGAATGGTGGTTTGCTAAATCTCCTGTCATTTAACCTTATCAAGCCCCGGTTTCTTCATCTGTAAAATTAAAATGCTAATGATGTCAGAATCTCTTGAACATGGTGTGATAGATGTTAGGTCCTCTGTCTCCACAAGGATTGTTTGTTGCAAACAAACGGTACACTCTGGCTCTTTTAGGAAGGAAGAAGCAAATTTTTAAAAAAGATATTAGGCAGTCATGGAATATGTTGAAGGGTCAGAGAAACAGGCTGGAAGCTAAGCCGAGCTTTGGAAATCAAGCCTCAGAACCACACTGCAGAACCGGCATGATAATAAACTGGCCTGCCATCCTGCTCCTCCCCATGCCCTGGGAGCCGGGGCCCTGACTCCGCAAATGGGACATAGACGACGAGGACATCACTTTCACTGTTCCCTGTCACTGGTGTCAGACAGATGATGCCCCCTCCAAGCCTCGTATCTTTAGGCTACTCGCTCACAGCTTGCAGTCGGGGATAGGCGTTTATGACAGGTGAAAGCTAGGTGTCATGCCTTCATCCTGCAAGGGGGCTGGGGAGCAAGGTATTCTGGATGCCACCTTATGGGCAGAATGGGGTGTAGGGCTCTCAGAGAGGGTAAGGGTCGTCAGAAGAAGCTGGATTCCTTCTTACTGCACTCAGCTCCAATAACAGCATTACCTTCTTTTCTTTTGTCTGCATCTACTAAGCACTTAGCAAGGGGCCGAATGAGACTACAAACAGCCCCACTTTGCAGATGAGCAAATGGAGGTACGAAGAGCTTCATTTGCCCTTGGTTGGTTAGCGGCAGAGCCAGGACCCGGACCTCTGTCCGACTCCCAGCTCCGAATGGGGATCCCTATATGATGCTGTCTCTCTGAAGGTGCTTCTGTGTTCTGAAATCCTGTTTCCTTTCCTTCAGTCCTGCCCTAGGAGCTGCTAAGTGTCCCGTCCTATTAACTCTCCACTAGTGCTATTCGTTCCAAGCTAAGCCCACACAGCAGCCTGCCCCCCCCGCCAAAGAGGTTTGGGACGGTGGGTCAGGGAAGCACATAGACTCCTCCGAGGCCCTAGTGACCACCTCGGGGTCAGAGACCTTCCTTCCTGTGTTTCCCGCCTCTTGCACAGGGCTGTGCAGTGCTGAGCATGGGCAGGGAACGCTGTGCCGTGACAAGAACATGAGCCACGCTCGTTCTGACTCGATTTCAAATCTTGACTTCATCACTGATGGGCAGCGTTGGCTTCGGGAGGTGATTCAACCCGTCTGGGCCTCAGTTCTGTCCTCTGGAAAATGTGCCCTGCTTTCAGAGTTATGGTGCATACGGTCCATGGGACATTTTGGCCCCTGCCACCCCACGCCATGTGTCTTAGCCCATTCTGCAGAAAGCGGACTCGGAGACCCAGCTTCCCAGCTAGCACTTTCCCGAGCGGCAGTAACCAGCACGTGCGGCAGGAAGGAGGGACAGCCAGCCCAGGGGACGTGGTATCAAGGGGGCCAGAGCCTCTCAAAAGCACGCTGCTCGGCGCTCAGCCCCACAGGACGTTTCCAGAGAGACCTTCCAGAGTTACTGACCCTCAGAGCAATTTTTCCAGGAAAAGAACAGCGAGCAGTTTACCAGCTGGATTCTTGCCACCTCCTATTGCTTATCCATCCAAGTCTGCCCCTGAGACATTAACTATGCCCCTGGTTTGTGTGATGAGGTCCCTCTGGGCAGCCCCTGGAGAAGCCAGGATGGAATCCGGGGGATCAGAGCTGCGGGGTCTCCTTCTTGAGACGATGCCAAAGCCCCACTCCCACCCCGGAAGGGGGGATGTGCAGAGACAACGGTGGCCGGAGGTCAGTGTCACTGTTGGCTTTGTGTTTGCAGGACAAATGTGAGCCCTTATCCCCCTGCTCTGTCAAAGAAGTGAGGCCCAGGACCAGGATCTAGGGGACAGGTAGTGCGGAGCCCGTCAGGGTGGTGTAAGCTGGGTCAGAGACCCTGTTCCGGGGACTGGCTATCTTTGGGGTCATGGTGGAGAGCAGCATCCTTCCCGGCCGTTCCTGTTGTCAGGGTGCAGGCAGGCTGGACTCTGGGCTATGCTCAGGAGAGGCACCCCCCCCCCCCCCCGGGATTCTGACTCGGGAGCTATGGTTTGAAGAGTCAGGGGCTTCTCAGAGCCATTCTGGTGTGGAGAGGGAGCCTGAGATGCTATGTCAACTTTCAGGAGCCCCGATGACAGGTGTCCAACAGCAGAGGGGGGCAGTATCTTAATGGAATAGATCAATTTTATTGTGAGTTTTGGATGCCGTTCCTAACATCTGCCCATTCCAGGTCTGGTTCTCCCAGCCTCCTGGAGATCCTGTGAGCTTCTCATATCCTGTGACACAGTTCCTTTATGTTTAAATTAGCCAGAGTTCTTGTATCTAAAACCCCGAGGGACACAGTGATGACAGGAGGATGTGGATGAGTGGTGGTGTCATATTTTGGAAATGTTAACCATTTTTCCCCATTTGCTGCGTCCCTTTCCAAGCATGCATGTCATTGTACGCTTAACTTTTCTGGGCAGGGGTTTGATAGGCTTGAATCACAGGGGGAAAAAATGACAATTTCTGGCCTCCAAAGGCTGGTGACTTTGGGGAGGGCAACAACAAAGCTCCAGCAGACAAAATATTTGAGAGATATCACAAGAATGAGAGTTGAGTTTCTCTCCTCCTTCAGGCTCCCGGACAGGAAAACTCTTTCCGCAGGATAGGGAGAGGATGGAAATACGAGAAACCCTTCAAGCCGCCCGAGATGATATCTCTGCCATTTCCGGAGAATGGGCTCTCAAGGCAGACTTGAACTTGGGTTATATGGGAAAACTGAAGACTTCTTGTACCTGAGTTTGTGGCCTGAGATTTATTCATGTTCCATGTGTGACAAAAAACAAATCCCACAGAAACTTCCACCTACTCTACCAGAGGCAAAACTAAGTGCTTTATGAGCAGCACTGTTTTTAGCTCACTTATAGCTCATTAGAAGTGGGGAAATGCATGCTGTGCTCTGGCTAGTTAGCAAAAGGAAGTCGAGGGGCCTCGGGCGGTGGTGTGTTCTGGAGGGAGAGAAGTCTTAATGCTGCTTGGGAATCGCAGCCACGGAATCCTGCTCAGTGCGTGAAATCAATAAAGTGCTTGGTTGAGGGAAAAAACCCAAACCACTCTGATGAGCAGCCCATCGTCTTTGTCCTGTGGGTTTGTACAAGATGATCGCAACAGGCATCTGCTGCCGTACCCCGTTTCACAATGACACTGATCCGGAGGTGAGCGTGAATGCAGGATTTAGGGTAAGGCCTGTACATTTGATCTGGCTCACTCTGAGCCTACCAGGCCGACCCCAGCGTGCGTGGGATCCAGGAAGACAACGTGCTTCTGAGACGCAGGAAGAAAGACCCCGTGTGGTCCCACACTGCCGACTTGACTTACATTCCAATCTTCACGCGGAGAGATTTGTCACAATGTTGTTTATAATTATGAAGGCAGAATGCTTAATTTTGGCATAAAGCAAGCTGTGAGTGTTGGCTTTTGTGCCCTGATGTGGGTTGTTGCCTAGAATTTAAGGAGCATTTATAATTTATAGTCACACAATGAAGTC
This sequence comes from Mirounga leonina, assembly GCF_011800145.1. NCBI lineage: Eukaryota > Metazoa > Chordata > Mammalia > Carnivora > Phocidae > Mirounga > Mirounga leonina. The sequence goes on from NW_023270387.1 coordinate 3,823,702, forward strand.
GGTTATTCTTACTTGTTTTTTCAGGATGAGTGAACTTTATGCACCTTACATAGATCTGTTTGGGTACTGGAGAAAATAAATGTTCCTCGGTTTACCTAATCCAGTGTAATGGAGAGTCTCCATAGCAAAAATGCCAAACTGTTCTTTTCTGTGTCATTTTAACTTAAATTATTTTAATCCAACTTAATTTTTTGGCCATTTTTATTACTCAAATTTAATTTTACCACCGTAATTGGACCTTTTTTTTTTGATGTTATTAAAAAAGGTGTGTTTATTTTGAAGGCAGAATGGATATTAGAAAGATCTTATGGAACCTTGGTTAATTTTTGTCCGTGTGGCGATGTTATCGTAGTTATATGTGAAGATGTCCTGAGGAAGTCCAGGCTGAAGTATTCATGAGGTGCCATGCTGTCTGCAAGTGATTTTCAGATGTTTCAACAAGGAAAATACATAGCAGGAGCGAAAAAGATTATGTGAATGTGGCAAATGATAATTCTTAAATATAGGCAGAGGATATGTGTACATTTATTGTAGTAGTCTTTCAAATTTGAAAATATTACTACACTGAAGACTTTTAAAAACTATTTAACTGAAGCAAGGAAAGTTGTGGCACATTGCACATGACTTTCTTGGAACTGAGTATTATAAAGTTTCTGGAAATTCTGGCTTTTTTTTTTTTTTAAAGATTTTATTTATTTATTTGAGAGAGAGAATGAGACAGAGAGAGAGAGCACGAGATGGGGGAGGGTCAGAGGGAGAAGCAGACTCCCCGCCGAGCAGGGAGCCCGATGCGGGACTCGATCCCGGGACTCCAGGATCATGACCTGAGCCGAAGGCAGTCGCTCAACCAGCTGAGCCACCCAGGCGCCCCAAATTCTGGCTTTCTAATAGGAGATCCCACTGATCCTGTGCTGAGTCTTCTACAGCTATCTCATTTAATCTCCACAAGGACCTTACATATATCACCCCAAACCCCTACTAATTCCAAAGGAAAGGGGTATCAGCTCCATTTAGGGGGGAGCAAAATCCAATCTAGGCTAGGCGAATTGGCAGAGAACCCAAGTTTACCTCTCTGTTATATAGTTTCACATTCAACCACCAGAAAAGAAATAGTGGTTACCCCAAAATATGTTAAGTGAATAAGGATATTTCAATGCGTGTGTTAAGATAGGGAACTGAAAAGACGAATCTAGCTGCACAACAGAGGTAACAAGCTGCGCGTGAGAGAGCCGGCGAGCATCGCTGGAGGGCTGACTGGACAGAGGACGAGGGCTAGGAATACAGACGTGTGTGTGCATACGTCTCCTAAACATATACACATGTATGTACACTTAACATGCATCATCAGCTTCCTGTTTCTATAATTTAGCCTCGGCTAGCTAAAGCATGGTATTGTCCCTATCAACTCTTGAACAACTGTGAGAAAGACCAGAATAAATGTCATCGACTCATGGCTCCAAGATGAGTGAACTCAGTATGTTGGATTGGCCTCATAGGGTGCTTCCTTGCGAGTGGGAGTCTCAGAAAACCTTAGCTGAGGAATAATTTATTTATCTTTCTTTATCTTTGGAAAATCACCAGTGACTCTGACAAATATAAATTAGCTGGCTCTGTCTTGGTATTGAAGGAAGTTTACCTAATAGAGTGTAACAGAGAGGCCCAACAGTCAGCAAAAAATGGCAAAAATGTTATTTTCTTGGGCGCCTGGGTGGCTCAGTTGGTTGAGTGACTGCCTTCGACTCAGGTCATGATCCTGGAGTCCCAGGATCGAGTCCCGCATCGGGGTCCCTGCTCGGCGGGGAGTCTGCTTCTCCCTCTGACCCTCCTCCCTCTCATGCTCTCTGTCTCTCATTCTCTCTGTCTCAAATAAATAAATAAAATCTTTAAAAAAAAAAGTTATTTTCTTTGTAATTTTAAATTAAATTAAATTAAATTAGATGAATTCTTGGCTCTTTTTGTTATTCTAATTTAATTTTGCCACTGTAATTGGGCTTTTATTGATTTATTTTTTAAGACATAGCCAGTCCTAAAAACTTAAATTCTCCAGTGAGCTGATGGGAGCAATGAGATGTGGGGCAGCTGTTCTTCTAGCCCTTCATTCTGCAGCGCGTGCATTCCTTCTGTCGAAGGCACAGCGTGAGAGAAAGCTCTTTGAGTCAGTGCATAGAGTGCATGTGGGAGATGGTTCTCTTTCTTGCAGAACATTGCCCCCAAAGTGGCACATGTCAGTCCCTACGGTGGCTGACAGTTTCTGGGCAGCACCACCTGCAGTACAACCAGGGGGTCCTAGGATTATGGGCTCACTCTCGCACCTCCTTTTGCTGTGAAGTGGGTCCTGGTCTGACGTGATGTCATTTGGGATGCTGCGTCAGTGGGTAAGCAGTCCCTAAGCCTTCGGCCCGTGGTACTGGCTGAGGCCCACAGGGCAGAAAAAGGCCAACCTATAACTGAAAGAAAATGCAGTTTCTCTTTCGGAAACACAGTGGGGGCTTCTGCAAGCATGGAACGGGCCACTGGCTGGCCACAAACGGGTTCATTGTTCTCCCTGAGGAAGGCAGCACATCGCGGAGCCGGCGTTAGTAAGTATGGTTCGCAGGTTGGACGTTAGGCAGCAGGAGAGCAAGATTGCCAAAGCAGGAGTCCCCGTGTCACGTCCGTCTCTGCTGCCGCGGTGACTGTTCATGTATGTGCTCACTGCACCATCGCTGGTGTCGCCAATGATAGAAGCCGATGACATCCACGGGCGGAAACATCGGTCGTGTCGCCAATG
>NW_023270387.1:3826481-3826734 GCF_011800145.1 Mirounga leonina
ACAGAGGCCGATGACATCCACGGGCGGAAACATCGGTCGTGTCGCCACTGATGGAAGCCGATGACATCCACGGGCGGAAACATCGGTCGTGTCGCCAATGACAGAGGCCGATGACATCCACGGGCGGAAACATCGGTCGTGTCGCCACTGATGGAAGCCGATGACATCCACGGGCGGAAACATCGGTCGTGTCGCCAATGACAGAGGCCGATGACATCCACGGGCGGAAACATCGGTCGTGTCGCCAATGACG
>NW_023270387.1:3826744-3917580 GCF_011800145.1 Mirounga leonina
AAGCCGATGACATCCACGGGCGGAAACATCGGTCGTGTCGCCAATGATAGAAGCCGATGACTTCAGTGGGCGGAAACATCGGTCGACTTGGTCGTTCAGCGCCTTTTCCGTGGGCATCGCTTTCTGGCAGCCATTATACGTCACACCGAAACCTTCACACTTTCAGCTCAATCCTCTCTGTCCATCCACGTGCGTCCACCCCCCAGACCTCCTTGTCCCTCCTTGTCTTGTCTCTTTCCTTTCGGGTCCCTGACCAGCCGGCCAGGCTATTTGCCACTGCCCCTGAGTTAGTATACTCCAACCCGGGACCGTTTCTCTTTCTACGTAAAGTCCATGACTAGCTACACCACTGAAAGCTCTACACAGCAGGAGGGGTTTTTTTCCTCTCGACATTGTCTTTCAAATCCATTCCTGAATCTGCCTATCAAGCCTACACACTTGTAAACTGATCTCAGATTTTTTTTATTCCTCCTTCACCCATTTGTATGGGGTGCCCCATGTAGCCATAGGAATAAGCTGGAGAAACAGATGGGTGCCACTGAGGTGTGGACTCGTGGTGCTGTTCCTGCTTGATCTGAGACAGACCCCTTCCAAAGTACGATGGATTTTTGGTGGGTCTGCTCCACTCTTTGACCTTGTTGGCCTGATGGGGGTCCAGTTCATGATAGCCCATTCCAGCTACAGGGTCCCTTGGTTTTCCATAGTCAGATGCTCTATCTCAGTCAGGTTCCGGGCAGCACAATGCCTGGTGGATGTTTTGGGTTCTAGAGGCAGCATGGCGTATTGAGAGTATCAGTGGTAGGAAGTGGGTCACGCCACTTGCAGCACCGAATTATACACAATTTGAGAAACAACCCCTGGTGCACTCCTGGGCTAGGCACTCCAGCACAGTGTTGACTAGGCGAGGCAGTGATAAGCCCTCTTGACTTGTTCCTGTTCTAAAAGGGAAAATGCTCAGTATTTCACCATGAATTATGTTTTCCTACAGGTATTTTGATAGATACCCTTAATCAGTTAAAGATAGTTCCTTCCATTTTTCATTTGCTAAGAGTTTTTAAAAATATATTTATTAATTTTGGTTTTTATCAAATGCTTTTTGGGCATCTATTGAAATGATGCTTTTTTTCCTTTAATCTGTTAACATGAAGAATTTCAACAATTTATTTTTTATATTAAATCACAATCATGCATTTCTAGGATAATTCTTACGTGATCATAAAGTATTATCTATTTTACACATTATTGGTTTTGATTTAACACTTTGTTTAGGGTTTTTGCAACATTGGTCTTTGGTGGTATAAGCCTATATACTGTCCTTGTCAGATTTCTGTCTTTTAGAAACCCACTCTTCTTTGCTCCTGAGATACTGGAGCTCAGATTCTGCAAAGTGCATACATGACACTCCTATTCTTCAGTCTCTCTATTATGTGTACCATCTTTCTTCTCTATTGATTGCCCCACAGTATCTTCTCAAACCACTAGCCTCAGAATGCTGACCTCAGAAATGAATTGGAAGAGATCCTACTTTTCTGTTCTCGGGAATTATTTTGGTAAGATTACAATATTTGCTTCTTTTTTTTTTTTTTAAAGATTTTATTTATTTATTTGAGAGAGAGAGAGTGAGAGACAGAGAGCATGAGAGGGAGGAGGGTCAGAGGGAGAAGCAGACTCCCCGCCGAGCAGGGAGCCCGATGCGGGACTCGATCCCGGGACTCCAGGATCATGACCTGAGCCGAAGGCAGTCGCTTAATCAACTGAGCCACCCAGGCGCCCTACAATATTTGCTTCTTGAGTGTGTGTAAGTATTCATTGTGAAGCCCCTACAATATTTGCTTCTTGAGTGTGTGTAAGTATTCATTGTGAAGCCACTTGAATTTGAAATTTTCTTATACAAAGATATTCTTCTACTGACTCAATTTCCTTAAGAGTTAGAAGACAATTTAAGTGCTTTTGTTTCTTGAGTTGGTTTTCATGAGTTATATATTTTTTCTGATAATTTGTTTATTAACCTAACTTTTCAAATTTATTGGTATAAATTTGTCATTAATATCCTCTATCTTTTCAATGTTTGTAGAACTTAATGTAATGTTCTCCTTTGCATGGGGTCGAGCTGGTTATTTTTATATGATTTATTTAGGAGGTTACTTACCTATAAAAGATTGTTTAGGGGTGCCTGGGTGGCTCAGTCAGTTAAGTGTCTTACTCTTGATTTCGGCTGAGGTCATGCTCTCAGGGTCTGGGCTCAGTGGGGAGTCGGCTTGAGGATTCTCCCTCTCCCTCTCTTTCTGCCCCTCCTCCCACTTGTGCAAGCTCTCGCTCCAGAATAAATGATCTAAAAGAAAAAAAGATTGTTTAATGACACATAAAATTTTGCACAGAAGTACTAATTTGCATGATTCCTACTGCCTTGGTGCAAAGCAACTGAACTCTGTCCAAAGTTAGAATTCAGAGACATACTAACTTGTGGGTCTTAAAAGGAAGCTGGATTGAAGAGAGAGAGGAAGAGGACACGAAGTGAAGAAGACCTATACCAGAGTTTGGGTAGGCCGGCTGAGCTCAGAGTGTGGGATGGACAGGAGATCGCAGGCTCCCAGAAACTATACCAGTAACCTGAACGGGGAAAGCTTGCCATCAAGAACTATTGACTTTGCCAACGACGGTTAACGTCAAAAAGGTGGAAAAGGATTGTCAGGTATAGTAAAGGTGGCCCGTGCAGAAAGCCCCTACTGCTCATCGGACTGAGGGAAGAGTGGGTCAAGTCCGGGCTTAGAGAGAGGAGGACCCTGCGAAGCTGAGACGCCTCCGCAGGGGGCCTGGCTGCTAGTGCAGGGAGGAAGAAGCTTGCCGGGGTCCTTTCAGGGCAGAAGAGGGAACGTCGCCCTGCTTTCTTGACTGCTCCCGGAACCAACTCGAAGACCCAGTCAACGGCGCGCCCAGAACAGGAGGAGGGAAAGCCCCCCCCCCGCGGGCGCTCTCTAGCGACCCCCAGTGGCAGAGCCTAGCATCGGCCCAGCCGGCAGAGGCGATGTAAGTGGCTGGCGGAGCTCCAGCATCACGAAAGAGGGTGGGTTTTAGAGCTGAGAGGCGGCAACTTAGTAACCGACAGGCTCCCACGCAGTTCGAAGCTGCGCCTGACCGGCACCTGCTCAGTTCTGCAACCTTCTCATCCCGGGCTGTCGGTGCGCTCTGGGAAGGAGAAGGCTGTTACATAAGAAAACGGAAGGACGGTGATGCCCCAAGAGAGCTGAGGGTCCCCCTGAAATACACAGTTTGGGAACAGCTGGTCACGTGACACGGTAAAGCGCGTTCTGCCCCAAGATGACTGGGCAGGAGGGGGCTGGAGGAGATGCGCGGCCATGCGCACAGCGCAGTGGCGCGGAGGAGGAGCGGTCCAGCAGAGGCTGTGGGTGGTTGGAGAGGTAACCGTGGGGCCGCACGCGACGCAGTCAGCAGAGCAGAGAGCGCAGCCCGGGGCGCAGGGACGGCGGAAGGCAGCCCCCGTCTGCTGGGAGACCACATTCCCCGCACACATCCACGCGGGGCCACGCGCATACCACACGGGCCCTGCTCTCTCCCCGGGCCTTCCGTCTCACCTGCCCTGGGCCCTCGCCTCATACCGGGCTGCAGCAGATCAAGCCCAGTGACTTCGTAGTGTTTCTTTCTGCAAGGTCTCAAACTCAGGCTTCTCCCGTATCACAAAAATGTGTCCGTCCCTTGAGGTCAGCTATCTCTGGGTTTCTCCTTCTGCCACCTGATGTTGCTCTCAGATCTGGTTCATAAGCTCTGGTGGAAGATCCTGCTCTGGGAATGCTCGGATATCCCGGTGTGAGGGAAATGCCACTGGCTGCAGACTCCCCTCTAGGTTATATACCCTTGTTGCTCATCTGTCGGCATGGGATCCAACCTCCGACCTGTCTTATAGTTGCCCCGCACTTAGGATGTAGGCGCTAAATGCGAGTTGCGTTCTATGTGTCACCATTTACTGGAATCTGGTAGTAAGAGAAGAGACCCCAGTAAATTTCATGCACCTTCTCAGGTTAACTCATATTTCAACTTAGACTTCTTTCCACCTTCAAAATGTTAGGTGGTGACTGTCCATTGCAGGGTCAGTAGCTTCTGCTTTGGACTCTGTGTGTCAGCCATGGGAGTATGCCACTCAGGTCTCCCTTCCAGAAAGAACGTGATGCAAAGTTAGAGGATAGCCTTCAGCTGCCATGCCATCAGAACTCAGCCAGTCCTGTGTTCACACCAGGGCCCCACGCTCCTCAGGTTGCTCCTAGCCAATGACTGAGCATGGCAGGGGTACTAGAGCTGGGCCCTTCCTGCCCTGTGCTGGACTTCTCCAAAGGGCAGTATTTGTTCTGAGATGCCCCACTGGCCTAGGTAGGACTTTCTATGAGCTGCTGTGTGGTCCGAGGCTCTTCTTCTTCTTCTTCTTTTTTAAGATTTTATTTATTTATTTGACAGAGAGAGACAGCGAGAGAGGGAACACAAGCAGGAGGAGTGGGAGAGGAAGAAGCAGGCTTCCTGCTGAGCAGAGAGCCTGATGCGGGGCTTGATCCCAGGACCCTGGGATCATGACCTGAGCCGAAGGCAGATGTGTTAACGACTGAGCCACCTAGGAGCCCCAGTCTGAGGCTCTTCTTATCCAATCCTCCATCATCCCTTTTTCCCCCTCATGTATGTCAAACTTGCATCATATTCTGAAGCTCTCCAATTTACCTCTAAGCTCTCCTTTACCCTTTACAAGATCAACTTGGACTTGTAAATCCATCCTGGTGTCTGCATTCTGGAGGATCTGAACCACCATACTCTGTAGTATAAAATTTACAATCCTCTTACCTCACCTGTCTCTGCAACCATTCCTAAAAGATGCAAGCCGTTCACACTCCGCATCATAAAGCTTGGCTACAATCTTTAATTGGGGGAAGAATTTGCGCTGCAATAGTGAAAACAGAAACCAAATTGGTATCTCATCAAATCATACTGCCAAATAGGCAAATTTAGTATGTACTAAAAAACCCACCAATATATGTTAAGACATATAAACCAAGGTAAATGACATTTTTATGTGGAACTGAGAGAAGGAAATAAGACAATGGGAGTAAGAAAATATTACAGTCAGTCAGTCAATGAATGTGTGGTCTTGGAGAATCTCTTTCTCAAACAAAAATTAATTTTAAACTGAAGAGATGCAACGAATAAAGATCAAAATGAATGTTGATAGTCTGAGTCCTGTTATAACTTCCAGATGATGTCATTCTGGCAATAACAAAAGAAGTGCCAACATTTGAAATTTATGAAAATTATTCTTGGAACAGGAAACAATGAAACAAAGTACAAAGTCATATAAAGTAGACACAGAAGGAAAAATGAATGGTACTATAGATAAAAAGTAGAGAATGATCCAGAAAGAGTGACTGGTGTTTATTTCAAAAGGTGCAAAGCAATTGAGAAATGGGGGACAAGATTAAGAGGGTATGTGTAGGAGTATATGTATCATAGGCAAATAGACAGGCTTATCAATCAGATTCTTTTGTCAATTTACCTGCATAACAGTGATATACATGGCTCCCACCAAGAGATACACCATTTCATTGGTGGTGGCACTTTTCATGGCACTATAGGAAAACAGAGAAAATGTGGAGGAAGCTCACATTTCAGTCCCAAGAAGGGAGGTGAGTTTACTTCTCTGTTTAGCTGTTCTTTGTGTTGAACTTTTAACACATTCAGCAGATAAAAACCAAACAAAAACCAGGCAGGGGGTAAACTTTAAATTCTGACAGCTCCAATTGAAATACTCTGGGAAAGAGGAGGAGAGATTTTTGAAAGCCAGAAAGGAAAACTTACAAGAGGATGCAGAGAAGATGGCAGAGTAGAGGGCTTGGGCCAAGGGCCGATAATAGGAAAAATAGAGGGGTATTCACAAGGGAAAGAGAGGATGTGGACAATGGGAATATTAAGGGCTATAGGCAACTGATCCAGGATGAAATGAGTATGCTGTACACTGGGTCTTACCTACATGCTCTTAATCAAGGTCAAGATCAAAATCTAGGGCAGGAGAGAGAGAGACAGTCTTTCGCAAGAGAAGGCGCCTGTCGGGAGGAAAGTCAACAACAGAGACTCTCCGAATTATTCAAAACAAAACAGGAATTAGTTGAGTAGGATTATGTAGGACAAAGACAGAACAGGTAGAGTTAAGTGAAGAGCCTTATGGCCCTTAGAATAAGACAATGAGAATGTAATTCCCATCATGGGAATTACAACTTTCTGGAAGAAGGGAAACATGAAAGTTTGCAAATGTATAAAGAAAAATAAAACACACAGCTCAAAAAAGATGCACAGAATATACGATGGTCAACTGAGTTGAGAACAATGACCACTTGAACGTTTGTAAGAAATTGATATTCAGTATTTGTGGAAGTTTAGTTGACATCATCAAACCCTTAAGAAATCCTGAAAATATTAGGGGGGAAGAAAAAAACCTCCTGAACAAATTCATGTAATCCAGTAAGCTTTTATTAAGGTTCTACTCTGTATAGCTGGCTCGGTTTTGAGTGTGCAACAATGAACGAGTCTGCCTCTGTGCCCGAGATGAGAGGCACACACCTAACACTTGAGGATGGTATGTTTCACGCTCTATAACAGGGTGTATAGTTTTCTATTGCAGCTGTAATGGATTGCCACACATTTAGTAGCTTAAAACAACACAAATTTAGTATCTTACAGGTTTGAAGTCCAAAATGGCCCCACAGGGCTAAAATCAAGATGCTGGCGGGGCTGCGTTTCCTTCTCTTTTCCAGTGTCTGCAGCCCACGTTTCCTGGCTTCTCTCCATCTTCAAAGCAGCAATGGCCAGTAGTGTTTCTCAGGCTGCATCACTCTCACACTGACTCTCTTGCTTTTCTCTTTCACTTATGAGGACCCAGTGGGCCCACCCGGATGATCCAGGGTAACCGACCCTCTTTTAAGGTCAACTCACTAGCAACCTTAATTCAGTCTGCAGTCTTGATTCTCCCTTGTCATCCAATGACATATTCACAGGTTCTGGGAATCAGGACGTGGACATCTTTGGAGGCCGTTACTCTAGCACGTGGGACAATTCTCAGATGGGGGGGTATTGATTTATGCAACAAATACATATTGACCACAGAGTAGGTGTGTCTGGCATGCTTTTGGCACAGAGACATTGCAGGATTCTTCATTCTTCATGTAAACAATGAGAGCTTATCAGAAGGTTTTATATGAGGAAGGGATGTGTTCAGCTTTGTGTTTCAGAAATGGATTTTGACTTTAATGCGTAAGACATCAGCAATAGAGGATAGACTGGAGATAGAGAAGTCAGTTAGGAAAGCACTGCGATGGCATAAATGAGACAGGTGAAGTAGGAGCAAATCTAAAGAATAAAAAGAAAGTAAACGTGAGAAGTTCAGTTTTACGAACGGGAGGACTTGTGGGATGTCTAATCAACAGTGTCCAGGAGTTGCCTTGATCTCCAAGTTTGGACCAGAAATACAGTTTTCCTTTAGATTGGTTTCTAACAGAGAAGAAAAATGGAGAATACCACTAGTAGTTCCTTTGTGTGGTCCTTTTAAGCTTTCCCTTTTTGGTCTCCCTCCCAGAGAAGGGAGACTTCCCCACTGTCTTTGTGAATGCAAATCATCATATTGTATTGAAATTCTACATTTCCTGGCCTGTGTCTCCCCCTGGACTTTGAGTTTTTATGTCAGTGATGGTGTCTTATTCAGCTTCACATTGTCAGCAGATAGCAGAGCATATGACTCAGAGTAGTCCTCTGGACAGCATTTTATTTTATTTTTATTTATTATTTTTTTTATTTTTAAAGATTTTTATTTATTTTTTAGAGAGCGAGAGAGAAAGAGCATGAGAGGGGAGAAGGTCAGAGGGAGAAGCAGGCTCCCCGCTGAGCCGGGAGCCCGATGTGGGACTCGATCCCAGGACCCTGGGATCATGACCTGAGCCGAAGGCAGACGCTTAACCATCTGAGCCACCCAGGCGCCCTGGACAGCATTTTAAAGAGAAAGAATGAATCCAATACAAGATGGGGCTCTGCCCCATTTGCCTACCATTTAAAGGAGAGATTGAGCAGAGCAAAAGCCAATTAGGCATAGAGTTACAAGAAAATGAGTTATAAAATATCCTGAGTGAGGAGATACTGCAAAGCAGTTGGGATTGAGTGGTTTCATTATCAGCTTCCTTTGGAACTTCTAAAAGGAAATGAAGAACACTTCTAATTCATTTCATGAACATGTCCTGAATATCTGGATGTGGTAGGCATTATGTCAAAACTCAAATTCTGCATCCTAATGTTTAGCAGGAAATTAGACAAGATCGGGGGATTTTAAGTCAGGATAGCATTTGGACTCTTATGAGAAATCCACATTTAAACACAGGATGATCCTGTAAGCAGGTTAAGTGGATTAAACATCTGTTTGTAGAATAAAATGAATATAATCTTTGAACTGTATTCATCTGGCATGTAGTTATTTCCTCAAATATATTGAAACCATGTCACTAACTCATGGCACATTAGGTTTTTTTTTTTTTTAATCGATAGTCTGTAAACAGCACTAAAAAAATTGTTGTTTAAAGTAAAATTTCAGAATCTCTATGTACCCTGTGGGACTTGCCCACTAGTTTTGTGGTGGCAGAATTTCTCTGAGGAAAATAAAAGTACTTCTGGGGGCATATTTTCCTTGACCTGTGTGCATAGCATAAGGGAGTCTGCAGTCCTTTTGAATATCAGTAAGCCATGGATGAGACATGTCCCAGAAGGTTCCCCAGAGTGGCCAACGTATGTGGCAGGTAAGATGCAGATTGAATTTGAAGAAGACAAGTTAAAGAGTCAAAGGCTTTCCTCTTACTCACCTTGCCAGGAGAATAGTGGTCAGGATTTGCCCACCGCTGGCTGCTTCTCGGATCAACCTGTCCAGTCATTCTAGTCAACTGAGTTATGCCAGAAAGTCAGTTTGCTGATTGGTTGAGCAAGCTGGCGAGGCCCTGCGTGTTGCTGAAGGAGTCTTCATTGCTTTGCTTTATGTGTTCACCCACATAAACACAGCCTGTGTTCTACTCTCATAAGAGGAAAGGAGACACTTATTATAACCTTTTAAACATTTTAATTCCTGTCTCTCTACAATAAGACGAAGAATGTTTTGCATTATATTCTGTCTCTTCCTTTTCGATCCTCTACCAATTAGCAGAGAGGTCTAAGTAATTCTTTGTGCACTGAAGGTGTGATGAATCCTCATCTTTTGGTCTTCTCGTGTTATATACACATGCCTTTGCTTGTCCTCTGAGTCTTCTTGAGAACAGTCTCCACAGTGTTTCAATTTCTCTGGGAGATTCTAGAAACCATACCCGAAAGGGGGGATTGGGTGGAAGAGGAGTTAAACTTACTGTTTTTGGCTCTTAAATTAAGAACACAAATAGTTAGATGTGTGTGATTTCAATTAGGATTAATTTAAGAAACATGTACTGAGGGGCCATTCTCTGTCCGCTAGTCTGCTGTGCCTGGACATACAAAGATGAAGAAGATTCTAACTTCCCTCAGTGATTTCAAAGTTTGGTAGGAAAGTCAAGTGAATAGAACAATAGCAGCACGATGAGATGAAAGCTCCTTAGAAATGTCTACACGACCCTATGGAAACACATAGATCGACCAAAGAGTAATATCTAGTTTAGAAATTCAAAGGTGATTTTTGCTTCTATAATTTAATGGTATCTACCCCAAAATAGGATATTCTTCCCTGTAAGAAACTTGGTCTCCTGTCACTGAAGGTTTGCAAGTTGGGATTAAACTGGAAGGATAAAACAATGGGAAAGGGGGTTTCATATGGGTCAGCTGGGACATTGATAGTCTTTCTAAGTCTTAAAGTCAAGGATTCATTCAACACCAGGGCAGGGCTGAGTAAGTATAAAGTAGTAAATCCTTATATAAAGTCAACAGGCCCCTTGATGAGGTTGAACTCCTCACTGCCTGGTAATCCCACTCTCACCCCGCTCACCTGCAGTAATACTGCTAGTGATCATTTTCAGAGTGCTTTGAAGTCTACAGCATTCTACTCCTGTCACATCACCTCTGCTATTTCCAAGGAGTCTCTAACTCACATTCCATCACAACCAGTCTTGTCCAGAAGCACCTTTCATCGCCATCTTCCCAATGATGCTATAGTCCTCTTCTCAGGATTTATGCAAAGAAAGCGAAAACCCTAATTTGAAAAGATAGATGCACCTTCATGTTCACTGTAGCATTATTTACAATGGATTACCTAAATATCCATTGATGGGTGAATGCATGAAGAAAATGTGGTGTATATATATATATATATTGGGGTAGAATATATATTTATATATGTATATACACACACACACAATGGAATAATATTTAGCCATAAAAAGGGAAATCCTGCCGTTTGCAAAATGTGGAAGGGAGTTGAAGGCGTTATGCTAAGTGAAATAAGTCAGACAGGGAAAGACACATACCATATGACTTCACTTATATGTGGAATCCAAACAAAACAAAACAAAGCTCAAAAACCAAAATTCACACTGAGCTAACAGACACAAAGAAGAGATTGGTTGTTGCCAGAGGCAGGGGGGTGGGGGTGGGGATGAGTGAAATGGGTGAAAGAAGTCAAAGGATACAAATATTTCCAGTTATGAAATAAATAAGTCATGGGGATATAACATACTGCATGGTGGCAATAGTTAATTATACTGTATTTTATATTTGAAAGTTACTAAGAGAATAAATCTCAGAAGTTCTCATCACAAGAAAAAAATTTTATAACCACATGTGGGGATGGATGTTAACTAGACTTATTGTGGTGCTCATTTTGCAATCTATACAGATAGTGAATCACTATGTTGCACACTTGAAACTAATAAGATGGTATATGTCAATTATGCCTGAATTAAAAAAAAAAGATGCAGTGCATGTTAACATGAGAAAATATGCCTATAGTTTATATTCAGGCTTTTCACTTTATGTCATTTGCATTCAAAAGCAATAGGGATTTTTTTTTCCATGACACCCTCAGTATTCAGCCCAGATCACTGGATGTCCTATTTTTTTCAAGCACAGATATTGCTTTGAGATAAAAGTTAGTCCCTAAAACAGCACTAATATTTATTGCCAAAGGGGGCTCATAAATAACTCTTTTAAATTGAGTTTCTGTGACTTTTAATAAGGTACAATTTCTGCCTCCTATCTGTTTGCTCCCGAGACTCTTGATTTTAACTCAGGTTGACAAGGGAGAGACACAAATCTAGATTTCGTTCCATAGATTTTTCTTATAATGTGCCTGAGATAGAACAGAATGAGGAAGGGCAGCAGGGCAGCAATTTTCGTGGAAGAGGCATTGGCAGGCTGTGGGATGTCTGCACCCATTCCTTCATCAAGTATTGACTGAGCAAACTTTATGTGTGAGACTCTACTAAATTCTGACCAAGTGGAGGAAAATCATGGTTCCTAGTGCCTAAGAGTTCACAGTCTAGGTAATGCAAACTCTTTTTCCTACATACTTCCTAGGAATTGAAAGAAAAAGACTTGGGTTGGTACATTTCAATGTCAAGTTAAGAAACAAAGCCTAATTATATAACTCAGAATGGAGAGGGAAAAAAATTGCACACTAAAATTCAAAGTATTGGTTCACAGGAAATACAAAGTTGTATCAATAGAAGGAGTATTATTCCCATGTACAGTCTCTTTATGTGGGTGAGCATCAGAAAGAAATCCTCAAGTGGACCATCTAGTTGCTTCTAGAAACCCTGTGGGGGAAAAGCAGCAATATTCCCTGGCCATCTTTCTATCCACAGGACCAGAGCTCATCCTCAACTGTCTTCCCTCCAGCCCTTGCCCCTAGACACCATAGACCAGATCCAGCCTCTCTGCAGAGCAGGAGGAACTAGGCGGAGGAGTAAATCATTGACATTCTGCAACTAAGAATGAATATTTTATAGCATATAACAATGAGTTGATGGAAACTCAATTAGTTTTGCAGGAATGCTTAATGGAGATTGTGGGACAAGGATAAAGAGAGACATGTAAAACAGAGGGTAACAAGTAGGTTTATAGGGAGTAGCCTCCTCCAGTAGGCAGAAAATCCCAACTTTGTGTGGTAGTAGAGATCTAAGTAGCTAAATGCATGACATGATGCTTGATTAACTCTTCCCCCACTTAAATCCACTCCGTGAAGAACTGCTTAAGCCACCATTGGTATCCAGAAACTATTTAATTCAGAGAAATACAGAAGAGGGAGTATAAGGAATATCCCACTAAAAAGAGAAAATCATCTATTCACAGACATAGACCTAACCGAAAGAACTATGAAATAATGCCCCAAACTACCCCCTTTCCTGAGAATGTGTAGAGAAATATCCTGTAGGATTCATGTATATCTTTGAAGACTCAGCTCAAACATCACTTCTACTGGGAAGCCACCTCTGAACCCCTCAAAGTGTTAATCCTCCTCTGAACCCTCATGGTACATCATCCATAGTGCAGACTTATGTGGTTGTACTTGTAGGTTTGCTTAACTATATCCTATTCATTTGTGTATTACCAGAACCTGGCATAGTGCTTGATCTTTGTTTCTGCCCAATAATTGTTTGTTGAGTGAATGGATTGCAGGAGTTGGATGGATGGGAAGTGGAGATACAGGAGACTGGACGTACATAGAAAAGTTAGGGAAGTTAAAAAAAAAGTTCTCTAAGTGAGTCATAAGGATCTGAAGTAGTAATGGAATGGAGATAATGAATGTGAGAGAAATAGGCAAGGCAACAAATGAATAAAATTGAGCAGCCCGTCATTACGGGAGAGGAGAGAAAATGACCTCCCAGACCGAGAGCTCTCCGAGGCAGTGAGTCAGATAGAAAGGCAACAAGCCTTCAACACCCACACATGCAAACCTGCTTGGTGGGAAAATTGTGTTCAGATTTGATTTTGCTGGGCTTAGAGTATTGTTGCAATGTCGATTGTATGTGTCACAATTGTACATGTGGGACTTGAGTTTTAAGTGCATTCATGGCAAGTGATGATTTGATAAACAACTGTTAGGATATGGTATTTGAAGGCAAGAGAATTTATGGATTTGATGAATGATAAAATACATGTCAAGAAGAAAATAAGATCAATAATAGTACTTTGGGCAATTTGGGCATTTCATGGATTTGAAGAGAAAGAAGACCTACAGGAAGTGTCAAAGAGGCCCAGAAAAAACTCAAATTTATCTTCATTAAAGACAAAAATAGAGTAACTTCCTCAAGCAGATTAAGTAGCCAAAGAGGCACCTGCTGGGCAGAATACAGGTTAAATCTCAACAAGACTCCGTCTTCTTTCTGTTTCGCATGTATTGAGAGAAATGTTTAACTCTTTAAGCAAAAGAAAAATACTAAAATCCCAAGGAGTCATAGGTATTTTTTCTAATGGTGATAAGAATTGAAGTTAATTGCTAATTAAATAATCCATTTTTGCTACACTTCTATCAGACTCACTCTAAGACCCATGGCATATTGGAAAGATTATTGACTTTGAAACCAAATTTGCCAGGGTTTGAAATTTCTCCATACTAATTAGTTATATGACATCAGGAAATTTATTTAATATTTTTGAATCTCAGTTTACTCATGGGTAAAATGGAGATTGCAATGCTTACCATGCAGTACCGTTGTGAAAATGAGACTGTATATATAAATTACTTAGCATACCATTTATAATAAATGATAATCATTAGTTGTCAGTCCTTTTGCTTCCCTGAGTCCCAACGTCACTTAACCGTTATGGGAAATCTCTGAAAATATATTTGCATGTTCTTTTGCCTGAATATAGAAAACCACAAAGGGCATTAATCAGGACTTTATGGAAAGATACTGGAGAAGTGTGCAAAACTGAAAGAGAGATCTAGGAACTAGGTAAACCTGTGGAAACGTGCCTAGATTGGAATTCATACAGGTGGTCCTGCCATTTCCTGATTTCCAAGGACAAAATGTGATGCAGAGAAGGGATGAAAAGTCTGTGGAATGGGAAGAGTGCCACCCACCTATCTGGAGTGACTTGCCTCTTTCCTGGGTCTTGCTTTGCCCCCTGTGTATAGGACTCATGAGCAAACCAACACATAGGCTAGAGAGAAAATGTCCGGACAAAAAATAGAAGAGCCACTATGGTTAAGCTAAAATTCAGAATAATACTGTCATTTAAAAATATTCTTTTGGTGTTTTGATGAAGAGTATATACTGTTTATATGGAATTGAGTGCTTAAAGAGCAAGTATAAATCCTTAAAATCAAATCCATAAACCTTTATTACAGTTTGATAGTTTTCTTCAGATACTGAAGTGATTTCTAGGAATTTTGGTGGTGGTTGTTACAGTTGCTGTTATAAATAGGATTTTATTTTAAAATTTATTTTAAAATTTATTTATTTTAAATTATCCAAGTTATTTGTCATCCGTGTACATTTGTATTTAGCTAAATACAATAAAATTTTTCTAATTGTTTCATAGCTCAGAATTTTAAATTTCCAATTGTCTACTTACTCATCTGTAAATGATGATTTTCTACTTCTATTGGCTAATTCTCACAAAACAATGTGAAACGGTATTAAACAGCTGGTGTCCTTTTGTTGCTTCCAAATTTAATAGGAATGCTTTTAATGTTTTTACCTTTTGTTTTGATTTTTTTTTTCCTGAACCAGATAAAGAGAATGTATTAGCTATGATCGCATAAGTAACAGAAGTCCAGCTAAAATTTGCATGAAAAATGAGGAAAAGCTGTCCTTACATAATACATTGAAAGACAGAGTTCTCGAGTGAATTTGGTGATTCAACTGTCATTAAGTATGCAAGTACAGTCTGTTCCGCCATCTTGAGTTTGTTGTGATGTCATGCCTGATGATGGCAAGATGCCTATTATAATTTCTGTTATCACATAAAGGCCCAAGCACAACTGGTAATAAGAAAAAGTGGGTTTCTTTCCCCATATTTTGTTAATGAGGAAAATCTTTCCTAAATCCCCAGCAGATTATAGCCCATTGGCCAGGATATTGTTGTGTATTCACCTACAAACTCACCCATGGCACAGGAAAAGCAACCACTCTGATAGATACTAAACTATACCATGATTTACTCTCTGAAGCTAGGGAGGGTGTGGTCACATTCTCTGAGCAAATATAAGGGTGAAGAACAGAACCACCAGATGAGGGTTGTGCGTATTAAAAACAAGCGTGTGGGGGTAGAATGACTGTTGATAGGTAGTGGTGTCTGTTGTAGGGTGGTCCCACCTCTGTTTTCCTGCAGGGGTCATCAGTGGTCATTGTTGGTTTTCTCCAAATGCCTTTAGACAACAGCCAAGTTGATCATACCATTTTTTTGCATTGCCTTTTAATAGGAAAAAGAGTTTCTAAAATTGAACGCTTTCATTTCTTTAATGAATTTAATTTTGTGTTTAAAGGTAACTTAAAAATTAGTTCTGGATTATGTTTGCAAAATAGTATATAAAATACTTATAAAAGTGTCGGCGCATGACAGCATAAGACAGCCATCATTTTTGAAACCTCAACAAAAATTTGGCATCCATCCACAGACAGCTGTGACTTTGAGGGAGCTGTGGGATTTAGCACCAAACACCAAAGGACCAGGAGGAATCTTGCCTACTGGAGCATTTGGATAATAGGCAGGCAGACCTTGGTTCTAGAGGTGGACTTTGCAGTGGCCTGTAAGCCAGCTCCAGGCACTTTTGGCTGTAGTGCAGGTGCCCCTGGAAAACACGGTCTTAAATAATCACCCATGGACAAGGGAGCCTTGTAGAGTTTGTTTCCAGAGAAGTTGCAGCAAACCATGGGAGCAAAACACATGAGTTGGAGTACAGTGCGAAGCACAGTTTTACTTTTCCCACACCCTTTCCCCAACAAAGCACAGCTTAGGGCCAAGAGAGCTCTTCCTCTGCCCATGATTTCTCCCACAGGGGGAAGAGAGCATGTGAATGAGTACCCAGCTTCCCTGTCTGTGCAAGATGTTGCTGAAGGGGCTCATTTCTCTCCCCTTCCATCTGGAGTACTGCATCGTGAGCTATGTGACTGCGGGTAGGAAAGGACTGGAAGAGTGGCAGATGGGATCCTCAGAAGGCATTAAAGGTATGCAGATCCTACCAGTTGCATGCCAGACTCCATCAGGGAGCTGCCAATGAGCCTCACCATGTGCCTCCTCCCCATTCTGTGATTCTCCCCGTGCATAGTCCCAAAGGCGGTGGTGAGAGTGAACTTCGGCATGAAGCTCTTGGCATGAAGCTGAGCCATGACTCAGCTGGCCTGACTCTGGCCAGGGCAAGAATGCAAACAACTTGGGCTTCAGACTATCTTTTTGGAAAACAAAAGAGTGGATCTATCAGCGTATGGATCGGTGCCTTTTAGCCTCCAGCAAAGGCATACAAGCTTAAGAATTCTGCCCCAGGAAGGAGCAGGAAGTGTAGAGCACGTTACTCCTAGGAGAGATGAGGTAACTGCAGAATCCTGGTATTCCAGGATTCCAGAGTAGCTCGCTCCCAAAAGCAGTTAGTAAAAGCTGAAGGAGCAACTGCTTCAAATGCAAAGATGCCAACATAACTTGGAGGAACATGAACAGTGAAAGGAATAGCACCTCACCAAAAGATGACCGTCATCTTCAACTAAACCCAAGGACGTGGGGATTAGTGACTTATCCACTGAAGAATTGAAAATAGCTGTTTTTGTTTTGATATTTAAAGACTGATTTATCTGAGAGTGCGTGCTGCTGGAGAAGGAGGGGCAGAGGGAGAGAAAATCTCAAGCAGATTCCTTGCTGAGTGCAGAGCCTTACATGGGTCTCAATCCCAGGATCCTGAGATCACAACTGTGGCCTGAAACCAAGAGTCAGATGCACAACTGATTGCACCACCCAGGTACCTGCAAAATAGCTGTTGTAAGGAAACTCCATAGGCTGCAGGAAAATACAGAAAGGTAATTCAACAAAATAAGGAAAACAGCTTAGAAAAAAATTAAATTTTACAAAGACCTAGAAGTGATGAAAAAGTGCCAAACAAGATCCGGAGATAGAGCTGCTAACACATCCCAAGGCATGAGCAATCCTCACTCGCGTGTTCAGCCCTCCCTGGATGGGTTTTCAAGGACTGCTTCAGCCGGGCTTGCCAGATCCGTAGAAGTGGAGAACCACACAGGAACTGAGGATGACTCCCCATAGGACCATAAATACTTAAAGATGGGGAGAGTTACTCTTAAGTCTGTCATTTTCAGCAATTTGTCATAAAAGAGAAGAGGAAGAAAAATGATCAATTGCAGTGACTCAAGTGCTTAATTTCATTCTTTGTGCAACTTGTGTAAAACAGGTAGAACTGTGCACGATCAGCACCCAGTATTCACATATCAGGGAGGGGAAGAATGGAGCCATAGAAAATGAAGGCAGTGTAGCATAAACGGTATGGGGATAGTTACTTGTGCTGAAGGGTGTGTTAGTTTCTTAGGGCTCCCATGTCAAATGACCACAAGCTTGAGGATCTAAAACATCAGGAATTGATTCTTACTGTTCTAAAGGTCAGAGGTCTGAAACTCAGGTGTTGGCAGTGCCATGCTCCCTGTGAAGGCTCTAGAGCAGAGCATTTCCTTGCCTCTTGGAGCTTGTGATGGCTCCCGGCAGCTTAACTCCAGTCTCTGCTTATGTCCTCACATGGCCACCTTCCTTGAGTCTCTGTGTGTCCTTGACTATCTTTTAGAAGGACACTGTCCATGGATTCAGGGACTACCCTAATTTAGTATGATTTCACCTGGATCCTTACCATTACATCTACAAAGATCCTATTACAGGTGGACATGAATTTGTGGGGACACTATTAAACCCACAACAAAGGAATTGCTAAAGTAAATTGAGCCCACTATTTCTTGATTTTTCCTCCCGAAACCTGACTAGGTTCTCTGCTTCAAGTCCCCTAAAACAGAAATCAAAGCTTGTGCTGAACTGAGCACGTACCTGAGGTTGCAGGGGAGAATCCATTTCCATGCTTATTTGGGGTGTTGGCATAAATCATGACTGTGGTTGGTGGAATGAAGTCCCATTTTCCCAAAGGTTGTTGGTTGGGAGTCCTTTTAGGTTTCTAGAGGCTACCTGTGTTCCTTTGTTCCTGGTCTTCTCCCTAGACTCCCATGGCACACTGGGTCCTTCTCACAATTGGAATTTCTCTTTTGGCTTCCTCTTCTATCTGATTTGTCCACGTTCCCTTTCCACCACATGTTTCTGTCTCCTTACACTGCATCTCTGAGCCAGAGAATTTTCTCTGCTTGTAAAGTTCATGTAATTACATTGGGCCCATCTAGACCATTTAGGAGAGTTTCCAACCTTGATGACCATAGAAAATCCTTTTCTCATTAGGATGTATTTGTATCCAGCAGATGAGGGTATGAACATCTTCCGGGGAGTAGAGGGCATTTGTTATTGGCCCACCATAACCAGTTAAAGTATTTTTGTGGTTCTTATAACTATACATATTTTTAAACTTCTTATTTATAAATAGAATTTTGCCCATGGAGTCCCTGATTTTTCTCTCACTAAAAGCACTTTCAGAATATTGATAATACTTTCGCTTTTCATTTTAGGACATTTTTCCTTCCCTTTTCACCAGTAGGCCCTTCATGGACATTTGTGACTGCGAGCCTAAAAGAGAATATTAGTAACTCTCCTCAGGGGTGCTTGGAAGATTCATGTGCCATAAAAATTCTAAAAGAAATTTTTAATTAAAGCACATATGTGAATTAATGAGATTGGGGATTAGATACCTTATTTAACTAATACACTAGACTCTTTCCCCTCCACCCTAAGACTACAGGACCAGTCATTTTCTTGCCTGAGAAAATCCCACAATACAAAAATTTGATATAGTCTATTTTTCTGTGTACTGAGCAAATTAAATGAAAATATTGAATATTATTTTGAACTATTGAAAGAATTTTTTTTATGTCAAAACAGAAGGAATTCAAACATGTACAGTATATACTTGGGGCTTATCTTGCTCCTTTTCAGTGACTCTGTCCACTATTTCCAAGAGGCATCATACACATGGGATCATCAGATTTGACCTGGTTCACCTGCGGTCAGTAAAATGTCCAAGTACACTTGCTCAGTAGTTCAAGGCTTTAATTTTGGATTTTATTATATCTACTTCATAGACTCACTGAAAAAGCAAGTTTGTTCAGTTAAACCCATCATAATGCCCAACTCTTGAACATAAAAGTTGGATATGAATATAGCAGGAATCATTATTGCTGTATTTTTTTTTTTAAGATTTTATTTATTTATTTGAGACAGAGAGAATGAGAGACAGAGAGCATGAGAGGGAGGAGGGTCAGAGGGAGAAGCAGACTCCCTGCCGAGCAGGGAGCCCGATGTGGGACTCGATCCCGGGACTCCAGGACCATGACCTGAGCCGAAGGCAGTCGCTTAACCAACTGAGCCACCCAGGCGCCCTTTTATTGCTGTATTTTTAAAACCACACAGGGCATCTAAATTTTTATTTGTAGGACAGGTGTTTAAAAATTGTTATAAAATTAGGCTGGAATATTGCTCTATGTAACCCCATTTTTATTCTCCCCCCCCAAGTTTTAATAAAACCTAAGTGCATAGAAATTGAAGAATGGATTGGGTTTCATGTCTGGCTTTTAGGGAGATTCTTCACTTTGCTTGTGTCCTATCTCCAGGAAGAAGGACTTCCATTGGAATAACACTCCACCTCTCTCCACTGGCAGGAAAGTAACTTACCTAATGGGTGAGATAGAAGAAATGAATTTAGAGTCTTCTGGGTGCTCTTCTTATTTTTCTTGAGAACCGTTCTTCCAGCTCCTTCATGGAGTAAACTCACAGAGAAAGTAAGGGACAGATGGTGGCTTTGATTTCTGAAAGTGACTGGGTGGATGGACACATGGTATTCTATTTTTTTTTTTTTAAGATTTTATTTATTTGAGAGAGAGAGAACAGGAACAGGAGAGAGGAGCAGAGTGAGAAGCAGGCTTCCCACCAAGGAGGAGCCCGATGCGGGGCTTGATCCCAGGACCCTGGGATCATGACCTGACCCAAAGGCAGACGCTTCACTGACTGAGCCACCCAGGCGCCCTGGACCCATGGTATTCTAGAGGAGATAATTAGTAAATGCATTTGGCTGTAGATGTAAAGATCCTTTCTCCAGTCAGGTCTATTAATGTAACTGACATTTTGACATCTATCTTCTCTAGTTATTTCATTTCTTCTAACCAAAGAAGGAAACATAAGGGCCATTACTGGTTTTGTAAGTCTCAAGAGTAGGCACCGTCAGATGTATCAAAGAAGAAAGCAAGAAGTCCGGGACTAACAGGGATTTGGGATTGTGAAACATCCAGGAATTCTGAGAAACTGTCAGGGAGGACCTTGGACATTGAAAGCTATGGAAGTAAGGGTTTGAAGCAAATTTTAATCAGACCTTGGTCAAATTGCTTAAACCTTAGGCAGTCCAATTTGCTTACCTAAAAAATAGGAAAAACAGCACCAACCACAAAAACTATATATATACACACAGCTTAGGAAAGCAGGTGTTGAGAGGTCTACCCACTGGTTATTTATTTGGATTATTAGGATAGCTATTGCAAGATAAGAGAGGCTATCATTGATAGCTAAATTGCACAAAAATCTAAAAAGTACAGAAATATTACTGGATGTTGAACGGCTATATAGGCAAGCACTGAGGGCAGCTGTGAGCTTTTCTGACAAAATGGCAAACTGGCCAGCACTGGGTTATGTAGTTATCGCGAAAGAGAGAACTAGCATGTGTTTTAGATAGTGTTTGATTTCTTTGGCATAGAAGACACATTTTCTACTGGGGACACAAAGCTTGGTCAGACTATATTTGGTGAGAAGCTCAGGGAGATGGGGGTGATCCCAAGGTTCTGGCAGAACTAGTACGTATGTTATTTCGAAGGATACCTTTGAATACTCCAGCTAAGAATGTGAATGAAAGGCAGAGTTACTAGAAAAAGTGTATTTGTGTATTGTGTGTCAGGCTGGAAGAGGAGATAACAGATAGTAAAAAGGCAGTGAGGTAGGTAGCTAGAGGATTTGGGGGGGAAAGAGTAAGATGTAGATCAGATGAGTTGAGACTATTCAGGAACAAAATCTAAACACTAGGGGTGAGGTGGGATGTTTCCACGTACATAAAACTTGAAAGTATTTGCCAGAATGTCAAAAAATCTTTGAAGACCGAACATGGGCTTTCTGAAGAAGAAAGTCTTTTTCTAGGTTCTGTGTCTCTTAATAAAACATTCATTTATCTCCCACTAAATAGTCAGTGCTAGATACGGTGGGGATGTTGGTGAAGCAGAATTACAAGTGTATTGGGCGGCGCCTGGCTGGCTCGGTGCAGCGTGTGACTTTTGATCTTGTGCCCCACATTGGATGTGGTTCCTACTTAAAAAATATGGTCAGAATACAGGTGTATTAACCTTCAGGTAGTTTAGTTCAGTTCCACATTTTGTGACTGTCCTAACACTGATGATGATTTGTGGGAAGCACAAACACAAAAAACCTGTTTCTAATCTCCGTGGGGAGAAAAGCACCTGGAAAATCAAGGCAGGCATTGATTTAGGTTAAATTACTTTGTTTTTGTAATATTTGAGAGGAAGAGCACTTAATTCTCAAAAGTAATTATATAATTACATATGATAGCTAATATATGAACATATAATAATGAAATTTTCATTATAATATATATGACATTTTTAATTTTTAATAATATATTTATTATAATAATAAAACATATATATAAGTTATAGATATGTAAAAATAATGAGTATACATGCCACAATGAAAAATTTTCCTGCAGGTTGCTTTCTCCATGCTATGGTGCTTCTATGCTGCTTTTATCATCTTTGGATCATGATCTTAAAATCTCAAATACTCTTTTTTTTTTTTTAAAGATTTATTTATTTATTTGAGAGAGAGAATGAGAGAGAGAGAGCACATGAGAGGAGGGAGGGCCAGAGGGAGAAGCAGACTCCCTGCCGAGCAGGGAGCCCGATGCGGGACTCGATACAGGGACTCCAGGATCATGGCCTGAGCCGAAGGCAGTCGCTCAACCAACTGAGCCACCCAGGCGCCCAAAATCTCAAATACTCTTACAATGCACACTTGAAATTGCCTACAGAACTTGGACAGACTTACAATACGCTTCAGAAGCTGAATCCTGGGAAAAGTGTTATGGGTGATCTCGACTCCTGTCGCTCATTTTCATGAAGGACTTGTACTCCTCTCTGAGGTGTGAGCAGTGACTTCTGGCTCCCACTTGTTCCTCCCCTTGGGAGGAATGACTATCACCCAATATACTGGTCATGCAAGCCAGGAGGTAGGGCCATTCTATGGTGATGTGGGCAAGATGAGCCGTTGCTCTTTCTTTGTCAGTCCTGCCTTTACTCAAAATGGTGTGTGTTGTTCTTGTTCCTTGAGATGGCAGATGAAATAGGTCTCCTTTCTGGCTGGTCAGCTCTGTTCTCCTTGGTTCCCCCCCCGCCAACCCACTCGCTATTTGATGGAGACTTTTATGACTTGTGCGTTGCAAGGATAGGTTTATGGAGGGGAGAGGGAGGCCCCACTGTGCTGTTCAGTTTAGCACTGTTAGCAACCGGTACTTGTAAATGTATTTTGGCCCACCCGTTTGATTCCTCGGGTTTATCTGCTCTTGCTTAGCATCGAAGTGGAAGGAGGGAGTGACGGGTGAATCAGTGTCCCCTGAACTTTCAGCACAAAATACAAAGTAAGTTTTAGCCTTGACTTTGCCCATGCTCTCTGTGAGATGTTGGACAAATTACTTCCATAAGCCATGTGTATTAACAAAAAATAGGGCGTGATGCAGGTGAAAATGGCCGTCCCAGTTAGCTGCTCTCAGTTAGATGTTCATAAAGATTGTCCACTCTCTAGCTTGTGTTCCCTTCAACTCTATCATGGTGGATCTACCCATCCAGGAGGGGTAGAGGGAGCTCTGTTTTTCAGTGTTCTCTTTGCATTTAGGAATGAGCAGCTGGAAAAAGTGAACTATTTCAGATCTGTGTGCAGTGCCATGTACATGAGAGGAAAAATAATCCAAGAAACCAGTAACAGCCCCAGACTGCTTGTTAAAAATAATATTGAACTCAATTCCAAGTTTCTGACATCTTAAAGCATTTTATTATTTTTATCCCCAAGCTTCCTAGGGTAATTCAGTGCTTTAAATTCTCACAATAGATGAATATGATGATATGTTGGTAAAAATGTTCCTTCAGCTGGAACTGGAAAGTCACTGAAAGCTGATGTAATAACTGATTTGTTGTGAGCATTGAATCTTTTTGCTCTTTCTTTAGAAATGAATAGTATAGAAGGTATTGCTCTGCGATAAAAATGCTATCATTTTATCTGCAACCACAATTACATTATTTTTCTAACTTCAGGATTGAAAACATTCTATTTAAAATCAGATTAATTTCATGGAGGGAGGGCTAGGATTAAGTTCTGTTTCTCAATAAAAAAGTAAGAAAACGTAGTGTTCTCACAAATGCATGGATTTATTTGGGGATGGTTTTCTTGGGGTAAGCCTTCTTCATCTGAAAGAGTCAATCTTCATTTACCAATGTATCTAAACCTGTCCCATTTTCCAATTCTAATTAAGAACTCATTTCTTACATGAAACTTTGGTTCCCGGCCAATTGCTCTTCAGCTGAACTCCTTGTGCAACTGATTATAGGTTCAAAAAGAATGGTCCAGCAGATTAGGTATTTCTAGAGTCAGATCTGTGTTCAAATCTTGGCGTTCAGTTTACTAGCTATGGATCTTGGAGAAAATCAACTCTTAAAATGATTTCTTCAAGTACAAAATAGGGATAATGAAATCTATTTTTTGGAGGGGGAACTTTGCTGTAGGAATTAGTGACATAATATATTGGAAGTACCCAGAAGAGTTACTCTTCAAAAATGATTGACCCATTTCAGTCATTTATTAATTTATTCATCCTATAAATATTTGCCAGGTAACTATGGGCTACATATTATACTAAGTTAGTGGCATGAAGTTAAAATAGGAAAGTCCTTCTGTTCAGTAGCTCACCATTTAGTGGAAGATAAATTAGTAAACAAGAAAATTAGAATATGCAAGAATCTATGTTAGATCTATGATGTATTAGAGATTAACAGTCGAGGATTTGTGACAGGTGAATCATATAGAGTCAAAGGAAGAAAGGAGGAGAAGGTTATTATGTGTAAAGCACATGGCTTATATACTAAAAAAGAGCCTGTCCTATTCTGAGAGAACTGCAAAAATTTTAGCATGGCTAGAGCATGGGGAAATTGACAGTAAATGAGACTGGAGAGGTAGGCAGGAGGCAGTTCATGAAAGGGCTTAAAAGTCACGAATTGTCTTTGAATTTTATACTAATGAAAAATATTGATGGATTTTAAACCGGAGAGACTGTGTTGGACATGCATTTTAACAGTGGTGAGTATTAGATTGGTAGAGTATTGATAAAAATGGAGTAAAAGTATAGGTAGAGAGATGAAATTATTAGGCTTGAGGTTTGAATGGGGAGGGCCTGGCTTAAGATACAAACATTGGGAACGGACAGAAGATGAGAGATTCAACAAAGAATGAAGTACTGATGAGATACAGGAGAGAAGAATGAGGGAAGGAAAATTCATATTAATATTATTAGATGATATAAATCAGACTACCAGAGGTCAGCAGCATCAGCCCTCCCAAATCCCCAAATGAATTCCTGTTGCTTTAATTCAAGATGCATCCCCAGTTAATTCTGAATTACTCGCAGTATTCCTAAAGGGAGAGAAGGTGCTAGTGAGGGTGATTCAAGTAGCCATTGTACTTGACCGTTCTTACTGCACATGAATAAATCTTTATTCTGGCATCATAAATTTGCCTTGCAATCTGGTGTAATGGGACATTGCTCATGAGAAACTTAGCCTGCTGACAGTAGCATTTCGTGAGCTACTGAGGTGGACCCAGGACTGAGGTAAACCCACCAACGTTGTGCTATTCTGTGAGGTGAGTGTGGGAGGCTCCAGAAGATCCTCCCACTTTCATTATTTGTCCCGTGAGGTGTTGTAAACATTGCAACAAGTATGAATGCAATTGTAGGCATACCAAGTGGGAATTGTAGGAGCAACAGCTCAATAACAATGTGTACCAGGAAGCTAGATAAAGTGTATGTTAGTTGGGGTAAGGAACCCTAGGTGCTCTAATAAAGAATCTCCCTAAACCTTGACCTCTTAACCCAGGAAAAGTTTATTTCTTGCTCATGCAAAGACCAATGCGGATATTCCTGGTTGCCAGGCAGCCTTCCTGGCTTCTCCAGTCCTGTTACCATACCACTTCCTACATGATCTGCCTCAGCCAGCAGATGGGAGGAGAGAAGGAATGGAAGCACACACGGAAAGTGTTTAATGAGCCAATCCTATGGGTGGCTTGAGTACATTGGTGCTGTATTTCATGGGCAGAATTCACTCACCTTGCTGTATGAAACTACAAGGGAGGATGGGAGAGGAAGCCTAGCAGTGTACGAACGAGTCTGTGGGTGGTCTCACAGCTGTACCTGCCATTAGGGGTTTACGATTCAGAAATGAGATCTGGACCAGGGTGAGAATCAAGCATCAAATCAGATAGAATGGATGATGGAGGCTACAGAGTAAATGGGAATTTACGAAGAGTAAAGAACAAGACATGGGACTCTGAGGAATATTTAGTTTTCTCAGTAAATATTTAAGTGACAGGTGAACAAGGAGGAGCAGAAGAAACCAAATACTATTAAAATCTAGTTATGTATTGATTGTGTATTAAATATATGACACTGTGCTGTATTAACAGTGATTTTTTTAAAAGACTTGTTTATTTTGGAGAGAGCACCAGTGGAAGAGGGGAAGGGAAATAATCTCAAGTACACTCCGTGTTGAGCGTGGAGCCCAACATGAGGCTTGATCCCACGACCCCAAGACCACCATCTGAGCTGAAATCAGGAGTCGGATGCTAAACCAACTGAGTCACCCAGGTGCCCCAACAGCAATTATTTTTACACAGTCTTCATAATCTGGTGAGGAAATATCTTCAGATCCACATATTTTTCATGAAGAAATAAGACTGGGGAGTTCAGTATGTATCTGGATCACAAAATTAGTGAGTAAAAGACCTTGGTTTGGAACACTGTCTGACTCCAGAGTCTAACCTCCTAATCGGTGTACCAGTACTGTCCCTTCACCCCCACCTCACCAGAAAGGCATGGGAACATCAGTATCAAGGGAGAAAGGGTTCCAAGAATGGGGAAGTGGTGAACACATGACGCAGAGAGGTTAACTGGATAAGAACTGAAGATTGGCTGTAGGAAGGTCACTGTTGCTTTAAAATGTTTTTTTTTTTTTTTTCAACAAATGCTCATTGAGCACAGACTCTGGCAGTCCCAGTTGTAGATGCTTGGGACACAGTGGTGAGCAAGATTCCTTCTCTTAGGGAGCTTACAGTTGAGTGACAAGGCTAAGAGGGTGATGGCAGGTGCAAGATGGCAAAGAGAGAACTGAGTGAAGTAGAGAATATTGACAAGGGTAATAAGAGGTAGAACTGGCATTTGGATTTCAGGGTTGAATTTCCATACTGTTGTCTAGCACTAAGTAGGTAACACAAGCTCAATTTGAACTCCTTATTTAGTACTAAAAAAATAACAAAGATTATTCAGATAGCATATAGAACTGAGGGTGGGGGTGTGGGGAGAGACCATGGAGGGAAGGACTGTAAACCATACATTTGACCTTCCCCTCTCCCAGAACTGGGCTCCAGAAAGGCAGAGACCCATATCCCCAGTCCCTTTCTCTTTTTTTTTTCCCCAAAGATTTTATTTATTTATTTGACAGAGAGAGACACAGCGAGAGAGGGGACACAAGCAGGGGGAGTGGGAGAGGGAGAAGCAGGCTTCCCGCCGAGCAGGGAGCCCGATGCGGGGCTCGATCCCAGGACCCTGGGATCATGACCTGAGCCGTAGGCAGACGCTTAATGAGCCACCCAGGTGCCCCAGTCCCTTTCTCTCTTAAAGCCTCATGCTCTGAGCCTTTCCTCTTGAGTCTGACTTTTTAAAAACTTACTGTAGGTGGAGGATGTGATAAACTCAGGCTCAGTAGGATGTAAGTGACTGACAAAGCTTAATATACTGGCTTCCTAGGGGTGTTTGAAATGTGGGAAATGCAGGAAGCCACAGCTTAAAGGAATAAATCTGTGAATGTTTAGATCTTATTAAGCAGATGGAGACCTAATTTTATGAGAGTCAGCGATGCCTCCTTGTTGACCCTGAAATTATATCACAAAAACAGCTGCTAAGGCTCCCTGTTGTTGTTGGAACCTGCACTTTAGGGGCTAGTCAAGATAAGACGAAGCTGTGGAATTAGACAACCTCTGGAAAATCTTTGATGTGAGGACAACATGGGACAAGCCTCTTGCCAAAATAGCTCAGAAATCTGTGTCATGCCGTTACAGTGAATACCCAAGAGCCTTCTGCATAAACCACAGCAGCCTTCTGAGGACAGATGGAGGAGAATGAGAAATAGGGGTCATGGCCTTTGAATAGAAGGGATATAGAAAGAGGATGTCCAGGCTGGGTCCCCAAGGATGGCAGCTTTCTGGTGGGTTCAGTATGCTCTGAGCTGTGTTTGAGTTGGTCAGTTCCTTAAATTTACCTGATTGATATATTAGATTTGAGGGAGTAGATGGGGTCTGAAAAATCAGGTTATCCCCACTCACAGGGGACTGTTTTACAACCCAATAGAAGTGTTTATTTTACAGAGACTATGGCTGGCCAGAGGACCTGAATACTAATGGCAGTTGACCAATGCATTCTCTCCCTGGAAGGAACTTCTTTGGAGCAGGTGGCATAAAGGAACTTGTCACTCAGGAATTTGTACACCGTGTTATGGAGCCAGAGAATCCTGGCTTTGCAAACCACTGGCTACAAGACACAGGGTCTATCGTTACCTTCATGAGCTGTAGCCTTTTGTCTATAAAATGGATTTAGAAAGAGGAGGGTAAGAGAAGAAAATGAATATATGTGTGCCAAGTAAACACCGCATGACTGGCAACTAGCTCAGTATTTTCAAAATCAATAATGAATCTGTAAGCAGACCCAAAGGAATTAGGTAGAGCACCTACATGGAGAGCGTCCTTGTTCTATACTCTACCCAATCGCACTTTTTTTTTTTTTTCCCCAATCGCACTTTTTAAGGGACACTGGTCTTGTCTGCTGGTCAGCTTCCCATCTTCTCTCCTCTGTCAAAGACCCTGGCCTGTTCTTGCTTGTTGACGTCTTTCTTTCGAGACCTTTGTGCTGACCACAACAACATTCTTAAATGTGTTAGATCCGATTGTCCACTTTGTCGAATGCCAGTTCTTTCTTTCTTTTTTTTTTTAAGATTTTATTTATTTGACAGAGAGACAGCGAGAGAGGGAACACAAGCAGGGGGAGTGGGAGAGGGAGAAGCAGGCTTCCCGCCGAGCAGGGAGCCTGACGTGGGAGACCCAGCTCCCCTGGCACTTACTGTATGGTGCCCGGTAGGCGATGAGTGCTCTGTCAATATGTGTTAGAGCAGCAGGAGAAGAAGGTAAATATATCTTCCTAAGATAGTGATGAAAATCCATATTGTGGGCTGTCTCCTCTCATCCCACACTATCCTATCCCCGTCTTGGTTCTGTTCTGGCTTCCCTGTTTTTTGTTTTTGTTTTCCCCTGAAATTCTTTGTGACATACTATTTTGTGCTGCTTTCACTGTCCTGTGTTCTTTCCTTTTCTGGGAATACTTTTCTTTTGCCTGGGTGGCTGCCACTTACCTTTCAGATTTCAGCTTAGTTGTCGCTCCTTCTGGAAGCATTTCCCGGCCTCACTACCAGGACTAGATGAAATGTCCTCATTATGTGTTGCCAGAGCATCACAGAGTTCTTCAAAACACTCATCCCAGTTCTAATCTTTAATGCATTTCTGCAATGATGTCTGCTGGTGGATATTATTCATTCCTAGCACCACACCTAATAAGAGAGGAGAAATACTTAATGAAATAACTTTTAAAGGAATACTGCCAGATAAAACCTACCATGGACATGGTGAATGAGATGATGAGTGCATCTAAAGTCTTCAGAAGTCATTGACTAGGTATAGGAAAAAGACTAGCCAGAGCAGACATCAAGGGTTTGAATCTCTACTCGGCAATAAGCTGGTTTTGTGGCTCTGAGCAGGTTGCATCATTTTTTTGAATTTCAATTTACATAGTGGTAAAATAGAGATAATATTTTGCCCTATTTGAAAATCAGAGGAGATGAAGCCGGTAAATATCCTGAAATCTGCCATATAAAGCCCTGATACTATCCTGACAAAATTCAACCTCTCTCAGAGTAAAGTATAAGGATGCATAGATTGAGAATATATATTTCTTAAAATTCAAACTTTGCCCTATGGTGAGACAATCAAAGCTGAGAAAGTGTTTAAAATAGTAAAGTTTTTTGCATTATATTCTAGGACTTTTTTGCATGCCAAATCTGAATTAGACCATTTGAGTTACTTCAAATGGACAGTATAAATGTGTTGAGCTCTTTGATAACCCATTTAAGAAAGAAACAATGTAAATGACTGCTTGATGCACATTTCTTTATTATTGGGGAAATGAATGGGATCTGGGAATTCCTAAGAGGTTAGGTGTGAATGAGAAATCTGCCTCCCTTGGCCTTATTAGAACATGGCAGAGTATGAAACTGGAAAGGGAGAATTTAAGAGAATATGCATTTAACATACGCTTAATTTGAAGAGTTCAAAGCACTTTATATTAATAAAGCAACTTATTGAAGATGCTAGACCTTTAATTGGGTGATTTACGTTATTCATGTGGTTTAATCCTCACCAATCCTTGGAAGTGGGCACTATTATCATTCCAACAGCACATGGAAATGGTAGATGAGAGAGGAAATAACTTACCCCACTTCAGGTCACTCTTCTGTGTCCAGGGCTCAAACATCTCTGGCAAGTAGTAAGTAAAGAGGAACTTTTGTGTGCTTACCCTGTGCTCACTAATGTGAGAATTAGAAAAGGAGTCTCCAACAGCCTCACCTGGAATTCTTTCACACCCTTCCAGTCAAATCCTATGATATTCATGTTGCAGAAGGAGAAACTGAAATCAGATAAGTTCTATTGACTGCAGTTACACAAAGGGCAGAAGGTGCACCTGTCCTGTCTAAAACAGTACATGGCGTATAGTAGGGAATCAAATAGGTCTTACTTGATGGATGCAGCTGTAAGTTCCACTTAAGGAGCGCTCTGGGATCTAGTGAGAGATCTAGTGCTACTATCAGAAAGAATCAGGGCCCTTGGTTCCTATGTTCTCCGTGTAAGTGACTTTCCTGCTGGATTCCCACATACCCAAGCTGATGTCAAACGTGACACAAACTTCAAATCTGGGCTTTGTGAGTCTTCCTTTCAAAGTGCTATATAGTTCTGAGGTGCAGTGATGGGTTTCACATTAAAACTGGACTCTGAAGTTTCTGTGATGCCAGGAAGGCACGCAAATAGCTTTTTGAAGGTACCATGAAATTCACATTTATCAGTGTTCACTGACTAATTACACAGTAAAATTGGGTCCCAGTTTTACATAAACAGGTGAATCCATTTTAGCAATCACCCCTTTCATTCAAGGAACTCTGTGTGCATATTATAAATAATATATCCCTTTAGGGGTGGGGTGGGGGGGTGAGTGAGTCTCTGATCCAGTTGCCCTTCTGTAACTGATGTCTGGCCTTCAGCAAGACTGACATGAAATGGAATGGGATGGATGGTAAAGCAGGTGGTTTATATGGGAAAGGCTCAGGCTCAGTGGTCCACTAGATCTCAGTTCAAATCTCCGGAGTGATTAACTTACCCACAAAGAACCTCAGTTCCCTCTTCTCAAAAAAAATTATAATAGTCCTCTCATTAGTACTCTGTGGGCTCAATTAGTTAATCCTATAACGTCCCTGGCAGTTGGTGGGGACTGTTACCGAGCTTCTGCTAAGGAAGGCCAGTATTCCTATGGAAGGGAGGTAGGGGCTTGGACAATTTGGGGTGAAACGTCTGGGGGCCCAAGACCTCCATTCTCTGCTGGATTTTGTGTTCTAAACCAGATAGTAATGCACTATATGAATGATATTTTGATATTTTTCATATTACCTAGAAGGCAGAAGTAATGAAGAGTTCTTGCAGTGGTGGGAAAATCCTCACTCAAATTTGTACTTCCAGGGGGCATGGGAACTCCCAGCCTGGGGGATCCCAAATCACACTGTAGCTTCTGGATCAGCTTTCCCTTCTCCCCACTTGCAAGGGTGGGATGGGAATAATTCATCTTCTCTCTCCTCATCCGTCATTAGTTTTTCCCTTCCTATTGGGTTATTCCTGTCAGCACACACTATTTCCCACACATTAACATAATGTTTGTTGATTTCACTTTGTTTCAGTTGCCAACATATTTCTTTATTGCCTTTCACAGCAAAACTTTTGGGAAGACTTAGTTTTATTCACTGTCTCTAGTTTTTCTCTTCCTTTTCTCCCCATGGACACCTCTCAAACCCTCACCCCTAACACTCTACCAAAAAGCTCTTGATGACCTCCTCATGGCCAAATCCAGCAATAAGTTCTCAGCCTTTTTCCTACTAATGAATCAGAAGTATTTAATTGATTGCTCCCTTATCCTTGAAACAATTGATTTGGCTTCTAGGACGCTCTTATGGCTCCTTCCCCTTTGTGTTGAAGCGTTCTAGGGCTATATCTTCAGAACTCCTCCCGTTCTTGGTGATCTCATCCAGAATTGGGCTTTAAGCACCCCCTATACATTGATAACATTGAAACTGAATCTCTCGATTCATGCATATGTGAATGTATATATAAATTTGACTCCTCAACATCTCTACTTGGATTGCTGATATATCTTGTCTCAAACATGACATGTCCCAAATTTAAATCTTGAACTCCTTTCCCCAAATCTTGTCCCCACTGTTTTTCTCAACATAATGACAACAGCAGTAGCAAACGTTTATATTGGGCTTTCTATGTGTTGGGTACTGTTTGAAGAACTTTCTATTAGCACTAATAATCATAAAAAACTTCATATTGGTAAATAATACTATTATGCCAGCTTATAGTACAAAATGGAGAGAACTATTAACTTGCCCTGTGTCACACGGTGGCAGAGCTGACAGAGCTTAATTTCAGTCTGTACACTAGCATCCTTCCAATTCCTGAAGCCAAATATTTTGAAATCCTCTGTAAAAAGGATTTCTCTTTCATGTCCACTTCCAGTCCCATAGCAAATCCTGTTGGCAATACTTTGATAATATATCCAGAATCTGACCACTTAGCTCTGACGTTGCTACAGTCTTGGTCCCATCAATATTCCCCTTTGCTTGGACTATTATAAATATTCCTCTAATTGATCTTCCCTCCATCTCAACACGGCAGACAGGGAGAGGCAGATCATATTACATCTTCTGCCCAAAGAACCCCAATGGGTTTCCATCTCACTCAGAGCAAAAGACCACATCTACACAATGACCTGCAAGGCTTTAATCCCTCAAATCCCCTTTTTTCTCTCCAACCTCATGTTCCACTGATCTCTTTGCTTGTTCCACTCTACTCTTACTGGGCTCCTAGCTTTTCCTGGAACATGAACACACTCACTCTTGTCTGAGGTCGTTTTCACTTCCAGTTGACTTTCCCTAGAGTGTTCTGCCTTCAGGTTTCCACATGTCTCTTTTCCTTACCCCCTTCACATATTTGGTTAAATGTCACTTTTTTAGTGAGGGTTTCTATTTAAATTGTCACACCTTACTCCATTCAAGTCATTATTTTTGCTTCCTTGTTTTGTATTTTCTGCTTAACACCCTCTGACTTTATTTTTCCCCCCCAATAAGAATGTCAATTTCAGGGCAGCAGAGATGTTTGCTATTTGGGCTATGCATTGCTAAATATCTGGTAACTATGTGTGTAGTGCATATTAGGTGCTCAATAAATGTTTGTAAAATATGTAATAACTGTAAACATGTCTGAAAAAGAACAGATAAGCAAATATCCTTCAGAGATGGAGAGATGAAATAATTAGGATTCCTAATACTTTAAGTAACTATAATATGGAACCAGATGGAATTTTTTATTTTTTTAGGGACACCTCATTTATAAAAGTGAAGAATGTAAGCAAGCAAGGGGACCTACTCAAAGCCAGTTTGCCAGTTAAACTTCATATTTCATGGACCGAAGTTGAATCATCCAAGGACGGTCTTTTCTTTTCTTTTCTTTTTTTAATTTTTTTATTGTTATGTTAGTCACCATACATTACATCACTAGTTTTAGATGTAGTGTTCCATGATTCATTGTTTGTGCATAACACCCAGGGCTCCATGCAGAATGTGCCCTCTTTAATACCCATCACCAGGCTAACCCATCCTCCCACCCCCCTCCCCTCTAGAACCCTGTTTGTTTTTCAGAGTCCATAGTCTCCCATGGTTCGTCTCCCCCTCCGATTCCCCCCCATCATTCTTCCCCTCCTGCTATCTTCTTCTTCTTCTTTTTTTTTTTTAAAAGATTTTATTTATTTGACAGAAAGACACAGTGAGAGAGGGAACACAAGCAGGGGGAGTGGGAGAGGGAGAAGCAGGCTTCCCGCGGAGCAGGGAGCCCGACGCGGGGCTCGATCCCAGGACCCTGGGATCATGACCTGAGCCGAAGGCAGACGCTTAACGACTGAGCCACCCAGGTGCCCCTTTTTTCTTTCTTAACATATGTTGCATTATTTGTTTCAGAGGTACAGATCTGAGATTCAACAGTCTTGCCCAATTCACAGCGCTCACAATAGCACATACCCTCCCCAGTGTCTATCACCCAGCCACCCCATCCCTTCCACCCCACCCCCACTCCAGCAACCCTCAGTTTGTTTCCTGAGATTAAGAATTCCTCATATCAGTGAGGTCATATGATACATGTCTTTCTCTTTTTGACTTATTTCGCTCAGCATAATACCCTCCAGTTCCATCCACGTCATTGCAAATGGGGATGGTCTTTTCTGTTCCTTCCCATAATTCTGCTTCTAAAGTTAACATCAGATACTCTCATTTACAAAAACAAACAAAAACAACTTTTAAAACATTTTAAAATAGGTTTGTTTAAAGATTACCTGTCATATTTGTCAATGGATTTTCTTTGTAGTCAAAAATAGCCAACTCCCTCCTGATAGCTAGACCATCAGTTACATAGCAAAATTTGACAGCCCAATTAGTCCAAATCCACAAAAGGTTAATGTTCTAGGTTACATAATAACTTATGTTAAATGATTTGTTGAAATAGATTCTGGAAGGAGACCAGGAGAGAGCACATGAAATTTACAGTGTTCAAATCTTCAAAAAAAACTAAATATAGAATTCTTCCAGATCTGATGTTTGACTTTTATCCTAGACCATGAATTCCACTGGCTTCATTAGCTTTAGATAGTGGGATTTTAAAATTTAGAGCAAGAGCAAAGATCTGAGCCCTTATCATTGTCAGTGCAAGCCTTTAGGTGCTCATTAAGGTTTTTAGATCTATTTTAGGAAACTGGCTTTTTATGGGTCAAAGTTGTTCCAAATTTGGTGGGCTATATAACTGGATGATACAGCCTAAAACTATAAGGTGTCCCTGTGAGGACTATCTTCCCCAGATTTTTACTTTAAGGTGAGCCTCGAGAGATTTAAAAACAGGGGCACCTGGGTCATTTAGTTGGTTAAGTGACTGACTCTTGGTTTTGGCTCAGGTCACGATCTCAGGGTCTTGAGATTGAGCCCTGTAACAGCCCCCACGCTCAGATGGGAGTCTGCTTCTTTCCCTTTTCTCCCTCTTCCTATTTTTTTCCTCTCTCTCTCAAAATGAAGTATTTTATTTTATTAAAGAGATTTGAAAACATTTTAAGTGTTTTTATATAGCATCATATCCTAAACAGAATTGGTTCTAGCTCATCTTTTCCCACAGAAAATATCACAGAATAACATTTCAGATACATTCTCCACAGTTTGACCTTTCTTTACAGTTATTCGTTCCCTAGGCTTGATGATCAAACCAACACTTGTTACATATTTTTCCTAGTTACTGTTTTTCTTTTTAGATCTACCTGTGAGAAACATCTACCCATGAGGCAATGCTTAAATTCCTCTAAATGTTGCAGTTAAAGTTTTAGAAGAGTGTGTGCCGAAGGATTGGTTTTGGATTTACTCCTTGTTTCTGATAGGATCTGTCTGTCTTTGTGGAGAGGAGCCTACACCAGGAGATTGAGTACGGAAAACTAAAGGAGGGTTTATATGGAAATCATCAACCTAGAAGGAAAAAAAAGTGGAATTTTTGTTCTAATTCTGATTAATGTTTTCCCAAAGTTATATTTTAGACTTGGTCTACTTAACAGTCTTTTTCGACCATACAATGACCAAGTTAAATAGATATTTCTCTTTGTTTTCTGTAGACAGGCAACAAAGCTTAAGAGTAGTTACCCTAAGCCACATCTAATTTATGACAGAAGAAGTAATCAAATCTAACTCAGTTTTGCTCCAAAAGGTAAGGCCTAATCTACTACATTGTACTCTGTCTTTCTATCAACATCTCAACTTTTCTTTCAGGTCACACAGGTGTTTTAAGCTTTATTAACATAGTGGAACTAATCTTAGGCATTTTCCTCCCCCACCTTTTTTTTTTTTTGGCTCTAGGTGTCCATGCTTGACACTTGAACAAATGGGATGGCCCCTTGAGGTAGAGAAACCTCTGTCTTCCTCTGTGCCCCTTGAGCTCTTTTTATAAAAATAACTGGTATTATGAAGACACCTAGAATTTTGCATTATTGTTACTTGCATGTCCAAATGCCTCACTTGAATTTGAGCATTCCTGGAGGCAAAGGATTATGACTGAGTCCTATTGGTGACACAAAGAGAAATCACCAGGAGCCACTATTGGAAACTGAATTGATAGCTGAGGGCATAGTGTTGAACTGGTATTATGAATGCTTTTCTCATAGACACTCTGAGAAGTGATAGTGAGGTCATACCCAAGCTACAGTGTTACTTTCCCCACAGAGCTGAAATTGTCTCATATTTAACATTTCCTGAATTCCCCATTGAAAAGAGATCAGGGTTATCAACGTGGTAGAGTCTCAAAATAGACCTAAGCTGTTCTCCATGTCTCCAAAATAGAGAAGTTCAAGAAATTTTCTCCTGTGTTTAAAAATAGCTACTTACACAGAAATTATTTGGAATTATTTTTAATTGTACAGTGTTTAATTTGGGAAAGACCTAATCATGACCCTATTAACCCAAAGTCAAAACTGAATTCCCAAAAGGTTATATTCTTTGTGATCACACAAGCTCTTTACACACTATTCTCATTCCTGTTGTTTCTGGAAAATTTATTGGTTTACTATGCGTTTGAAAGTCATATGGTTTTTCTGGAATCCTGTTGTGGATGCTAATGTTTCCTATTGGGAGCCTCTGTTTTAATTTATTAATAGCTATGGCTTAGCCATCAGAAAACCCTTTCTGATCTTAGTTGATCAAATTAAAGTCAATTAAAAAATTGCTACTTTTGTGTCTACTAAGCACTGTGCCAGGCACAGGGAAGATTATAGAGTTGAATATATTTTAATACTTCCTGGAGATTATCTTCCCCCTCCCTACTTCACTCTATTTGCCTTGGTCTACTTACATAGTTAGATTTAGCCTTTTAGAATCTATGTTGTATTTGAGGTAAAATTCCACTTACAATTTCTTCTCTACTATCTGAGACCTGCCACCAACTCTCATTATGACCTTGAACATGTTGCTGCAAATCTCTCACTGTGTTCCATTCCCATGGTGGCAGGATGAAAAGGACCAAACGTAGGCTGCTGCCATATATGTGGATCCTGTTGGATTGTTGGAGGATTACATTGAAATCTTTGCTGCAAAAATATTTGTTGGCAACAGTGAAAACATGATAGGAGCTAACAGCTCACTAGTGCCCTAGGTATTCTACTGTTCTCTGAAGAGAATTGAGTATATATTCTTCTCCACATCACTCTTAAAAAAATACATACATATATATATACAGGAGGCCCTGCATCTAATAGGTAGTCAGAACCTTGTCTCCCTGATAGCCTGCTTTTCTCTACTTTTGACTTCTATGAAGTCATGCAATCTGTCAGGCTTAGTTTTTGATGAGGTTGCAGGGGATCTAGGAAAATTCATACCATCCATCATCAATTGACTGCTTTACTACTCTGGGATTCATTAGTCTCAATCATGAAAAGGACAATAATAAAGTTAACCAAAACAAGATTTAGGGTCATGTGATATGGAGTCCTATTCTATCCAAATAGTATCTCTCAATTTTAGGACTATCTTTGATGCAAGATCCCATAGCCTGATATTTTTCCTATTTCAGTCTTTAATGTACAAAACATTCTTCTAAAAAATCAGTATAAACCATGCAGTGTTAGAATAGTTTCAGGGGTGCAATATAGTGCTCATCATAGGTGTACTTAATCCCCATCACCTATTTCAGCCATCCACCCCTCCCCTCTGGTAACCATCAGTTCTCTATATTAAGAGTCCATTTGTCTTTTTTCCTTCATTTTGTTTCTTAAATACAAGTGAAATCATCTGGTAATGGTCTCTGACTTATTTCACTTAGCATGATACTTGCTAGATCCATTCACATTGTTGGAAATGGCACAATTTCATTTTTTATGGCTGAGTAGTATTCCATTGTACATGTACACCACATTTTCATCCATTCATCTGTTGATGGACACTTGGGCTGCTATTCTAAATAATGCCACAATAACACAGAGGTTCATATATCATTTTGAATTAGTGTTTTTGTGTTCTTTGGGTGAATACCCAGTTGTGGAATTACTGGATATATGGTAATTCTATTTTTTATTTTTTGAGGAACCTCCATACTGTTTACCAAGGTAGCTATACCAGTTTTCATTCCTACCAACAGTACATGAGGGTTCCCCTTTCTCCACATCCTCGCCAACACCTGTTGTTTCTTGTGTTGTTGATTTTAGCCATTCTGACAGGTGTGAGGTGATATCTCATTGTGGTTTGATTTGTATTTCCTTGATGATGAGTGATGATGAGCATCTTTTCATGTGTCTGTTGGCCATCTGTCTATCTTCCTTGGAGAAATATCTATTCATGTCTTCTGCCCATTCTTTAATTGGATTATTCATTTTTTGACTGTTGAGTTGTATCCATTCTTACATATTTTGGATACTGACTCCTTATTGGCTATGTCATTTGCAAATACCTTTTTCCTTCATAAAACATTCTTAAGGATCATTTATTTAAATCTCTGCCATGTTTCAGCTGTGCTCTGTGGGTTTATATACAATCAGAACTAACAGTGGCTTGGATTTACCTCCTTTTATCTTTGTCTCAGACTTTTCTCCCCACCTTTTCAGGATGTCTTTTGTTTCCACTAAAAGTTTCCCAGAGCACTGCTCTCATACCAGGTATCTATAGGACACAATAAGTGAGTTAGTGACAATTCTGGTTAATGGAATCTTTCCTGACTTCTGTACAGCTCTAGGGATTACTTTCTGGAACTGATGGGAACATGATTTCCCAGGTTCTATTGATGTGTTTCGGACTGAGCCAGATGTCCCAGGCACATGGAAGGAAAGACTGATGACATGCTCCCCAGCCAACATCTTGCTGAATAGCAAAAAGAAAAGACCCATTTTCAATTTAATTTAATTTAATTTAATTATTTTTATTATTATGTTAATCACCATCCATTACATCATTAGTTTTTGATGTAGTGTTCCATGATTCATTGTTTGTGTATAACACCTAGAGCTCCATGCAATACGGGTTAGCCTGGTGAAAAGAAAAGAACTTTAAAGACTCGCACAGAATTCACTCAGTTTGTTACTGCCTTAAAATTCCAAACATTGTTCATTGATGTTGTGCTGCTGAACTTCTCAAGTTGTGGCAGGGAGCCTGGAGTTTGTGTTTTCCATCAACTGCAAGAGCACCTCGAAGTAAAGAGGACTAGGAAACAAGTATAGCAGAATGAATGAAAAACACTAGATTTGAGCACTTTAAAGTCTTGACATTTCTTTGAGGAACATCAGAGGCACTTGTTGAAGAAGTAATAATCTATTGAGGACGGCAGGAGAAAGTCACCTTGATAAAATGTGGGTTTGGTGTTCTCCTATCTTCCTTGTCACAGTCCTTTGCTTTCCTTGGCACCAGAGTATCTGCCCTGTCTCTCATTTTAAAATCTTAATTGGTTGTCAAATCCCCAATGGTATTAGAGGATGAAGGGTTTATCAATACACAAAAATGTATTACGCTGTCAAATGGAAGCCAAGTGTTTGAATTCTTAAGCACATTGTGTTGTCTCCCTCTTTGGACTAATTTCAGAGAGTTTTCATTTCAGAGGAGACATGGAGCTTTGGAAGGAGGCAGTAGCTGTGGGAAAGTGAGGAACAAGGGGGGAACATCTCTGCCGGCATTCCTTCAAATCTCTTGGGCATCGGTGGACGGTGTCTGCCTTTCTCTGCTTCCGTGAGTGGCTCCACCCATATAGTTTCCATCGGATCGCCTCGGTTACTGAGGCAGAAAGTAGTCAGCATTTTGGAGCCATTGTTACCACTTGTACAAGCCTTGGAGATAATTTTGAAAATATATTTATCCCTGATGGTGAATAAATTTCAACTCAGGTGCATCCCTGAGTCACACAAGGCTGAGTCTGAGCTCAGCAGAAGCTTATCCTAACGGGTAACTGACGTCTGAGTTCTGTGTGGAGGAAGCCTTAAGGTACCTGCAGTGTACGTGTTATTGCTGACAAATAGAGACCTACTGTATGAGCCTTAGGATGGGCCCCAGAGATAGTCGTCTCCTGGCTTTATAAATGGGAGACCCAAGACAGAGAGAGGGAGGAGACTCATCTCAATCTCACTGCCCTGGTGCTGTGTCATGGAAAAGCATAGCACCATTTTGATCTGGTATTCCAGTTTGATTCCTTGACTTCAGGGCAGAAATCCTGGCAACTGTAAAGGAATCCATGGTCTTCATCCTCTTAGGTTACCTTTGAAGTTATTTTGCTCTGCTGATCTGATTTCCGTACTTCTTAGACTCCAGCTTTCTAGAACTCTTCTGCCTTTTCCCCGTCACCTGCTTAGGTCACCTGAGCTCACCTTTATGTACAATGCCTCCTACTCCTGACCTACCTTCCCCTACCATATCCATCAGGACCCATCTCTCTTAGGTCCCTTATTATTAGGTCCTTGCCTCATACACACATATATTAAAAGGCAACTGTTACTTAATACCTTACTCTTCCTGTAGGCTGATTCAGTTATAAAAATGGGAGAGAGAAATCCCAAATGATTGGAATTTGGAGTACCAGAGGAGGCCTATCCTTGGGGTGTATGAGATACTTGGGCAGAAAGCCCTAAAGCAGTAGTCATCAAGTCAGGGCTGGTCCTGATTGCATAAATATGTCAATGACTTTTGTTTTCTCACCTCACATTCACTGAACCGTCTAAATCTTTGATGCCCTCACTTTTGTACGGCTGATGGTATCACTGAAGAGTTGTCCACTTTTGACAGCTAGAGAAGTCAAAGACCTGCAGAAGGGATGATGTGCCCTCAGGCTCTTGGAAATTTAGAGGCAGGGCTGGGACGAAGGACTGCGGCTTGCCTGCACAAAGCTGCCCCTCCCTGCTGCTTAGCCCACAGAGCTCTCCCGCTGTTCTTCCTACTTCTGTCAAAACCCGGTTTTTCTCATTGGTTTGCTTTACAGAGGCTTAGCACATTTCACTATGATCTGAAGGTGTTGTGTCCCCACAAATGATGCTTAATTTTCAAACCTACAGTTAGAAAACCTACAAACTCTTCAGTGAATATAATGTTTAGTTTAAGCTTCTGCTTTTTATTTAGTCTTTTGACAAAGCCTCCTTCCAGTATGAAGACATGGTACTAAAACCTAACCCTTTATGTCATAGTACTGGAACAGGATACAAACGAGCAGGCACAGCGTTAGCCCGTCAGCCATCAGAACCCCCTGTATAGAACAAGTTCCTCTGTGTGCGGCTGTGGTAGGGTGTGTATTTTCTGCAGGGATCACAGACCTTGAGTTAATGTCAAAGATTATATGCCACAAAACTGTATTCACAGCAGAGGTTGTGGGAATGCGGTAGGATCCGCTAATACTAAGTGTTTACAGGTCATCGTTGGAGTAGGTCTAGAATCAAAAGACCTCACTTTAAACTTACAGGGTAGGTAAATAGAAAAAAGCAAATATGTAGTGTCCTGAGTTAGCATTAGGGCCTCCAAAATAACCATATTTAATAATATCTTCCACATGCTGGACTTTGTAATAGAACCTGTTCACATAGATATTTCTAATTCAGGTAGAAACACATCACAAACTACATGTATCTGTTTAAAATATGAAGAACCAAACTTCAGGGATGTTACACTGACTAAGGATTTCTATTATCTGTTAAAATTGGATTCATGATTTGAACTCCATACTCTTGGATCCAAAGTCCTTGTTTTGTTTTTTGG
The DNA here is from genome assembly GCF_011800145.1 of Mirounga leonina. Taxonomy (NCBI): domain Eukaryota; kingdom Metazoa; phylum Chordata; class Mammalia; order Carnivora; family Phocidae; genus Mirounga; species Mirounga leonina. The sequence continues at coordinate 3,868,393 of NW_023270387.1, forward strand.
TGTTGTTTTATTTTTAAGAGATTTATTGATAGAGGGACGGAGGGAGAGCACGAGAAGGGGGGAAGGTCAGAGGAAGAAGGAGAAGCAGATTCCTTGCTGAACATGGAGCCTGATGCTGATGCTGGGCTTCATCCCAGGACCCCGGGATCATGACCTGAGCCGAAGGCAGACACTTCACCTTAACAGACTGAGCCACCCAGGCACCCCATGAAATCCCTGTTTTTTCATACTAAAGTACTCTGACTCCTAAAATCAGTATGCTATGTTTTATAATCCCAATGTTAAAAGAACAAAAGAAATGCTAGAGTTTCCTGTATTATATTTTAAAGCATTAATTACTCCTCAGCATCCTGTGGGCCAGAATGAGTTGTGAAATATAAACAGTGCTGAGCAGGGTTGAACCAAGAAGAAAATGATGAATGTGGAATTCCGTGTGATGCAATTGAGTACCAATGGGAAGGCAACTCTCTTCAGAAAAGCCCTCCTGTTACCACACCTGGGACTTGCATAAAGTTGACTGTCAGAACTGGAAGAGACCATTTTGTAAGTGAGGAAGCTAGGCTCAGATCTGCAAAGTGACATCTCAAGATCGCATAACTACTTAGTGTACAAACAAGAAGTCGTGGCTTAATGCATAATAAAGATGTTAGGTATGTCAGAGTCCTGATGAAAAATGCAAGTACCTAAGATAAGCACTGAAAATAGATTTCCTCCTATGTCAACTTAGATTCACAGGTAGTAGCTATTTGAATTATTATGTTGACAAGGATTTGGAGGTTGCATCTGGAATCAGTGGGGAAGAGTGCCATGATTCATAATTGATGTTTGCTGTACCTGTAGGAAGTGGAATTTAATAACACATGTACTATGTATTCTATATTTCTGATTGATGGCATGAAAAACTCCCTAGCTCCTTATCAGGAGAGTGGAAAATGTCTAGCCATAGCATCAGAAGAGCTGCTCTCATGTCCTGATGGGTCTGTGTCCTTGAATGAATCACTCGGTGTCCCTAAACCTCGGTTTCCTGTTATTTTTAAACCAATTATTGCTGCTCTTCTTCCTACTTCAGATGGTATTTGTGATGATTAAAAATAGGTAGCACCTGAGGACGTATGTTGTCAATGTAAGAACTCTTCTTTATAATTGAAAGCTGAGAAATTACCAGGCCCAGAAGGAGGGAAAAGGAGCTCAAATTGAAGGCAGGAAGAGGATACTTTCAAATTCTATTGGAGGTAGTCATGTTTGCCAGAATTGATCTGAAATGCAGGCTTCTCCAAGAAGGGACAGAATTATGATTGAGCGTCAGTGTCAAGAATTTAGCACTACCGAGAATGCTCTAAGTTTTATCTGATCAAAGAGTAGGAGGAAAAAAAAAAACTTTTTGAGAGGTTTGATAAGTTCTTGGGATTCTTTTCAATATAGACCCTAATTTCTTTAGGAAATTGACCCTTTCACTCCTTTCTCACATGGAGGTGGGGTGGTTGAGATTCTTCTTAATGTTCTAATTGGGATGAAATCGTGCTCTGCTCTGACCTGGCTGTCCAAGCCCACCAGTGTCTGCTTCTGGACTTTCTTGAGTCCCTTACTTGCTGGCCACACTCTCTTGAAAGAGGCCTCCATCTTTCCCACACCTTCATCCTTTACTGATGCCCCTCTCTCTCCTTCCCTGTGTTTCGAAAATTCAAAATCAACCTATTCAAAACAAAACCCAACAAGGTTCTCTCTCCTCTCTATAGATCTCTTCCAGTCTTATCTATCTTTGTTGAGAACTTGAGAGAACAGAGCTACTCTCATCCCCCACACCGCTCAGTTCAGTCAATTACCATGTTCTGTTGATTTTTTACTACCACTAATACCTCCTGAATCTGTCCACTTCTGTCCACTACCACTGCTATCACTCTGGTCCTGAACCCCATGACGTGTCATCTAGACACCTGAATGACTTCATAAACCTCCCTGGTCTCTTGGCTTCCTAGAGCTGGAGTTCTCCTTTGCAAATACACCTCTGATGGTGTTAGGTTGGCTCCATTACTCTCTGGAAATCGAGCTGACAAGTCCATCCAAGATCAGTCTCCAGTGATATCTCTTGGTACCTTTTCATGCTTTTGAGCTAGCATTCTGAGTTTAATTCCGTTGCTGGAAGTCACAAGTTCTCCTTCACTTCTGGATGTTTGAGTAAACTGTTTCTTCTGTCTGGAATATTTTACCTGCTTGTCTTCATTTGGGTAACTTCTTCATCTTCAGGTTTCAGCTTAATCATTAGGTACTTGAGTTGGCCTTGTCTGATGCTCTAAAATCAATTTGGCCCTCCTTCTGTGTTTTCTCAAAACACCATTTATTTCACTATTGGCATATTTTATTACAATCACCCATTCATTATTAGTCTTTGTCACTTAGTCCATTAACTCTATTAGGGCAGGGAGGTATGTGTGTTGTATTGATCACTGTATCCACAATTTCTGGTTGGTTACTAGGGCTCAGTAAGTACTTACTGAGTGAGTGAATGAATGAATAAATAAATGAATGGATTCTTTCCAATTCCAGTGAGTCATAATCTTCTTCAAAGTTCATCTTAAGAATCTAATGTATAAACATTTACTACAATTCCCCATCCTTATGTGATAATTATGTAGATTCTTAAGTATGTGATTGGTATCATTTGTATGATAGTCTTTTTTTTTCATTGTCGTAAGTGACTGTTGCTCTTTGTCTAATTTACCTTGATAGACTCTCCCACTGCCTACCTCAGAGCCTAGTACATAAGACGTGTAAGGAATATATGATTGCATAAATCACCCTCAACTGCTCAGGTAGGACAAATGAATGAATTGCATGCTTCTTACAGAAGCTGAACATTTTTAGGCAAATATTTTTTAGTACATAAACATGACTGGAATTCAGATGATATTGCTAAAACATTTTTCCTGATTTTGGAATTTCCATAACTATCTTAAACAATATAAAAAAAGGATGATTACACTTTGAAAATAGACATTCTAATATGGAACAGCTCCCCAACTCAAAAAAATAATCCTAAGAATCAGCAAGTACTTTTTTTTTCCCCCTACTATATCCAGGTTTATTCCAAAGATACCATTTCTAATAATTTTTCTTCTCCTGAAAATGGTTATGAACCTTCGTGCATACACAAGATAGTCCTGTACAGAATATTTTATTGCTCATACTTGGGTGTATCTAGAAACTAAATGAGCTCCAAAATCCCTGCTAAGAGTCCAGGATTCTATACACTAATTTATTCAAGCAGGAAGCTATCCTATGCATTTGGAATGCATACCGGAATCAGAAGACAAGAGTTCAACCCCCAAGTCTGCTTACTATCATCTTAATCTTGGCTAAATTCATGCACTTGTTAATTTTTATTTTGACACACATACGCTGATCTGGGCGTTGGGGTTATGGTGGTGTACAGATAGTTTACTGACACAATAATGTCGCCTCTCTGAAAATTAGTTTTCTGATCTGTAAAACTGATTTGAAATGACACATGGGCTCCCCTGCCAGGCAGTGGACTAACAGGGCTTTTAGATAGGCTTACAGATGTTTGGGAATAAAAACATGCAGCCGTTGAATTAAAATAGGGGCTTGCTAAGTTATAAAGCACTGTAGCTGGGTCTGCTAGTGTTTCGGGGTCCTGCAACTAAGTTATTGAGTTCTCCCTCCCGCCCCCTACCAAGAAGCATGATTTTCTCAATAACATATGCAAACTCTTGAGGTAGGGACTTGATTTATTTTGCTGACTCTTGTTTATGTCTAGTGTTCAGTAGATGATCCCATGTATAATAGGCATCTAGTACTTGCTGGGGAAGGAAGAGTGGAGTTCCAGCATTCATGCAGAGCTGGTGCAGGAGATCTATCTTCTCTTGCTCTGCTGTGAGCCTGACCTTGAGCACATCAGGAAGCTTGAGTCTTCTCAGACTCAGCTGCTTCTATATTCTTGTACCTCTTTTTGCCCAAAGAGCAGCAATCGGAGTAACAAGTACTCTGCCTCATGACGAGGAGGCAGCACAAAATAAATAGCTTTAACCTAGACAGCCCTGGCCAGGGGACCCTGTACCCTGAATGGAACACTGAGGTTGGCCACCTCTGCATTGAAAACTCTCATTGTGGGGACTGATGTCATCCTCGCACCTGTGATCACTACTCAAAGGGGACTTTGCCCACGTTCCTGCTTTGGACATGATACACCTAGATAGGCTGCTAGCAATCTGTGTCCTTCAGCAGTGGCCAGTTAGTTGATATGCTGAGATGGCATGTGACTGTCCTTGGGGACACCTAGCAAAAACAGAAGAGTGGGAGCAGATATATTGGACTTCTGGTTTTCAGCCAGAGTTCTAGAGGCTCAGAATGGGCAATGCCAGAGATCAACTGGGACACATTGTTTGGAAACAACCATATAAAATGACTCATATGAACAGAAACAATAACAAAGTGCTGTACTAGCTGCAAGGTGGCTTACAAATCTACAAGAGTAAGTTAGGGTCCACTTAATGGTGACACTGAGTTATTACTATCTCCATCTCAGTATGATATCCTCATCCTGCACCTATCCATCTCCTGCCCTCTTCAGGGCATAAATGCAATTATGGACAGACAGAAAGATGTGAAGCCTGTGTGGTAAAGAAATAAAACCATTTTTCTGGCACAAGTTATTAGTTAAGGTCATTTCTTTTTCAGTTTCTAGAGTTCACAAAAACTTCAGTGCCTCTGAATTTTTAGGCTACCCTGAGTGTTTTAACTTTTGAATGGTTTTAGTTCATCCCAGTTGATTTTAGCTGTGAAGAAATGTGTTGACCTATTTCGTTTCAGTGGTAAAGTAAAGAAAATGGGAAAATCCTCACATTTAAGAGTCAAGTTTATATTTTTCCTGCTCCCATTTTTTTTTGCATTTATTAGTGTAATTGTTGCAGCAATCCTGCTACATTGGTATTATCATCTTTATTTTCCAAGACATTAAACTGAAGCCCTGGGGGGTTGTGTTGACTTGCCCATGGGTTACACAAATGCTAAGGAGCAGGAGGGAGATACACACCCACAGCTCTAGTCACTGTTTGAGTCCCAGGCTTTTATTGAATCCTAGCCTTTGTTGAAATTGTTCATCATAAATCCACATCAGCCAATGAGAAACTCTCCATCTACTCTTTGCTTTGGCTGTCAGTCTTAGAGGATACAACCTTGGCTGTGAGGAAGGAGAAAGGAAAAATCTTGCCAGCTACTGAACCCTAGTTGACCTGAATGTCTGGAGACCAAAGTTACAGGGAAAGCACTCGAAGCGAGCTGTCAGCAGCCTGGAAAAGGAAATTTAGGTGACAGGGTCTGACACAAACCAGAGAATCAGCAGCTTCCCATGTCCAGGGATGTTGGGGCTGTGGGCATGTGACTTTCTGTGACAGAAAATGTCACTAAATTTCTCTAAGCTTACAACAGATTAGAGACATAACAGAAAATGGGGATATTTTAAGTCAAATAAAAGGACTTAGAAAGTAGATGGACATGTATAATTTAAAAAAAAAACAACAAAGCTACTTTGAAATCAATTTAGACTCAGGCCCATTTTGGAAGATGGTTGTTGTATCTTGAGTTCAAGAATAATAGTAAAATATATCCTTTGCTTCAAAGGCATTTGAAATGTCATTCTTTTGAGCATGGCATTTAATTAATTTAGGTACGGAAACCGAAAAAATACCTTCCTTTTAGTCTCCTTCCACTCCTAACAGTATCATGTATCATGAAAAGGGAAAAGATGGCCAAGTTTCAAGGCTCTCCTTCTTCTCAGACATACCTTCTGAGTAGTTTCTCTGCATCTTTAATGACCCAGTTTTGAAAATGAGGATTTAAAATATTTTAAATAAACCTAGCCTTTCTAAGTATCAAGAAGTACAGGCAAAGTGAGAAAGCACTCTTTAAACAGCAGAGAAGCTGTAGAAGATCTTCTTCATAGTCAATTACATAGAGGAGAGTTCTAATCTAGAACTTAGGAGAAACATGCTGGAGTCTGGCAGTGCTGAGCCCCCATGTAGGACATAAAGGAATAGAGGATACAATTCCTGCCATTACATGGTCTATGGTCTATTTACATGCACATGGAAATCATTAAAAAGTAATGCCATGCAGAACTGGATTAGATTTTAGAGAAACTATGTGCAGTAGTCAGCAGAGACTGGGGAAGTGGCCAATCTTGGAAGCAGGGGAGGAATTCTTCATTGATCAGGATGGTTTCAAAGGAATCTTGAAAAAAAAAAAAAGAAGATAGCAGGAGGGGAAGAATGAAGGGGGGGAAATCGGAGGGGGAGACGAACCATGAGAGACAATGGACTCTGAAAAACAAACTGAGGGTTCTAGAGGGGAAGAGGGTGGGAGGATGGGTTAGCTTGGTGATGGGTATTAAAGAGGGCACGTTCTGCATGGAGCACTGGGTGTTATGGGCAAACAATGAATCATGGAACACTTCATCAAAAACTAATGATGTAATGTATGGGGATTAACATAACAATAAAAAATTTAAAAAAATTAGGTGTATAAATTAAACATATTTTCTATTCTAGCAAGTGGGAAAAAAAAAGCAATCTTGAAGGAAAGATAAGATGAAGTCAAAGAGAGAAAAGAACTTCTCAGGCAGGAGGATACAGGATCAGAAACAAGAATGTTCTAAAATGGGTGGTAGGCTGGTTTGAGTGAAATCGCACGTTGGTCCAGCCAATGGGGAGCAGTAGGGTATATATGCTTACATAGGCACATGGTGAGCCCTCATTATGTTTGTTGAGTGAACATGTGCCTCTTACACATTTCTTTCCTAGGTCTGTGTGATCTTGGAAAACTTAAGCTCTTGGTTTCTCTGATTCTTCATTTGTAAATGAGGATAACAATAAATTCACTTCATGGTTCTGTTGTGTTTAGCAAATCTACGCAGAGTACTTAGTGCAGTACTGTGGTCTAAAATACTCAACAACTGTCTTGTTCTCTGCTGTATTTCTGGTCCTACAGAGCTTCCTGACACTTGCCTCAAATAGTTTTGTTAAATAAAAGCATTCAAGAAGCAAGCAAAGGCAGGGAAATGCATATCCTCCACAGGGTGAATAAGTTAGTCTGGTGGGTGGAAAGGGCTCGCAGGGGAGGTATGGATGATCAGATTTCAGGGATTTGATTTGGAAGGACTAGGCCATGGACATCACTGAAGACACTACATTAACAAAAGGAAGTACAAGAAAAAAATAATCGGACGTGCCCCAGAAGCAGCCTCCAGTGGCTCAGGAGCACTTAAAGAGCAGAAAGATGATGCTTTTAGTTCAGAGCAGTTTTGGTTTTATTGGGTCCCAGCAGTTCCAGAGGTCAGCTCCCCTCTGTCCAGCTCAGGAAGAACAGTATAGTATGGGCATATGGACCTTCCTTCCAGAATACAGCTATGTTAGTACTTATCCCTCTTCCTCACAGCTGAGCATTTTAAAATTTCTTCTTGGGACCTACCATGCTGTTGTAGGTCATTCCTAGTTGTGCAGGTTTCAGTGGTTCTTGATTCTATCCTCCACTTCTGAGTACAGAAATCCCTCAGGTGGGTGTAACTGCTTTCCGGTGCCCTCCTCTGCCTCCTACTCCGCACAGGATGTTTATCCAGTAGGCAGCCCTGAGCATGACCCATTTATCACCCTTCCCAGCAGTGCTCACCCCTTGGCTCAGAGTACTGCTCTGCACTTGGTTACTTCTGTCAGTTGGCCTAACATGGAGCCTTTCAGGCAAGCATGGCACAAAATGAGATACAAGATTGCCATTCTTTTACTCATTCTATAAATTCTACAAAAATATTAGTAGAACAAACAGACTGCTTTGTGCTGGTGTGGGAAAGAGAACAGGGAATAAAAAGAGACACCTTCTCTACCCTCATGAAGCTTATAGTCTTGCTGGAGTCATAAACAGTTAAGTAGATTGTAATAAATGCAAACTTGCAACTATATTTATTAAAAATTATGAACTCAAAAATTGGCTATCCCCAGCCAAATGAATATAAGATTAAAACTTCATTGAATTCTAAAACGGAATTTTTGTGCCATTCTTTAAATATGCATGCATGTTGGATTTGAAAGGAGAAATCAATAGAACTTGATGGATTGGATTTATTAATCCAAGATGATTCACTCAACTATCTTCCAGGCTCTGTGCAAGCACAGATGTGTAGAATGAGAAGAGAGGAGGGTCTGCAATAGGATCTCTGGGGTTGTAAGCTTTTAGGGGGAAAGATGTCAGAAATAGCTGGAGAACTACTATTGTGTCATGGAAGATGAAAAAGGAGACCTTGTCCAGAAATGAATAGATTGTTTTATCAAATACTATATAAAACCATGGAGACATGAACTGAAAAGTACCATCTAGATGAACAGCTTGGAATTCATTGGTAAAATAAGAGTATTAACCAAATAGAATTTTTTTTTTATCTTATCAAAGAGAAGGTACAGATCACTGGTTGATGATCAGATAATCAATTCTGATTAAAGAATTGCAACTCAACGATAAATCATCCACAAACCTTTAAAAAAAACCTTCTTGAACAGGATTGTATCTTGTACCACCTGTGATTTCTTAGAGTGATTACATAGAGCAGATCATGATTCACATTTTGAAAGGAACTATGTTTTAGCAGGGCTGAACATAATTTAAAAAACTGTATCCCAAAACTTCTTTTTGATCTTCACCATCATTTGTCCATATTTCCAGGTACCATTCCTCTTCTCCTGTCCAAGCTTCCTTCATGATATTGTTTCATGAGTGTTAAGAAAAACCACCCTATAAGTGACCAGATCCATAATTACAACTTAGGGAAAGTTCTTGATTTAAACTTAACTTGCTTTCCTCCTGATACATTTTAAAACAATTTCCACTGGAGACATATAGACTCTTGGTTCATTCTCTTTCTTGATTTCCATAGTTTCCCTCTCACATAAATATGCTATGTGAATTTAATGAGCTGTTGACTCCAGTTTCTTAGATGGAATGATCGGTCTTCCACCTCCTGCACAGTGGGTGTTTCCATAAATATATTTCCGTAAATATATTCCATAAAAATAGTTCCATAAATATATTTCCAGAGGGGATGCCTAGCACCCACTGTATCTTCTTTGTTTCCTCTTCTGTGAGTACCATTCTTGGAGGGTACCAAAAATGAATAGTTTGTACACTGTATGCCTGTTAGCATCTAGAGCAGGAAGAAGCACACATACTCCTTAGCAGGATGGTCTTGACAACATTTCCCAGTTAAGGCAATCTAGAAATGTCCTCTTGCCTTGGATGCAGAGGAACAGTTTATTTTTCTTACTGGGTTTGACTCTGCAAGCATTCAGATTAAGAAATGACTCCACTGCCCCCCCAAAATAATTGTTTTCCAGTGTTTGCACTGATCTATCCATATTCTCCTTCACTATTATTCCTTTCTGCTGTATGGTCATTGATGCCACCATGAATGCAGTTGGCCTAAGATTGGAGGAAACAGTGTGCAAGTGGTGATGACTAATTGGAGAGTTCACCTCTGAGTAGATGAAGAGAAGGGGGTGAGAATTGAGCATCAGTTAATCAGTGAAGGGTTGGTTGTTTGATGGTTCAAATTCCTGTTCTCTCTCCATGACCATTGTTCTTTCTCTGAACATGGTTAGGGTCTCCGTGTGTTTTATAATCCCATCACTATTTGGCTTATCATTGTTAATGGTCACTATAAATCTAAGACATCCAGCCACAGCTCATTCCTATTTAAGAGAAAGAAGCCCCAAATTGGAGGCTTCCTTTATTGTCTGCCACCAAATGTGCCAACTTATTTAAATTTGAACCCATCCTCTTTTTTTCTTTTCATCCCCCTGCAGTGAAAGAGCTATCCTCTGTTTTGTGTCCCATATGGTTACAGTTACATAAGGAAAAATTCAGTGTTTGCCCAACAGCATTCTAGGTACCAGAGACAACATCACTGAATGGGACAGATAAAGTTGAGGAAGGAAGCAAACATACCCGGGGGAAAGACAATTGCACAGAGTGCTAAGGGGCTATAAAGAAAATGAATTTGCTCCTTTGTAACAGAGTGATAGTTGCAGAATGAGGGAAACCCTTTCCTAGGAAGTGACCATTGAGGTGAGACCTTAAGATGCAAATGTGCCAGCCGTGAAACTTGGGGGCAGAGCTCTGCCAATAGAGGGATAAGTATCCTCGGTAAGGCAGAAATGAGCTTTGCATGTTTGAGCACAGAACTAAGACCAGTGTGGCTGGAGTGTACAATACAAAGGGGAGAGTAGTAAGCAATGAGGTTAGATTTGCAGGCAGGGAGGACTGGATTATTCATAAGGGTTTTTTTTTTACATTATGTTACTTTTACTTTTATTTTAAATGCAATGGAAAGCCTTTAACAAACTTTAAATGCCAAGTTTCAAGCAGGTAAGTGGCATGATCTAATTTTTCTTAAAAAAAAAATCACTCTTGACTCAGTGAGAAGAATGGATTTGTAGGGATGAAGAAAAGAATCAGGACCATCAGGTAGGAGTCCACTGCACTAGCCTAGATAAGAGATAATGGTGGCTTGTATAGGGTCACTGTAGTGGAGATGGACAGAATGTATAGAGCTGTATCTTGTGTGGCAAACTTAAAATATAATTGCAGATGGGTAGGATATTGAAAGGGAAAAGAAGGGGGAAGATAAATCAAGGATGCTATAAAGTTGGCTTTAGGAAATGCTCACTGGTGAGGATGTTCACTGAGATGAAGATGACTGAGGGAGGGCTAGGTTGGTGAGTCATGGGATAATCACAAGCCCTGTTTTGGATAAGTTACATTTGGAGAATCAATGAGACAACTCAGTGGTAATGTCAAGTAGGAGAACAACTATGTTCACACAACTGCGTGAAAAAAACCCAACAGTTTTGTTTTTTTTTAAGATTTTTATTTATTTATTTGAGAGAGAGAGAATGAGAGAGAGCACATGAGAGGGGTTAGGGTCAGAGGGAGAAGCAGACTCCCTGCCGAGTAGGGAGCCTGATGCGGGACTCGATCCCGGGACTCCAGGATCATGACCTGAGCCGAAGGCAGTCACTTAACCAACTGAGCCACCCAGGTGCCCCAGTTTTTTTATTTTTTAAAGCAAGTGTTTATATATATATTTTTATTTTGTTTTATCACGTTAATCACCATACATTACATCATTAGTTTTTGATGTAGTGTTCCATGATTCATTGTTTGCATATAACACCCAGTGCTCCATTCAATACGTGCCCTCTTTAATACCCATCACCAGGCTAACACATCCCCACACCCCCTCTCCACTCTAGAACCCTCCATTTGTTTCTCAGAGTCCATAGTCTCTCATGGTTCGTCTCCCACTCTGATTTTCTCCCCTTCATTTTTCCCTTCCTACTATCTCCTTCTTTTTTTTTTAACATATAATGTATTATTTGTGTCAGAGGTACAATTTATTGCCACTGTATTGCCTGTAAGGTGACTGTTACTGTATATTGTCTGTGTTTCTTTCTGGTCTATGTGACTTTTAGGCTCCCTCTTTGCTTAGAGGACCCCTTTGAATATTTCTTGTAGGGCTGGTTTTGTGTTTGCAAATTCCTTTAGTTTTTGTTTGTCCTGGAAGCTTTTTATCTCTCCTATTTTCAATGACAGCCTAGCTGGATATAATATTCTTGGCTGCATATTTTTCTCATTTAGTGCTCTGAATATATCATGCCAGTCTTTTCTGGCCTGCCAGTCTCTGTGGATAGGTCTGTTGCCAATCTAATGTTTCTACCATTGTAGGTTACAGATCTCTTGTCCCGAGCTGCTTTCAGGAATTTTCTCTTTGTGTCTGAGACTTGTAAGTTTTACTATTAGATGTCGGGGTGTTGACCTATTTTTACTGATTTTTGAGGGAGGTTCTCTGTGCCTCCTGGATTTTGATGTCTGTTTCCTTCCCCAAATTAGGGAGGTTCTCTGCTATAATTTGCTCCAATATACCTCCTGCCCCCCTCTCTCTTTCTTCTTCTTCTGGGATCCCAATTATTCTAATATTGTTTCATCTTATGGTATCACTTATCTCTCGAATCTGCCCTGATGATCCAGTAGATGTTTATCTCTCTTTTTCTCAGCTTCTTTATTTTCCATCATTTGGTCTTCTATATCACTGATACTCTCTTCTGCTATTTATCCTAGCATTTAGAGACTCCATTTTTGATTGCACCTCATTAATAGCCTTTTGATTTAAACTTGGTTAGATTTTAGTTCTTTTATTTCTCCAGGAAGGGTTTCTCTAATATCGCCATGCTTTTTTCAAGCCCAGCTAGTATCTTTAGAATCGTCATTCTGAACCCTAGTTCTGACATCTTACTAATGTCTGTATTGATTAGGTTCCTGGCAGTCAGTACTGCCTCTTGCTCTTTTTTTGAGGTGATTTTTTCCATTTTGTCATTTTGTCCAGAGGAGAATAGATGAATGAGAGAACAAAATGGTAACAGGGTAAAAATGACTCCAGAAAAATATACACTAAACAAATCAGAAGAGACCTGAAACTGGGGGAAAAGTAAGGGAAAGAAAGAAAAAAAGAGAAGAAGATACCAAAAAAAAAAAAAAAAGGCATATGATCAAATATAATCAGGCTGGTGCATAGATCAGTGCCACAGACTAGATTTTGGGCATATTTTGGTCTGTTAGAAGAAAGTGTCTCCCAAAATTTTAAAGAAAGAAAAACTTATATATGTAGAAAAATAAGGGTAAATTTGATGAAGGGATGGAATATGACTGTAAAGATGAAAATTATAAAAGATTTTATAAAAGGAATTGATAAGATAAGAAGTTGGTTGAAAAAAGAAAGAAGAGGAATTAAAAAAAGGGGGGGAGAGAATGTGATCAGGCAGGAGACTAGAACAAAGCCATACGCTAGAGATTTAGGGTATATTTTGGTCTGTTAGAAGAAACTGTATCTCAAAATTTTAAAGAGAGAACAACTTATATATATATACCAAAAATAAGGTTAACTACTATGAAGGGATAGAATATGACTCTAAAAATGAAAAATAAAAACAATTTTTAAAAAAGGGATTGATGAGATGTTGGTTGCAAAAGGGAAAAAGAAAAAAAAAATTAAAAAAAAATTAACTTTGAAAGACTACAGAATCATGGTAAAAAAGCCACGGATTCTATGTGCAGTATTCTCCTAGCGCTGGAGTTCTGCCATTCTCATTGATCAGTAAACTTGGTCTTGGCCGGCTGTTCTCGCTGATCTTCTGGGGAGGGGCCTGTTGCCGTGGTTCCCAAATGTCTCTGCCGGAGGCGGAAGTGCCCCGCCCTCGCCCCCTCCCGGCTACGTCATCTGCTCGGTTCGCTCTCCGGGGCTTTTGTTCCCTGCGAGCTTTCCGTCCAGCTTTGGAGGCGGAGAGCGACAATGGCGGCCTCCCAATCTCCGCCCCGGAGGAGCCAAGAACTCGGGGCCGCTCCTCAGTGAGCCCCCAGAGAAAAGCCGTCAGTCACTCCCGTCTCCCCGCTCTCCGGCCGTGCTCCGTGCTCGCCCGGCCTGTGACCGCGCACCTCTGTCTCTGGCCCCCGACCCCGGGTGGAGTCTCCAACCCAGCAGATCCCTGCGGTGCCCTCCCGTGCCGCTCCTCCCGGGGGAGGAAGGGGAGTCTCCCCGGATCTGCCGCTGGTTGGGTCCCTGCTGGAGGAGCAGGGGCCCGACTGGGCCGCGGATCACGGTCTATGGTGACCCCGAGCTGAGAGCCCGCGCCCGGGCTCCGCCTCTGCAGCCGGCTTCCCTGCTCCGTTGCCTGGGAGCCCTGCCGCCCTCAGGCACCCCCGGTCTTTCTGTGACCCCGAGGGTCCTGAGGCCCCACTGTCCCGGAGGGTTCCACCCCCCGCTCAGCCACCAGAGTGACGTCCCTCGGCGGAGCCGACTTTTAAAAGTTCCGATTTTGTGCTCGGCTGCTCTATCACTCGCCAGAAGCGGCCGACGGAGGCCCCTCCCCCGCCGTCTATCCTCCCGAATATCGCCTCGAATTCACTTCTCCGCAGGTCCTACCTTCCAGAAAGTGGTCGCTTTTCTGCTGAGAGAGTTGTTGCTCTTCTTTTCTTCGATCTCCTGTTGAGTTCGTAGGTGCTCAGAATGGTTTGATGCTTCTCCAGCCGACTTCCTGGGACCAGATGAAATTTAGGTCTCCTACTCCTCCGCCATCTTGCTCCTCCCCAACCCCCCAACAGTTATTTGTACAGGTGAGATTGCAAGCCATGGTGGATTGGAATGTGGATGGAAAATGAAGAAGGTCTAGGACTAGCTTGGGGGTACTCTGTTATGCAAAGCCTCAGAAGAGCGATGGAGAAGGATCAGCTAGGGAGGTAGAAGAAAACTAATACTTGTGGTATCCTAGAAGTCAAGAAAACAGTGTTTGAACAGGTTCTGTTGTTGCTAAGTGTTTGGGACAAGGATGGCAAAGTGATTTTTCATTGACTTTGATGAGGTGGAACCCCTGGTGTCACAATAAAATGGTTTCTGGGGAGTGATGGGGGCAGAATTGGAATTAAGGAGCCAGTATAAGGAGGACAAGGGGAAGCAAAGATTATAAATCCTTCCTGTGAGAAGTTTTGTTGTGTAAGGGAGCAGACAAATGAAATGGTAATTGTAGAGACATTGTTGGGGGGATTTTGTTTGAAGAATTTTTGAGAGTTCTTACAACTCTCCTTGTCTTGAGAAATGGGCGGTGGGGAGAGAAGTTGATGAAGATACTTTCTGCTTCTGAGGTATCCCCTTCTTGTCTGTATTCATCCTCTTTTTCTCTTGGGGCAACTTTGTATCAGAACTTAACCCTATGCAACTCTTTCCTCTGTTCAGAAGAGAGGACCATCTTCTCAAAAGTACAGATGATACTGCCAATTTTCATTTCCTCACCACTTTCTTTACTTGCTCTGTTCCTCAGTCTTCTAGCTTTAGCCCCTGACAAAGCACTGGAATTAATAGTTGCTAAATCTAGTGCTAAAGTTTCATGCTAAACTTTTTGGTGTTTATTTTGCTTAATACCTCAGTATTTTAATTGTACTCCCTTAAAAACACCTTCTCTTTGCTTCCTTCTCTCTTTCCTTTTAGGGAAAAGTAACTCTTTTCTCTAAACTCTACCTCTGGTTCTCACCCAGCCTTCTTTGTAGGGTTTTTCTTCCTCATATGTGCTGTTCCTCAGACTCTGTTTTCTCATTTCACACATTCTCCTTGGACAGAAAATGACTTCAAGAATAGTCTATAAACTGGAGCCCCCTAAATCTATATCTGAAGAACAGAATTTTTTCTAAACACACACATGCACACACACATACACATTTTCCTACTTGACATCTCTATTTCAATCTCACACAAGTACTTCAAACTCACTACACACAATTCACCTTCACCCTCATTGTGTCTCTTCTTCTGTAGTCAGTACTTCAGAGAAGGATACCACAATCTAAATAGTTGTTCAAGTCCGTAATGGAGCCATCTTATGGTCTCCTCTTTGTTCATCTCATCCAGGCAACCAGCCACAAAGCCTTGTTAAAGCTAATTCCTATATATCTCTTGAATTTGTCTATTGCTCTGTCTGAAGTAAAAGGCAGAGGACTAAGGGTAAGACCTATTTTTCCTGTGGGCCCTCAGAGTTAAACAAAACAAAACAAAACAAAGCTGATAAATACTGATCAGGCTACCTTACATGCCTTTCAACTTGCAGGGGGATAATAGTACAGAAATAGGAAAGAAATAGACTTTTGAATAAAGACTGTAGTATGCTTTCAATGAATAATAAAGTACAACTTAATTTTTAAAATCTTTGTATTTATGGGGAGCCAAAGAAAATTTAAAACGTGGAATGATGTACTTGGATTTTGAACAATAAGGATGTCATTGTGTGAAGAATAGATTGGAATGACTTTAGGGAAAAGAGTTACTTGACAAAGGGGCCACAACAGTAAGAGGGCCTGAATTAGGGCATGAGCAAGACCTTTGGATGTATATAATGGAAAATTTCCTCTTATTTATATTCATATACTTAGTTAGTAGCATAGAACCCATAAAATCTTTTCATTTCTGGAAGACACTTCTGAGAAATCATTACTTTTGCTAGCTTTCTTTGAGATGGGTAAAATTTTTTTTTTTTTTTTTTTTTTTAGATTTTATTTATTTGCAAGACAGAGAATGAGAGACAGAGAGCATGAGAGGGAGGAGGGTCAGAGGGAGAAGCAGACTCCCTGCCGAGCAGGGGGAGCCCGATGCGGGACTCGATCCCGGGACTCCAGGATCATGACCTGAGCCGAAGGCAGTCGCTCAACCAACTGAGCCACCCAGGCGCCCGTGATAATGTCTTTTGATGCACAAAAATTTTTAATTTTGATGAAGTCTGATTTATCTGTTTTTTTTCTTTTATTCCTCAAGCTTCTGGTGATTTATATAAGAATCCATTGTCAACTCCAAGCTCATGAAGATTTACCACTATGTTTTATTCTGAGTTTTATAGTTTTAGCTCTTCTGTTTAGGTTGTTGATCCATTTTAATTTTTTTTTTTAAAGATTTTATTTATTTATTTGAGAGAGAGAGTGAGATAGAGAGCATGAGACAGGGGAGGGTCAGAGGGAGAAGCAGACTCCCTGCTGAGCAGGGAGCCCAATGCGGGACTCGATCCCTGGACTCCAGGATCATGACCTGAGCCGAAGGCAGTCGCTTAACCAACTGAGCCACCCAGGCGCCCTGAGATGGGTAAATTTTATCTTACTTGTTTAGCTAGATACCCTCTCCTACCCACTCATACATACACACTTTGAATAATTGTCGAGGGAATGAAGACATTTTAATTTTCTGGACAAAATCAGAGAACATAATTGGAAACCCATAGCTTTTGTGCAGACTTTTGGCACTGCCTCAAAGAACCTCAAATAAATGATCAGAAAACATAAATATATTTATATCTGAAGCCAAAGTATACTCTAGAATTTCCCCTGTATTGTGCTTATTCTAGAAGTTTAAATAAGCCCTTCTCAGCGTCAGTAATAACTTTGTATATTAAAAATTGCACGATTTTTTTTATGTTGAACTCTTATGAACTCTGAGTACACTAGTGCCCAGTTGTTTAAAATTCAAAATAAAGCTTGAGAAAAGAGGCACGATAGGGTGTAGATTCCTCACATAGATTGTGAGAAGACCTAGGGGCTCCAAGCATTGAAGGAACAGTGGGAGGCTGGGTAGACAAATAAGGAAATTAGCATGGGAGAATCGAACTGTGAATGAGAAATCTGAGTTGAGAGTGTGGCTTTTGTGCAGAAAATACTTACCTCCCATCATGCAGTGTTAAACTTGGACTCTGAGGAAAATTGCATTACTTATTGTGAGCTCAAAATTAGAGATCTATGTCACACTGAGCACTCCGTGGAATGAGAAAGTAGTCCAGTCTACACCAGGGTCTATTGAAATTTCTGGAGTGCAAACATTAAAGATTTACACAAGACTACTCCAAGTCCACTGAGGGGGTTGGTGGTTGGCCCACATTGGGTCTTGGTAGCTGGGAACTGAAGACCATTACCACCTGCCTGCTCTCCTCTAGTACATGGATACAAGGAGGCTGTGGGCTTGGGAGGGAGATGTGTAGGAAATGGGGCTCAGGGCGGTGGGATTTTTTTAAAAAATTTTATTCTATTTTATTATGTTATGTTAGTCACCATACAATACATCATTAGTTTTTGACATAGTGAGGGCAGTGGGAATTTGAGAGGCTGACATTACAAAAACAGGGCTAGTCTTTGGATGATGACTCAGAAGCACAGTTAATAGTTGAAATATCAGCAGTTACCTTCCATAGTTCTGATGAAGTAAATAATTATGACACTTTACCTCTATATTTATGCTTTCTAATAAATTTTACTATTGATTTTACTTGTATGTTTGAATTAAGTCATCAGTTTTAAACCTGAGACTCCCATCTGTGGACAGATGCCTAGTGAATGCTTGTTGCTTGAACAAATCAGGTGTAACAAAAGCAGAATTAATCTTTTTCTGCTTCCCCTTTGAATATACTGGCCAAACCACCTGTTGCCCACTATACGGGGCAGGGTCCAGTCAGGGAGACAAAAACTAGGTGAAGCATTTCAGACAGAGGGGATCTCGATACAAGGAGTTACACAGGCTTTGGAAGGCTGAAAGAGAAGGGAAACCCTGATGGAGGACACAGCCTAAGTGCTGGAAGCAGCTAGGACACTTAGGAATCTCCTAAGGAGTGGGGTGGGGTTATTGGAGCCTAGATGCTGGGGCTTCTGAGGAATGGACATCCCTGACTGTCGCTGACAGCTCTGAGGGTGATCTGAGGCTGGTCTGGAAGTGCTTAGGGAAGCCAGAGGCTGGAAGGAAGCTGACAGGAACAGGAAAAACTGGGAAGGAAGTTCCTTCCCTCCACTTCCCGTTTGAGCCCACTCCAGGTTTCCTTTGGCAGAAACCAGGAGGAAACAGTAAACTTCGAAGTCAGTGAGCAGTAGTGTGCAGGGGCACAGCAGAGTAAAGGAAGACGGGTTTGGAGCTGGAGAACCATGTGTGAAATCCTGCACACCTGTTTTGAGAAGGGAACATGACCACCTTGAAAATCCTACCAGCAATAAATTGCATGTGAGTTCGCACCTTCCTCCGGGACTATTTTGTGGTTGAATTATTCCAACTTCCATTGAGTTGAATTGCCTATGTTATTAGAACCCCCAACATGAATTATTTAGTGATCTTGATTTGTTCTCCAGGCATAAGGGCTCTTTGTGCAGAGACAGCGGTCTTTTTCTTAAATCCTAACATCTTCACATGGCCACAGCATTTAAGTTTCAACCGCTCTTCTGGGAAAGAAAGGGCACTTCGGGTTACAGTATCCTTAGAAGGAAATTCCCCCTCTTTGGGTTGTCCGTGGACAGCTAACAGCCCTTTCCAAATTGTTGAACTTCCGATACCACCCTCTCCTCTCGATTTTCCAGCTGTAGGGGGCTAACCATGTCTGCAGCTGTCTCTTTGGGTCCAGCCTTTACCTGATCCAGCCCACTTACAAGTCTACTGGACGTGGCTGCTTTCTAGAACTTAGTTCCCCCCCCCTCCACCCCCGCCTTTGGAAGTACAGCACAGCTGAAAAGATGAGTTTAATAAAACTCGACATTATTTCACTTTCCAAAATCTCCAAATCATTTTGTATTCTTTCTGGGCCTTCTAAGTATTATGCCTTGCATAATTAAAACAAGATGTCCCTTCTAAGGGAAGGATTGCCTTGTCAGACTGAGTGCACATTCTGTCAGTTGTCTGGCTTTGCACTGGTAGAAATGGACAGGCAGGTTGGGTGCAACCCACAGTTGATCTCTAGTCCCCATTTTACCTAATACATAATTCCATCCCATACAGAGAAACTCTGGGACCTGTATCAAATGATTGAATACCTGGCAATATGGTCCATTGGTCTTAACTGATGCATAAACCGATTAACTCCCTGAAAATAAAGATGAGGTACTTTTAGATTTTAGGATTTCTTCTTTGTGTTAAGCTTTCTGAAAAGGAATATTTTCCAAAGTGCATCTGGTCCCCAGAATTAAAACCAATGGTTTTATTTTTTTTTAATTTTTTTTTAAAGATTTTATTTATTTATTTGAGAGAGAGAATGAGATAGAGAGAGAGAGCATGAGAGGGGGGAGGGTCAGAGAGAGAAGCAGACTCCCTGCTGAGCAGGGAGCCTGACGTGGGACTCGATCCTGGGACTCCAGGATCATGACCTGAGCCGAAGGCAGTCGCTTAACCAACTGAGCCACCCAGGCGCCCAAAACCAATGGTTTTAAATGTTGGTTCAGCATCAGAATAATACATGGAGCTTTTCTAAGAATAGATATCCAGTCTTCATCCCAAACCCACTAAGAGAGTATCTGAGTGTTGGGACCCAAGTGTACATGGAAAGCTCTATAGATTGTCTTGATGTATAGTTGAAATTGAGAATTGCAGATGTCTTTCCCCAGGGAAAGCGTAAGCTTTATTTAACTAGTATTGACAGTTCTGTATTGTTGGTGTCAAATAACTAATTGAACACATGTTAGACTAAGGATCTTAACCCCTTTCAGCCAGCTTTAAGTAACAAAGACCATTTTCTTTATTGGTTTGTTTGCTAATTCCTTGTGGTACTACTGTTAGCTTTCACTCTTTGAGATGGCTGAGAACGAATCATGTTCTGATCCATATTCCACTTGGTTCTTCTGCATTCATGAAAGCTGTCAGGTGGGAAGGATGGAGGGTAAAATCATTAGGTAGCAGCTCTGGACTCCCTGATAGGAACAGGAATCTAGGCTGCATTACTCAGCGGGTGGTTGATCGGTACTTCATGAGCTCTGCAAAAGCTCACGGTTTCAGTACAGAGCCCTTCAATCCCCAAAGGGAAAGCCATTTCTGCTCTGGGAAATAATTGGACATAAATGTGGCAAGGCACCTGCTTGGTGTCCAATAAATGGAGACCAGGCAACCATTTTCAAGGAGTTGAAGAAGAGGGCCTCTTATGAAAATGGAGAAACAAAAACAGCTGCTTTAAAGAATAAGGGAAGGCATGTAGCATCAAGAAGATGAAAACAAAGAGATCCACATGAAGGGCTGCGTTCTGGGAGGAGAGGTGTTTGGGAATCTGCTTATGTCTGGGGTTCACCATTACCCACCACAAACCACTGAACCAGCTTCAGCAGCAAATACTCTAAATTATCTGTCCTGTTCAGGGATGTGAAGGTGGTTTAATAGAAGGAACTCAGTGCATATAATACAGATGAAACCAATGTTTGTAAGACTTTAATAGCTACTGAGAGACATTTGCTAAAAGTAATTTGCTGATTTAAAAAATTCCATCAGGCAGTGCTCACAAGAGTAGAGTGAAATGGACTTTCATTCACTGGTTTGACAACTTTGGAAAGCATTTGAATATATAAATCTCATGAGATACAATTTTTTTTGGACTGATAAATTCGAATTTTTTCATTCTTGTTTTCTAAGGGAAAAGAACACCACAAAATGAAGATAAAAGCTCTAAGCAGAGACGGAAGTTTGAGAATTACTTCTTGTGATAATGAAAAATGAAAAGCAAACTAGATAAATTATATCCAAACTATTTGAGCATTTATGCCTTAGGGTAAAGCAAAATTTGAGCATTCATCTCCTTTACATATCTAGTTACTTACATGTACTGACATGGTAACATGGATAGTATACAGGCATACAAAAATAGAAATTGAAGGATGAATTAAGAATGTCATTGTCAATACTATTTTTTAGTAAGATCATTGTGATTGACTATACCTTAAAAATTTTTAAATGCTGGTATAACATTTTATGTTTTGGCAATTCCGTGGTCTGCTCTTGATATGACTATCAAGGTAAGTGTATTGAAGCAAGAGTTGCATACAGTAAAATTCATTGTTTTTAGGAGCCCGGTTTGTTTCGAGAGATATCTGCAGTTCTGTAACCATTACCACAATCAAGAAAAAGAACATTTCCCTAACCTCATTAATACCTCACCCCCTCCCCATACCAGACCTCTTTATAGTCAGTCCCCTGTTCCCAACCAAAGCCCCTGGCAATCTCGTTTGAATTTTTATCCCTGTAGTTTTGCCTTTTCCAGAGCCGTATACATTGTACTATCTTCTGTATGTCTTCTTTCACTTACCCTTTGTGTTGGGCTACTTTCAAAAACACATGCTGTTTTTTTTTTTTTTTTTTTTTTTTGCGAGAGAGAGAATGATAGAGAGCACGAGAGGGAGGAGGGTCAGAGGGAGAAGCAGGCTCCCCGCCGAGCAGGGAGCCCGATGCGGGACTCGATCCAGGGACTCCAGGATCATGACCTGAGCCGAAGGCAGACGCTTAACAACTGAGCCACCCAGGCGCCCGATTTTTAAATGCTTTTTACATATTCTGAATACAAGTACTTTATTACATGTGTATTTTACAACTCAGGGTTTGTGGCACATCCTTTGAATTTCTGAAATGTCATTTGAAAAGTAGGAGGTTTTAATTTTTATTAAATCCAATTTTTTTTGCATTTATGGTTCATGTTTTTTATTATGGTGTTTTATTACAACTTTACTGAGATAATTTTTACCACTTTGAGATAAGCTAAAGTGTGTGATAATTTGTGACAAATACACCCTGAAAACCATCACCACAGTCAAGATAATAAATATTTCCATCACTCCCTCCAAAAAAAGTTTCTTCTTGCCCCATCCTTCCTTCCATCCCATCTCTAGGCAACTAATGACCTGCTCTCTATCACTATAATTTGACTAGATTTTGTATGAATTAAATCACACAGTATGTACTTTTCTTTCTTTTCTTTTTTTTTTTGCATGGCTCCTTTCATTCAGATAAGTGATTTTTGAGATTTATCCATGTTGATGCATGTATCAATAATTCATTTGTTATATTCCTTTATTACCATGATTTGTTAATCTAGTCACTTGTTGATTCACATTTAGTTTTAATGCTTGTCATCCTTGAAAGAGTTATCTCACAAAAAGTTAAATTGACTGAAATGGAATGTAATACTGATTCCATTTTTTGAGTTGTTCTACTCGTTTGCTAAACTATTCACCAAATAGATAATTGGTTTTGTTGAAATTTCAGTCTTCCCTCTTGGTAGTTTGTTGACATTACAAATTAATTAGAAGTCATTAAATAATTACATTTGAGATGAGTATGTAAAATCCACTAAAGCTCTTTATTGAAAGATATTTCCTACTGAAAGATTTGTAGGCAGATGAGAAAATTCTCTGGTGAGCGTTTTAGGCATATAGATAAGAGACATTTTATAGGTGATACACATTGTTTTGGGCATTAAAATCACTTAATGATTAAAACATTTCCAAACATCCTTTCAAAGACTTATAAATGTCTTTTGAGAAGCAGCTATTCTCTTTTATTGGTAAAATGTCATCTTGAAGTTTCATATTTAGTATTTGTTTTTCTGAAATTATTTGGTAGCAGATTATATACTTTTCATTATGGAAATTAAAAAAAATGAAATTATGACTTTTTATAGAATGAAAATGAGTTATGCACCTTGGTTTGCTTGAAAATCTCTTAAGTAGTGACACACAAATCAGCCAGAAAACCTCTTTGTTACAGAAAATTTAAGGTTTTTTCCCATTTATTATTATAAGGATTCTACTATAATTTGAAGACCTTTAAAAAAACCCATAAAATTAATTACACTGGTAACATTCTGTAGCCCTTTCTAAATGTCGGGTTGCAAATTGTGTGTTGAAAGGACTATTGATAAAATAAATTAATTTTAAATATACTACTGCAGCTACAATTTAATTCAGAACAATTTTGAAAGAAAACTTGACTGAAATCTGTTGTATCAACAGTGATTACACTACCACAGTTTTTAATATTTTTTTTTACTTTGATAATATATCCTCTCTAATATCTTTCCTTTCATAGTTCAGAAAAAGCTGTTGCATTCTTAAAACAGTATCTAGCAAATATCCTAAGCTGAGACTTTTTTTAAACTTTGAGCTAACTCTACAGCAAACCTCCCACACTGTAAATGTTCTAATACACATTTGTTCAAATCTTCAGCAATGTTTTCTATGAATCTTCAAGCACTAATTAACAGCCAAAGAAATGTTTGACTATATTATTTTCTGCTTATCTCAGCCATTTTTATAAATCATGACATGACAGGAAAATACATACATCCCCAGGGGGTATGTAAATTTTGTCCGTAATTGAGGAAGACCTCCAAAAGAAGGTTCTAAGCTTTATTTTTAAATTTTATGTAATTTTGTAAATACTGAATTGGATTTTTCATGACTACAGACACTGGTGGGGAATTTTTTTGGGGGAGGGAAATTTTGTCAACTCTTAATAGATTATTGTTGGTTTTTACATATGGAATGTGGCTGAAGAGTTTATATTTGGAGTGAAACTGTCAGCTTTGCTGTTAGCAGTTGACCACAGATCAAGAAATTCAACAGGGAGGAAGTGTGTGTATCCATTCTTTGCTAATATAATTATAGGCATGTTGCTACCAAGAAAATGTGTGATATAAAGTGCTAGGTCAAAAAATTGGTAAATGTTATGTGCATCATAATAACTATCTGAAAAAAGATTAGAGTAGAATATATATTTTAAAAGACTCTACAAGGGTGTTAGGATTAAAGATATTTTGCTTTTTTCCTTAGTTGTCAAGCATTTTAGGGAAGCCTGGGTGGTTCAGTCAGTTAAGCATCTGCCTTCGGCTCAGGTCATGATCTCGGGGTCCTGGGATCGGGCCCGCATCGGGCTCCCTGCTCAGTGGGGAGTCTGCTTCTCCCTCTCCCGCTGCCCCTCCCCCTGCTTGTGCTCTCTCTCTCTGACAAAAAAAAAAAAAAAAGTAAAATCTTAAAAAAACAAAACAAAAAACCTACAAGGGTGTTAGGATTAAAGATATTTTGCTTTTTTCCTTAGTTGTCAAGGATTTTATATTTTGTTTGATTTAGAATTTCAAGGAAACAAAGTTGTCATATTTGCCTCTTACAGAAATTTCTGAATCTGTGGGAAAGTTAATTTACCTTTCATATATAAGCGTTCACTTGACTCTGACCAATAATAGATTTTATAATTGCTTTCTACTATTAATTTGGGGAAGGATATTATATTGCAATATTTTCTTAGGCATTTCTGTGAATACTAGTGTCTTTTTTTTCTTGTACTCTTCTTTTTAATTGAAGTGTAGTTGATGTATAAAACACTTCGTTTTAGGTGTACAACATAGTGATTTGATGGTTATATACATTATGAAATGATCACCATGTTAAGTCTGGTTATCACCTGTCACCATACATAGTCCTTACAACATTATCAACTACATCGTCTATGCTCTGCTTAAAATCTCGTGATTTATTTTATAGATGTAAGTTTATATTTCCTAATCCCCCTGACCTATTTTACCCATCCTTCTACCCACCTCCCCAAACCATCAGTTTGTTCTCTATATTTATAAGTCTGTTTCTATTTTGTTTTTTGTTTTTGGATTTAGATTCCATATACATAAGTGAAATCATATGGTATTTGTTTTTCTCTGTCTGACTTATTTCACTTAACCTAATACTCTCCAAGTCTATCCATGTTGGCACAATTGGCAAAATTTCACCCCTTTTTTTTATGACTGAGCAATATTGTTTTGTTTTTCAGATTCCACATAAAAGTAAAATATGGACTTATTTCGTGTAGCATAAAATCCCCTAGGTTTATTTATATTGTTGCAAATGGCAAGATCTCATCTTTTTATAATTCTCTCTATATGTGTGTATGTATATATAAGTACATGCCACATATTCTTCATTCATCTGTGGATGGACACTTATGTTTCTTCCACATCTTGGCTGTTGTCGATAATGCTGCAATGAACATGAGTGCCCATATCTTTTTGAATTAGTTTTCTCATTTTCTTTGGATAAATACCCAGAAGTGGAGTTGCTGGATCACACGGTATTTCTATTTTTAACTTTTTGAGGAACCTCCATGCAGTTTTCCAATTTACCTTCCTACCATTAGTGCGTGAGGGTTCCCTTTCTTCCACTTCTCCTCAAAACTTGTTACTTCTTGTCTTTTCATACTAGCCATTCTGACAGGTGTGAGGTGGTATCTTACTCTGGTTTTGATTTTCAGTTCTCTGACTGGTGGTGATGAACATCTTCTCCTGTGTGTGTCGGCCATCTGCATATCTTGGAAAAATGCCCGTTCAGATCTTCTGTCCATTTTTAATCAGATTGTTTCTTTTTTTAGTTGACTTGTATAAGTTTTCTGCATATATTTTGCACATTAACCCTTTATTAGGTCTATCATTTGCAAATATATTCTCCCATTCAGTAGCCTGCCTTTGCTTCATTCTTGATTTCCTTTGCCGTGAAAAGTTTGTTTGATGTAATCCCAGTTGATTATTTTAAGTTTTGTTGCCTTTGCTTGAGGAGACCATTCCAAAGAAATATTGTTGAGACCAATATCTAAGAGGTTACTGCCTATGTTTTCTTTCAGGAGTCTTATGGTTTTAGGTCTTAGATCTTTAATCCATTTTGAGTTTATTGTTTATGGTGTAAGGTAGTGGTCCAATTTCATTCTTTCGCATGTAGCTGTCTAGTTTTCCCAGCACCATTTACTGAAGAGACTTTCTTTTCCCCATTGTACATTTTGTTTTCTTTGTTGTAGATTAATTGACCGGCTGAGCCTGAGTTTATTCTGTTCCACTGATGTGTTTTTCTGCCAGCACCATACTGTTTTGATGACTACAGCTCTGTAGTATGGCTTGAAATGAGAGGGCACGGTGCCTCCAGCTTAGTGGTTCATAAGATCGCTTTGGCTATTCTGGGTCTTCTGTGGTTCCATATACATTTTAGGATCATTTGTTGTAGTTCTGTGAAAAATATCGTTGGTACTTTGACAGGGATTGCCCAGCAAGGTGTTTATAAATGGGCCATTTGATTTCATTTTCTGTTAATTACTGGAGTAGAAGAGGCCTCTCTCACTACCTTAGACAAAATAGTTCTCAGCTTCATGCCAGTGCCAGGCTTATATTTTTATTTAACGTAACAGTTACTTGACTTCCATTATATATGTAGCTAATGTGTGCTTCTATTTTCTGTGATGTCAAATTTGGATAGCAGGTGACATACAGCAGAAGCTTAACAGATGTTGAATAAATGACAATAAATACATCTCTATACACTTTTCTGATGGAGTATTCAGATTTTATTTATGAATCAGACCTCTTTCAATATTAGAGATTAATTCTTTAAGCCTATGTTGTAAAAATTTTTTAAATGGTCACTTATTTTTATTGTTTGTGAAATAACTTTAATATAGCTACGTGCAGACACTCTCTGCATGGTTTTGGTACTTGGTGTTTTGCTTAGGAATACTTTTCTCTCCCTCCCCTTTGCGTGTGTGTGTGTGTGTGAGAGAGAGAGAGAGAGAGAGAGAGGAAGGGAGGGAGAGAGGGGGAGAGAAAAGGGAGAGGGGGAGAGATGGATTTGCAAGATAAATCAGAAAGAGGCAGAAATGACCCCAGGTGATTCTAGAAATCCCTCAATTAAACAACACAGCCTCGGCGCCGTCTCTGCTCACAAAGTCTCTCAGGAGGGCACCTGGGTGGCTCAGTTGGTTAAGCGACTGCCTTCGGCTCAGGTCATGATCCTGGAGTCCCTGGATCGAGTCCCGCATCGGGCTCCCTGCTCAGCAGGGAGTCTGCTTCTCCCGCTGACCCTCCCCCCTCTCATGCTCTCTCTATCTCATTCTCTCTCAAATAAATGAATAATCTCGCAAATGTGCCCACAGTTTTGTTTTATGTTCTGCTACATTCCCCGTGAGGCTTGAAGTGACCTCCTGCGGATTCCAAATCAAACGGGCCCATTGTTTGTTGCTTTGATTTTTCACACTGAGACCTAAAGCACTTTGTCGTAACTTTTTTTTTTAATCTTAAAAAATCATCCTTTCCTGGCTTCCTTCTACACGAAGACCTGAGAGACACAATGATGGCAGTGCAAATAAATGAATCTACACGCAATTCTTCAGTACAACAATGGCCTTGAAAACTAACCCGATTCAGCTGAGTGGACGACCTTTGCGTAGACTCCCATTTCCTTCCTTGCTGCTGTTGGAGTTTGCTTGTCATCTGCGTTCTGTCCCTGTTGGCCATTCCATGCCTGTGGTTACAGCTTGATGTCTCACAGCCCATCAGGGGCCCTGGGGCAGCTGCCTGGGCAGGAGGGACTAGGGGCTCAAAGGAAACCAGGGGCCTGGCCTTGCACGTGAGGTTTTATAAATGAATTTGGAGCAATGCTTGTTTTTCATGGTTTTTCTTTCCCATCACCCCTGCTTTGTTTCCTCTGCAGTATGTGCCTTCGTTTGAATGACGCCTCTTCCAACTTAATCTGTGGTTTATTATGAAGTCTTGGTTCTGTTAGGATGTTCTAAACAATCCTCAGGAAATGAAAGGGCATGGTCTCCTGAATTCTGTTCAGGAGCAAATGCTTGAGGGATTTTCATGTATAATAACAACAACAAAAAACAGTCACTAAATTAAAAAGTCCACCTACCAACAGCTTAGTTCATGTACTCGTGAATATTTATTGACTGCCCGTTGTTTTCCAGGCATGCTTGTTAAAAATCAAAGGGTAAGAAGAGCTCATGAACTGAGCTCATCCCCTTTCTCTGGTTTTACTCTTTACTCCCTAGAGAATGGGAGAAATCATTGCTAGTTATGATAAATTATCTCAGATACTTGGTACAAGTAGTATAAAATATCCTATACAATGAGTATTTGGCATTTTCTGAATTCCTTTAAAATCCATGTCAGCTGGATTCACTCTAGGCTCATCTTCCAGGGACTTTGTTATCTCACTCAGGGTGGAAGCTCACCTGAGACAGGTGAGCTCTGGGCACACTTATTGCATTTCTTCTCTCTTCTCTGCTCTCCTGCCCCTTCTCCCACACCTGGCTTCATCACATCGACCACCTCCCTTTTCCTGGAACCCACCCTCTGCTTCAAGGTCTTTGCACTTGGTTTCCTCTTTATTGAGAAAATTCTTCCTGCAGGTGTCCCTCCCTGGGGGAGGGACAACTACGCTCTATTGGAGAGGCCTCCATGACGACTTTATTTAAAAATTTGACCCTGCTATCCCTCCCCTTGCTCTGGACACACTGCCAATCCCCTTTTCTGCTTCATTTTTCATGATGACCTTTATCACCATCAGGCATGATTTAGCATTTACTTATTTATCAGCTTACTAATAGACTCTGTCCCTGGAAAGTAAGCTCAGCGAGGGGAGGATTTTATTTGTTTTCCTCATTGTGGTATCTCCAATGCCTTTAACAGTGACCATTAAATTTGTTTAAAACAATAACAACAACAACTTTGTGCATCAATTCAGATGCACTCTTTAAGAAAAGATTTATTTTGCTATATATGTTTGGAATGGGTTATGATTCTAACAATAAAAAAAGTAACCAGATCTCTCCGAGCTCTTGGCCTTTTTATATGGAGCACCAAGATGAATTCATGCTACTTCTGCTTACAACTTAATGGCCTGGAAAAAGTTGAAGATGATTGGTAACAGCAGTGTCCAATAATAGCTAGTTATGACTTCATAGGGTAGAGACTAAGGTAATGGAAAATGGTCCCATCAACCTGATCTTTGTAAGTAGAAACAGGAAGTGGATAGAACAAGAATAGAGATGATGCTTAAATCTTTTATTAGTGAACTATTACGACATGCCCTGCTTAAATCCTAAAACTGATAGGAAAAAACTTGACATGACAAAAAGGAAAATGATACTAGAAATGGGAGGGCAAAAAATACTTTGAATATTCTATTCTTAAACTTCTGTGGGACATTGTCCCCTTGGAGGACAAAGGGCCCTCTCTCCAGAATATTGAACACATAAACACATATTACACTAAAATTAAAACATTGCATGGATTTCAGGGATCCCTACAAGTCTATTTGTCCCAGTGTAAGCAGGTCTCTATAATTTCAAAAGGCTATGATATTTTTACGGTGAACCTAAGTGTGCTAGTTTGTCAGTGAGGAAAGACAGAGTGTGTGTGTGTGTGTGTGTGCGTGCATGCGTGTGCGTGTGTTGGGGTGGGGGCACTAAGTCCTGACAGAGACGAGAACTTTCTACAGGCTAGGAAAACAAGGACATTTCAAGTTTCCTCCGGTGGTCTTCTTTTCACTGGGCAGGTTACAGACCTAAGATCTGGGGGCTTATAATATTTTATCTGGCAATTAATTGTGTGCTTTGTTGACAGGTGCTATGTTTTTGTTTCTGATATATTTTCTGCTCTATGAAAATATCCTGCTTTGTATATAGAGATCCTTCAGGACACAGTCGACAACGGATTGACGATGTTGCGATCATTTCAAATGGCTCTGAACCCAGTCTGCTTTGAATAACTGAGTAGTCTCTTATGTTTGGAATGGGTCTTGAGAAATCCAGATAGATAGCCACAGTTCATAGCAGCCAGCTTGTACATTCATAGATAATGTTAATTGAGCACTTACTAAGCTCTAGGCTGTGCTTTAAGTACTCTGCATGAATTTTTCTTGCAATTTCCAAATTATTTGTCAGTTGGGCCAAAACAGACTGGTCAGTTCTTCCAAATTTTATTCACATCCTCTCAATCAAAGTCATCCAATAAAAAATGGAAAATACACAATCTTAAATCTATTTCCGAGAGGCCAGAGTAGAACTCATTTATATAGTGAAGTTTCAGCTCTTTTGCTAAGACCCCGGTTTCAGATGACCCAGATGATGTCAAGGCCATGTTAGACATCTGGGCTATCACACTTCTTTGCTCCTGGGAGTCTGTCATCTCTTTAAGCAGACTGTGAAAGATCAATCAAAAGTAGAGCAACTGAGGGCGGAGGCTCCAGGGGGCCTCTGAAATACCAGGTTTCCATGAGTGCAAACTGGCAGGTGATGGGCTTCCTCTGGAGACTTGGCAACCCTACATTGAAAAGGGCAATTGTCACGTTGCAGGGTGGATTTCAAAGGATCTTGGCATTTTGTTATTATATTAAGAGGAAATCATTAGTGAGAGTAACCTTTTGATATTAACATATGCTATATAACTAATTAATGCTGAAATTCAGCACTCTACACTGTAAAGGCATTTGTCTTCGTTTTTGCTAAAAAAAAAAAAAGATGGAGTTCCATCATCACTGTACTTGGCTTCAAGTGACACAGGAGCTCTAGCTGTCTAACCACCCACTGTGCTCATTTACATGCACAAAAAGCAATTTCGGGTGGGAGATGTCTTTCCAGTTTCATGGATTCCTGAGAGACTTTGTGAGCAGAGACGCGCCGAGGCTGTGTTAATTGAGGGATTTCTAGAATCACCTGGGGTCATTTCTGCCTCTTTCTGATTTATCTTGCAAATCCATGCCCTTCGGGTCTGGTTGGCCTCAGCCATGGATCCGCAGACCCTCTCCTGCCTCGCTAGAACAGTCACGGATGGAAGCCTAAGGGGCGCCCTGGGGCGGAGTAGGGGGTGGTGGAGCCCGGTGAGGTGAGGGAAGGGGGAGCTGGGTTAGAGATGGGTCTGCCTGTGGCAGGAGGAGCAAGGACTAAGGGACAGAGAGCTCACTGTGTAGAGAGACGCTGGTAGTCCTGCAGATCAGACTGCTGATAAAATATTCTAGCTGCTGGGGGAGGCACTGCTCAAAGGGGTATTGTCAAGCCTCAAAAAATTGTCGGCTTGAAGCTTCGCTGGGGAGTTTTATGGTAGTCTGTGATCCCTTCTCTAGAGCCAATCCAGTATTAGGAAAAAAGGATTTCACTTTCTTTAGACATTAGGATCAAGTTATAGTTGTATGTCTGAGCAGGAAGTTTATTTTTTAAGCATAAGAAGAGTGGATGATTGATTTGGAAAAAAAAAAAAAAGCTGGAATACTTGGGATTTTGTTACTCAGGTATGATGAGGTGAACAAAGGAGGAGATGAATGCCGTTGAAAAGATAGTTTGTTACTCATGCCATTTGTTTCAGTGCCTTTGGAAAGGTCCCAAGGGGGAGGAGGGCGGGCACGCCATGCAGGCAGGGCCAGGCTAGAGAGCCTGAGGTTCACCACAGGCAGAGAGAGCAAGGGCACTGGGAAAAAGCCTTTCCTGTGTTTTGTCTGGGAAGGAATGGGAGAGGCCGGGTGAGCATGCTATGCAGGGTAAGACTGGTTAGTGTGAATACTTTCAGGCATGGTTGGGGGGGGAGGGGTGGTATAGGAATTGCCCCTAGTTGTCAGGTGTCTGGCTTGGAGTGATTAGGGCAGAGAAAGAGTGTCTTACAGTCAAGACCAGGTAGGAGGAGAGGATGAGTGTTGGATAGTTACTGTGGTGTAGAAGGTATGTCCCAGGAAGAATCATCTGGCTATCTCTAGAACCTGATAACCCTGGGAGGGACAGGCTATCCGGGTCAGCAAGGCCCCCCCACCGATGCCAGACACCTCGTACAGGAACCAGATGACTAGTTAATCCAGCTACGTGCAGGCTTCGCCATTCTCTCTTTACACAAAAGAGTTTAAGTGTGTAACTAGCAAAATAAACGTCACCGTCCCCATCTCCTAAGGTCTCTTGGGTGTCTGTGGAAGGAGCAAGCCAGAGTTGAGTGGTTTCGTGGCAGAAGAGTAACAGATTCCCTCTCACTTACCCAGAAGGTGAGCCGGTATCTGGGTGGTGTTCTGGGCAATTTGTAGAGGAGAGGTCTTTGTTAGAGGTTGGGAGCTGATGGCTGAGGAGCTGTAGGAATGGGGTGCCTTACAGACGTGGCTTCGGCAGGGACACTGCCCCTTCCATCTGAGACCCACCAAGCAATCCCTTATGTTTCCATCATTACAGAATTATCAGGAAGTATTTGAAAGACACTTTTAACCCTAGGCTTGCCTTTTCCTTGGTATCTTCCTCCCATGCTCACGCCCCTTCCCCCATCCCATCCTTAAGTCATTGGTGTGGTGTTTCTGTTTCTCCAGTTGCTTTTATATATATTTACATGGAGGATTAATACATTCCATTACTACCTAAATTCTATCCATCTTTCCAGATACAGCTGGAAGTTTGACTTCTTTGAAGTTGTTCATTTATTCCGTTGATGCTCATTGAACACCTCACCTGAGCCAGCACTGTTTTAGGGTAAAGCCAGGAACAAAGCAGACAACAGACGTTCCTATTGGGTGGTGCTGACATTCTAAGGGAGCAGTCAGACAATTAAACAAATAAGCAAATATATGGGGTGCCAGATGGTTAATGCTATAGAGAAAAATAAAACAGGGTAGCCAGAATAGAGAATGTAGTTTGGAAGGGAAATGCTTTTTTATATAGGGTGGCAAGGGAGGGTCTTGCTCATAATTTGCTCATAATCCCTCTTCATTCAGAGGGAACACCATATGTAAATGCCCCGAGATGGGAATGCATTTGGGGTGTTCCAGGAAAAGCAAGGAGACTCCTGTGACTAAAACAAGGTAGCAGAAAAGGAGAGAAGCAAAAGATAAAACCAGAGAGTGATGGGCAGCAGATCAGAAGGGGAAGTGTCCTTTAAGGGTTGCTACACGCAGGTTTTGAGCAGTAGAGGAGGAGGGAGAAATTCACATTTGAACAGGGTCATGCTGGCCTTAGAAAATACTCCACAGGGGTTAAGGACACAAATTAGGGGGCTTCTATAAATTTCTAGGTGAAAGATGGTGGAGTCTTGGACTGGTGATAGAAATGGGAAGTGTTTTCAGAAGGAGGGAACAATGTAAAATGCTGCCTTAAGATAAGGTAGATGTAGGGAGCAGATTGACCATAGGATTTAGCAACATAGAGATTATTGGGAACCTTGATGAGAACTGTTTTCACAGCACAGAGAGGGGCTTGAAGCCTATGTGAGAGAGTTCAAGAGACAATTGGAGAAGAAATGTGGTGTATGGGAGTTTGGTTTTTTGTATTTGGGGGGGGGCGTGGTTAGATTTTCCTAGAAAAGGGAGCAGAGAAAGGGGATGGTTGTTGAACTAAGCATGTGGGGGTCAAGAAAGGAAAATCTTCCTTGAAGATTCTGGACCATGTTTCTCTTTAAAACCAGCCCAGCATAGATGCTCAGTAAATGTCTACTGTGAGAATAAGTGGTTATGTTGTGACCTATATTTCATAGTATGCTATATTGTACTACTCTGCAGTTGTTTTATGGATATTTTTCTTGTATAATCAATACTGGGTTGAGAGTCCTAATCTGACAATGTACGGAAAATAGGAACAAAGTGGGTGCTAAAATTTCATGTGGCATATTGATTGTGCAACATGATCCTCTTAGTTAGTCCAGAGAGCAAAAGGAAGATGCTTGGCTTGCCTGCCCATCTTCCTTCTCAGTCTGTGGTTCCACATTGACAAGGGCCATGCCTTCTTGGTCTCTATATCTTCAGTATACAAACAGTACCTGGAGATTAGAGGCCTTTGAAAATTATTATTGGCAAACATGAATTAACAAATGATTGAATAGCAAGTGGTACAATGGTCTGTGCAGAACCTATCATCATTTGAAAGAATATGGAATTCGTAAAGAACAGCTCCTTGAACTCTCAGAAACTGCGAGCTAGTGATAATACTGCAGGGGTAGAATCTTTGAAAAAGATTCATAAAACTTGAGGAGGTCTTGTATACTTGAACTGGTTTATGAACACCAAAAATGAAGGAAAAGTGATTTTTAAAAGAGTGTAAGAGCTTGTTTTCTTTAAATTTGTCAGACTTTGAAAATTCTAACGTATTAAGCACTTGATTATAATTGTTCTTCACAATTCACTGATCATAAATGATTTAATTATTAATAGGGCCATCACTCAGTGTAGTCAGAATCCCATTATAGTCCAACACTAATAAATCATTTGCCATGAAAGTATCACCAAAACTTCTAATTAAACAAAGTCAACCCTCGTATCCAATCTTGGTCCCTTAATGATGGAGTGCTTTGGTGCAAGCCCAATTTTATGACTTTGTGATCAACTAATACCCAGTTCAAGAGGAAAAATCTCCTGTCTCATGTTCACTTTTCAGCTTATGTGTAGGCACTGACTCCCCCCAAACCTGAGAGTGGTTAGGAGTTTTTTTCCTCAAAAGGAGAAGTGTTATTCACCAATAAGGACATAACTTAGCCACAGAATTCCCAGGAAACTGTACTTTGATTCTTCTAGTAGTGCTTGCTCCCTGTAGCATTGGGATCTGCTACAGATACTTGAGCCCCATTGGGTCAGCAGGCTCCTGGGTCCCCAGTGGTGGGGTTGCTCCCTGGGGTCTGAAACAGAGGGAGCTCCTCTTGCTCGAGGCACATTGAGCTAGTCTCCTTGACTTGACTAACTTTGGACTGATGTCTTAATGACGATACATCCTTGACCTCCCTTTTCTTATAGCATTTACTCGAGAAAACTTGTAATTATAAATTTCCTCTGCCCCTTTGAGATACCAGTTTTTTCCCAGTCCCCTAGAGTTCTGCCATCTGTGAATGTCTTTAGAAGGACCTGGGGGCCATCACTTAGAGACGTTATCTCCTTTGATGATTCTGTCTATCTCACAGCCTCTGTGGTGGGTAGGTGCCTGACTTTAATAAGCAACAATCAGCAAATTCAGAATGTCTAAGCACAGGGACCAGCCTCCCCACTAATGTCTTCTAGTACTTTTCCACTGACTTAGCCCAACTCCTTTTGTTTCAAGGGTAGAGTTGAGTCTCCTCTCCCCCATTCTAATAGCCTTGAATAAAAGCTTCTTGCCTATATAACTCCATCCTGTATAATTTGTCTTTGACAGTGTTGAGAGCTCATCTGTTATTTGGTAAATGGGTCAAAGCAGTGCCAGTGAATGTTGTGTATGTTGCTGAAAGATAAAAACAAAATTTAAAAAGCCTGTCAAGTACTGTAACATGATTCTGCTTGAGCAAGCATATTGAACTCAGAATCTGTGCCAAGTTCCATACTGATAAATTCTGCTCAATGTAAAATTACCTTCTTACCTCCTTTGTGTAACAGCCTCAGGATCCATCCTCACATATTTTCTTGGTTTTTACTGCTACAGATTAGCAAATTTTACAGTCCTTTTGTTGTGTCTGTCCTCTCTTTAGGAGAGGACTCTGTACTTGGTCCTTTGGGGCATGTCTTGATCTGACTGGACATAGGACTAGAGAAATAAAGGTGGTTTTTAGGTCTAAGAGCAGTTGACATCCTTGGGCAAGAAATTAAGGCAAGATCATTGCAGAGTTGGAAGCAAGACAAGACCATACTATTCACATAGGAGAGAAGGGGTGGTTTCTGCTGATAAGGGGGTTCATTGGCTCAGAATATTTGGATTCCTTTGGATTATCTCAAATCACAGGTTCACATTCTTCCACAAAAACTGTTTGCCTTTTCATGTTAGAGACCTGCAAGGTGGTGAATTCTGCTTATATTGTAGTGACACACTTTTGATCCCACTCTTCATCTAATTTTCAAGTGACGTCAGCCCTCTAAACTGCAAGAAATAAGAGGCTTTTTAGGGAAAATGATAAAACCTCCCTGTACTCTCGACCATGCCTCGAAGCAAGAATCCTAAACGTGACATTCACTGTTTGCTTAGCTCTGAGTGCATTGTGAAGCAGTCATCCCACAGCCTTTATGTGTTGCATGATAATTGTCTGTCCAACGTCTTTTTAAAGCACGTGTTTAATTGATGGGGCCACGGATTATAATTAAACTGCTTTGCCACTTTAGGGCTTACACTGCTTGTGTCCTGTTATCTACCAATAGCTGGACTGTCATGACCTTCAAATTCCATCAAGCAAGGTAACCAAGGAAGAATTGAGACCGTTCATTATAAGCAAGTATAACTAAGAAAATTTTTAAAAACAAAATACATTTTAGGAATAAGGAAATGATCTCAGAAGGAGGTCTGAAAAACAAAAAGGAATAGTGAGGAATAAAAGGAGTTAATTCTATGTAAATATAAATATTGTTTGGAAAAGAAGTATAATTTGAGGGTTTAAAAATCAGGAACGAAACACTGTGCAATAGTACTATGTAAGTCATAAGCAGGGTGATTAGAATTTTTGTTCCAGCGTCCTTGTATAATTTGGGAGGCTAAGATATTAGTTACCTTCAGACTTGGTTAACTACACATGGCAACATTTGAGGGAGAACCACTAAAATATTAGAAATACCATATAACTTCCAAATCAGTGAAGGAAAAACAAATGAAATATGAACTCAAAACCATGTTTTAATTAATCCAATAAAGCCAAGAAAGGAGGGAAGAGAAATGTAAAGAAGGAAAGTAGGAAGTGCTGTCTAAGATGGTAGAAACATCACCAAGTTTATCACTAATTATAGTAAATGTAAAGATAGGAAGCTCACTACTTTTTTATTCTGAAAAAGAGCATGAAGGGGGGTGGGGCAGATGGAGAGAGATTCTTTTGTTTTTAATATTTATTTATTTGAGAGCGCATGAGCAGGGAGGAGGGGCAGGGGCAGAGGCAGAGGGAGAAGCAGACTCCCTGCTGAGCAGGGAACCTGATGTGGGACTCGATTTCAGGACTCTGGGATCATGACCTGAGCCAAAGGCAGACGCTTAACTGACCGAGCCACCCAGGCACCGCAAGGTCATATTTGGAAGAAAAATTGCTTAGCTCTACCACTCACTAGTGTGACTATAAAGCAAGTCATGTACCTCTCTGATTCTTAACATATTCATCTGCATTTCATTTTCCCATTCATAATCTTAGGTAACATTTTTTCACTCCTGTGAATTTTACGAGTCCTTTTAAAATGAATACACTTTGACCCTTCTCTTAATTACCCAAAGGAAAAATTACTTGCTTTTATTTGGTACCAAGCTAGTGGTTGAACATCATAAAACCCATTCAACAGAAGTCATTTGCTTCTTTTCCTTACCTTTCATTCTCCTTAGTATTTTTCTCCAGAAAAAAAAAAAAAATTAGCTCAAAATGCATGTATGTTGGAATAAGTCTTTGTTACCATGGCAATAACCAGAAATAAAAGCAACATGAAAATGTGGTACAGCCTTTTGATTAGAGTAAGGAATGAGGTGTAAGGAGAATTATCCTCAAATTAAAAACCTTCCCAAAGTAAAATCAAATTTCTAGTACAGTATTTTTACACACAGTCTACCTTTCTCATCCTTAGTTTTGACAATCCAGAATTTCACTAAAGAATCCGAAATCATTCAAAATTACTTTTATATATGAAATATAAACAAAGTATGCTCTGTGGGTGTGCTTTTCCTCCTCAAAAATTTTTTTTTTTAAAGATTTTATTTTTATTTATTTGAGAGAGAGAGAATGAGAGACAGAGAGCATGAGAGGGAGGAGGATCAGAGGGAGAAGCAGACTCCCTGCCAAGCAGGGAGCCTGATGCGGGACTCGATCCCGGGACTCCAGGATCATGACCTGAGCCGAAGGCAGTCGCTTAACCAACTGAGCCACCCAGGCGCCCTTCCTCCTCAAATTTGTATGGAGAATCTCTCATCCAGGAGGAGGCACTGATAGTCTCTGTTCCAAGAAAATGGAGGCTTGGTATCACGTGCAGCTGCTAAATTCATGTTCAAAGCAACACCAAGTTAGATCATGTTTTCAGTCTCTTCTGTAGAATTACCAAAAGTGGAGCCCATATAAATGCACGGTGTGAAATCTCAGGCTGTACTGAGGTTTGATGAAATGCCAAACACCGTGCTATAAACAGTGCATGCTATGATAAGTAAGTGATGGTTCTGCCCTCAAGGTGCACACGTGGAGGAGAAACATTCGTAACACAGTGTGGGACAGGAAAAGGCAGACTATGCACAGAGACCCAGGGCAGCACAGGAGGAGGAATAAGGAAAGAAGGCCATGGAACTCTTTACTGGAATGTTGAAGCCCAAGTAGGATTCCCCTAGAAAAGAAGTGTACTTAATATCTATCACCTCATGTAAGTCCAGAAAGACAAAAATTTGTCCCCCGTGATGAGAACCCTTCAGATCTACTCTTAAAAACTTTCAAAATATACCAGACATCATCGGTGTTAACTACTGTCATCATGTTGTACGTTGCATCCCTTGCATTTTGTTTTTATCTTACTTATCTTTTAAGTCGAAGTTGGTACCTTTTGACCACCTTCTTCCAATCCCCCCTCATATAGTTCTTAGAACATGGCCACTTTTTTTTTTTCAAAGCAATAGGTGAATCTCTCTCAAGTAGTGAGCATATGGGGCACCTGGGTGGTTCAGTCAGTTGAGCGTCCGACTCTTGATTTCGGCTCAGGTCTTGATCTTGGAGTTGTAAGACTGAGCCCCATATCAAGCTCCACACCCAGCATGGATTCTCTGCTTAAGAATCTCTCTCTCCTGGATGCCTGGGTGACTCCCTGCTCAGTGGGGAGTCTGCTTCTCCCTCTCCTTCTGCCATTCCTCCTGCCTGTGCTCTTTCTCTCTCTGACAAATAAATAAAATCTTAAAAAAAATAAAAAAATAAAAAAATGACCTTTGAATGGCAAAGAAACAGTACTTAAAGAGGCATGGCTGAATTTTTGTGGGAAAGGGTCAGGCTGGTTTATTTGCATATTGATGTACTCATATTAAATGCTTACTACGCTCCAGTCCCCATACTAAATTCTGGGATTTAATAAGAAACCAAACAATCATGGCCCCTGCCTTCACAGACCTTAGAGTCAAGTAAGGGAAACAAACATGTACTTAAAATTACTCAAATACATAACTAGATACTATGAAAAGAACACAAAGGTAAGGAATCTAGAGCTAAAGAAGCAGGTAACTAGAGCTAAAGAAGCAGGACTCTAGAGCTAAAGAAGAAGTTAAAACAGCCCAAGGAGTTAGAGAAAGTCTCCTTTGTAAAGTTAATTCTGATAATCTGCCCAAAATTAGCAAAGTGCAGAGTCGGCTGAAGAGCACCCAGGCAGAGGACACTAAGGTAAGGTCCTTAGAAGAGACAGGTGTGGTGTAACGGGCACAGAGTTCTGGAGCATGTACATGATGAGTACTGGACAGAGTGTTAAGAGATAATGTTGGTTGATAAGAAGCTGAAGCATCAGAGGGAACAGATGGTATAGCATCCTTGGGGCCATATTAAGGATTTCGATGTTGATCTTGAGATCATTCAGAAGCTATTGAAGAGTTTCAAGTAAGAGAAAACTAAGATCATATTCATGGTTCCAGAATGCTCATGCTGGCTGCTGATCTGGGCAGGAGTAGATGTAAGAGCCAGTTAAGGCATTTTTTCAGTAGTCCATGCAGTAGCTGAGAGTAAGTTTCTTGAGGTCACAGTGGTATTTTGTTAGGGACAAATGATGCTCAAAGACTGAGATTGTCTTTGCCAGTGATTTATTTAACACGGGTTCACTGCAGGAATCAGAATATTTCACAAGTCAGTAGCATACAAGATAATGTATCTTAGGAGAATAAAGAAATTGTGTACCCCAAACAAATGATAGACTAATTGCACTGTTTTTCCAGGCAAAGAGGAAATAAAAGAAATGAAGTCTAAATTTAGTCAAGGGGCTTTTTTTTTTTTTTTTAAGATTGCTTTATTTGAGAGAGTGCATGCATGCATGTGAGTTGGGGGGAGGGGTGGAGGGAGAGATTCTTCAAGCAGATTCCTTGCTGAGCACGGAGCCCAATGGCATGGGGCTTGATCTCATGACCCTGAGATCACAACCTGAGCTGAAACCAAGAGTCAGATGCTTAAGTGACTGAGCCACCCAGGTGCCCCTGGGGTGCACCTTTTTATGAGTTGGTTCTCAGTAGAGTTCATCCTTTTAGCTAGAAGCTGGGTATGAGTTACAGGCTTAGATCCCTGACTGCTGAGACACACAGCTAGTGGATGATGATGGCATTAGTGTGGCAGGCAAGGTGGACTGCTTTGAAGATTATTACTCCAGGAACCATTACACAGCTTGCACTACTGTTGATGAGAAGTAGTCCTGCCAAAGCATAAACAGATGTCCCTTCTCTTCCTGAGACTGCTGATGACCAAGAATAGCCTGGCCATGGCAGGTACCTCGAGATTTTTGGAGAGCTCTTTCCTTCAGCAAACAGTATCCTTAGTCAGACTGAACACTGTGAAGTTGCTGGTCAGACATCTTGGTTTTTAGAACTTAAAGCTCCAACACATGACGACAGCACTGCCATTACTTGGTGTCCATGACACGGTGGTCCTCTCCATTCCAGGTGCAAGAGTTAGATGAGAAATACCTAATACCCAACTTCAGAACGATTTGATAAAAAGAAATTATTCAAACCCGTTCAAACCATAAACAACTTTGTCCAAAACAAGTTTCCAAAACATGGATTCAAAATAACAAGTCAGTACACAACAATCTACCTTGGGATTATATATATATTCTAGATCATAATCTAATCTATAATCTATTCTAGAATATATATAATCAAGAATCTAGATTATATCTAGAACCTAATCTATAATCTATAATCTATATATATATATACACACACACACACATATATTCTAAAGACCTAATATCCTTAACAAATCTAAGTTCACATATGTATTCGTTCACCCTGGGATTCTGAATTATTTATAATTTTAATCCCAAACCTTTTGTCATATTTTGTGGGTGTTTTCCTTTGACATACATTCTTCTACACTTTAATGACCTGTTTAAACAACTGTATTCCTGGTGTTATCAATCCAAGCATAGTAGAGAACTCTTTAACATGATGCCATATCCCGTCACCAAATGGCTGAAGGTTAAGCTGCTTAAACCAGTCAGTTAATTTCCTTGACAATTAGGTTTCTGAGCAAATATTTTTATAAAATTCCACAGTTATAAGCTTGCATAGCATCTCTAAGCACAGACTGAATTGCTATTATATCAGAATTAAAAGCTGTCATAACTTTGGGAGAAGCATGCTTTTGCTCTTTTTTCAATTTCTGCAAACTTTTATTAGTCTCATCTTCTATGTTCTTCGACTTGTGTAAAGTTTTCTAATGTACGATTTATATTTTATTACATCAATTTTAAGAGGTTCAGTGTGGAATATGTCTCGAGTTATTTTGTGTTCCTCTATTTTCTGTTGACTTCAAATAATATCTTTCCCCTTCTATTGTCATACTCCTTACCTGTTCTATTTTTCCACATCCTACCATGTTTGCCCCTTCTAATAGGTTTGGGTAAGGTTTGACCTAGAGCATGCTATTATGGTCCAATTTGCCCTATTACATACAACTGGTTGAGAGGTATCAAGGGCATAGTCATGGGTTCATGGGTCTATCCAAATGTCTTGAAATGAAAAAGATATTTTGGCTCTATTCCACCAGCATATCCTTAGGAACACGTTGTTCTTCTACCATTAGGGAACTCTCTGTGGCCTGTAGGTTCCACACTCCCTTTTGACATTGGGGAACTGCAAAAATGTGGTAACACAATATCCTGTTTCCTTCAAGTGCCAATATTTTAATTTCATGGTTGCCCAGGGAATCACAGCCATTAGGATATGTGTTATCTACTGCAGTTCTTATGGGTTGTCTGTTACCTCAGGTGACCGATATTGCCCCAAGATTACAGCTGTTTCAAAGAGTATTCCACAAACCAACCACTCTTAACTGCACCAATTGACAATCTACACTTAGACAAATATCTTTTATGTCGTTGCTTTGTATTTAATTATTTTTAGTGTTTTCTCCAACTGCTTTATGTAGGGTTTACATTGCTCTACTTCCATCTGTAATTTTTTTTTTTTTGAATTAACCTATAGGATGTGAGTTTATTGCCAAGAACAGTAAAATTACAATAAAACTGTTGAAAAAAAAAGAAAAAACAGATATAGTTTGTAGGTCTACCTACTTGTCATAAAATTAAAAGATAAAATTATTCCTGGTGCTTCTTAATAATAAAATCTACTTATTACCATTCCCAACTATTCCTGTCAAATCGTATGATGGTGGAAGATTCCTACCAAAAGAAAACTGTATCCATGCCACAGTTTTCCATTTCTTCCTTATAGTTATTATTTCCTATTGCTCCCTTTTGATGTATTTTGCAAACCACATCAGGGCCAAAGAGCCTCCTACCAACTTCCCTTCAGTGTTTATAGAAGGGTTTACTGTGTCTCTCTCTTCATCTTTTTTTTTTTCCCTTTTAAAAAATTTTTTATTGTTATGTTAATCCCTGTACATTACATCATTAGTTTTGGATGTAGTGTTCCATGATTCATTGTTTGTGCATAACACCCAGTGCTCCATGCAGAACGTGCCCTCTTTAATACCCATCACCAGACTAACCCATCCTCCCACCCCCCTCCCCTCTAGAACCCTCAGTTTGTTTCTCAGAGTCCATCGTCTCTCATGGTTCGTCTACCCCTCCGATTTCCCCCGCTTCATTCTTCCCCTCCTGCTATCTTCTTCTTCTTCTTTTTTTTTTTCTTAACATATATTGCATTATTTGTTTCAGAGGTACAGATCTGAGATTCAACAGTCTTGCACAATTCACAGCCCTTACCAGAGCACATACCCTCCCCAGTGTCTATCATCTAGTCACCCCATTCCTCTCACCCCACCCCCCACTCCAGCAACCCTCAGTTTGTTTCCTGAGATTAAGAATTCCTCATATCAGTGAGGTCATATGATACATGTCTTTCTCTATTTGACTTATTTCGCTCAGCATAATAATACCCTCCAGTTCCATCCACGTCGTTGCAAATGGCAAGATCTCATTCCTTTTGATGGCTGCATAATATTCCATTGTATATATATACCACATCTTCTTTATTCATTCATCTGTTGATGGACATCTTGGCTCTTTCCACAGTTTGGCTATTGTGGACATTGCTGCTATAAACATTGGGATGCACATACCCCTTCGGATCCCTACATTTGTATCTTTGGGGTAAATACCCAGTAGTGCAATTGCTGGATCATAGGGTAGCTCTATTTTCAACTTTTTGAGGAACCTCCATACTGTTTTCCAGGGTGGCTGCACCAGCTTGCATTCGCACCAAAAGTGTAGGAGGGTTCCCCTTTCTCCGCATCCCCGCCAACATCTGTCATTTCCTGACTTGTTAATTTTAGCCATTCTGACGGGTGTGAGGTGGTATCTCATTGAGGTTTTGATTTGGATTTCCCTGATGCCGAGCGATGTTGAGCACTTTTTCATGTGTCTGTTGGCCAGTTGGATGTCTTCTTTGGAAAAATGTCTGTTCATGTCTTCTGCCCATTTCTTGATTGGATTCTTTGTTCTTTGGGTGTTGAGTTTGATAAGTTCTTTATAGATTTTGGATACTAGACCTTTATCTGATATGTCATTTGCAAATATCTTCTCCCATTCTGTCGGTTGTCTTTTGGTTTTGTTGACTGTTTCCTTTGCTTTGCAAAAGGTTTTTATCCTGATGAAGTCCCAAGAGTTCATTTTTGCCCTTGCTTCCCTTGCCTTTGGCGATGTTTCTAGGAAGAAGTTGCTTCGGCTTAGGTCAAAGAGGTTGCTGCCTGTGTTCTCCTTTAGGATTTTGATGGACTCCTGTCTCACATTGAGGTCTTTCAACCATTTGGAGTCTATTTTTGTGTGTGGTGTAAGGAAATGGTCCAGTTTCATTCTTCTGCATGTGGCTATCCAGTTTTCCCAACACCATTTGTTGAACAGACTGTCTTTTTTCCATTGGACATTCTTTCCTGCTTTGTCAAAGATGAGTTGACCATAGAGTTGAAGGTCCATTTCTGGGTTCTCTATTCTGTTCCATTGATCTATGTGTCTGTTTTTGTGCCAGTACCATGCTGTCTTGATTATGA
The DNA here is from genome assembly GCF_011800145.1 of Mirounga leonina. Lineage (NCBI taxonomy): Eukaryota > Metazoa > Chordata > Mammalia > Carnivora > Phocidae > Mirounga > Mirounga leonina. The sequence goes on from NW_023270387.1 coordinate 3,912,666, forward strand.
CAGCTTTGTAATAGAGCTGGAAGTCCGGAATTGTGATGCCACCAGCTTTGCTTTTCTTTTTCAACATTCCTCTGGCTATTCGGGGTCTTCTCTGGTTCCATACAAATTTTGGGATTATTTGTTCCATTTCTTTGAAAAAAGTGGATGATATTTTGATGGAGATTGCATTGAATGTGTAGATTGCTCTAGGTAGCACTGACATCTTCACAATATTTGTTCTTCCAATCCATGAGCATGGAACGTTTTTCCATTTCTTTGTGTCTTCCTCAATTTCTTTCATGAGTATTTTATAGTTTTCTGAGTACAGATCCTTTGCCTCTTTGGTTAGATTTATTCCCAGGTATCTTAAGGTTTTGGGTGCAATTGTAAATGGGATCGACTCCTTAATTTCTCTTTCCTCTGTCTTGTTGTTGGTATATAGGAATGCCACTGACTTCTGTGCATTGATTTTATATCCTGCCACTTTACTGAATTCCTGTATGAGTTCTAGCAGTTTTGGGGTGGAGTCTTTGGGGTTTTCCACATAAAGTATCATATCATCTGCAAAGAGTGAGAGTTTGACTTCTTCTTTGCCGATTTGGATGCCTTTGATTTCTTTCTGTGTCTGATTGCTGTGCCTAGGACTTCTAATACTATGTTGAATAGCAGTGGTGATAGTGGACATCCCTGCCGCGTTCCTGACCTTAGGGGGAAAGCTCTCAGTTTTTCCCCATTGAGAATGATATTCGCTGTAGGTTTTTCCTAGATGGCTTTTATGATACTGAGATGTGTACCCTTTATGCCTATACTCTGAAGAGTTTTGATCAAGAAAGGATGCTGTACTTTGTCAAATGCTTTTTCTGCATCTATTGAGAGGAAAATATGGTTCTTGTTCTTTCTTTTGTTAATGTATTGTATCACATTGATTGATTTGCAGATGTTGAACCGACCTTGCAGCCCAGGGATAAATCCCACTTGGTCGTGGTGAATAATCCTTTTAATGTACTGTTGGATCCTATTGGCTAGTATTTTGGTGAGAATTTTTGCATCCATGTTCATCAGGGATATTGGTCTGTCATTCTCCTTTTTGATGGGGTCTTTGTCTGGTTTGGGGATCAAGGTAATGGTGGTCTCATAAAACGAGTTTGGAAGTTTTCCTCCCATTTCTATTTTTGGAACAGTTTTAGAAGAATAGGTATTAATTCTTCTTGAAATGTTTGGTAGAATTCCCCTGGGAAGCCATCTGGCCCTGGGCTTTTGTTTGTTGGGAGATTTTTGATGATAGGTATTAATTCTTCTTGAAATGTTTGGTAGAATTTCCCTGGGAAGCCATCTGGCCCTGGGCTTTTGTTTGTTGGGAGATTTTTGATGACTGCTTCAATTTCCTTAATGGTTATAGGTCTGTTCAGGTTTTCTATTTCTTCCTGGTTCAGTTTTGGTATTTGATACATTTCTAGGAAAGCATCCATTTCTTCCAGGTTATCTAATTTGCTGGCATAGAATTGCTCATAATATGTTCTTATAATTGTTTGTATTTCTTTGGTGTTGGTTGGGATCTCTCCTCTTTCATTCATGATTTTGTTGATTTCGGTCATTTCTCTTTTCTTTTTGATAAGTCTGGCCAGGGGTTTATCAATCTTGTTAATTCTTTCAAAGAACCAGCTCCTAGTTTCGTTGATCTGTTCTACTGTTCTTTTAGTTTCTATTTCATTGATTTCTGCTCTGATCTTTATGATTTCTCTTCTCCTGCTGGGTTTAGGCTTTATTTACTGTTCTTTCTCCAGCTCCTTTAGGTGTAGGGTTAGGTTGTGTACTTGAGACCTTTCTTGTTTCTTGAGAAAGGCTTGTATTGCTATATACTTTCCTCTTAGGACTGCCTTTGCTGCATCCCAAAGATTTTGAACAGTTGTGTTTTCATTTTCATTGGTTTCCATGAATTTTTAAAATTCTTCTTTAATTTCCTGGTTGACCCATTCATTCTTTAGTAGGATGCTCTTTAGCCTCCATGTATTTGAGTTCTTTTTTTTTCTCCTAAAGATTTTATTTATTTATTTAAGACAGAGAGAATGAGAGACAGAAAGCATGAGAGGGAGGAGGGTCAGAGGGAGAAGCAGACTCCCTGCCGAGCAGGGAGCCCGATGCAGGACTCGATCCCGGGCCTCCAGGATCATGACCTGAGCCGAAGGCAGTCGCCTAACCAACTGAGCCACCCAGGTGCCCCCATGTATTTGAGTTCTTTCCAACTTTCCTCTTGTGACTGAGTTCTAGTTTCAAAGCATTGTGGTCTGAAAATAGGCAGGGAATGATCCCAATCTTTTGGTACCAGTTGAGAACTGATTTATGACTTAGGATGTGATCGATTCTGGAGAATGTTCCATGGGCACTAGAGAAGAATGTGTATTCCGTTGCTTTGGGATGGAATGTTCTGAATATGTCTGTGAAGTCCATTTGGCCCAGTGTGTCATTTAAAGTCTTTATTTCCTTGTTGATCTTTTGCTTAGATGATGTGTCTGTTTCAGTGCAGGGGGTGTTAAAGTCCCCACTATTATTGTATTGTTGTCAATGTGTTTCTTTGCTTTTGTTATTACTTGCCTTATATAATTGGCTGCTCCTATGTTAGGGGCATAGATATTTACAATTGTTAGATCTTCTTGTTGGATAGACCCTTTAAGTAGGATATAATGTCCTTCCTCATCTCTTATTACAGTCTTTGGTTTAAAATCTAATTTGTCTGATATGAGGATTGCCACCCCAGCTTTCTTTTGGTGTCCATTAGCATGGTAAATGGTTTTCCACCCCCTCACTTTCAATCTGGGGGTGTCTTTGGGTCAAAAATGAGTCTCTTGCAGACAGCATATCAATGGGTCTTGTTTTTTAATCCAATCTGATAGCCTGTGTCTTTTGATTGGGGTATTTAGCCCATTTACATTCAGGGTAAGTATTGAAAGATAGGAATTTAGTGCTATTGTATTGCCTGTAAGGTGACTGTTACTGTATATTGTCTGTGTTCCTTTCTGGTCTATGTTGCTTTTAGGCTCCCTCTTTGCTTAGAGGACCCCTTTCAATATTTCTTGTAAGGCTGGTTTTGTGTTTGCAAATTCCTTTAGTTTTTGTTTGTCCTGGAAGCTTTTTATCTCTCCTTCAATTTTCAATGACAGCCTAGCTGGATATAGTATTCTTGGCTGCATATTTTTCTCATTTAGTGCTCTGAATCTATCCTGCCAGTCCTTTCTGGCCTGCCAGGTCTCTGTGGATAGGTCTGTTGCCAATCTAATGTTTCTACCATTGTAGGTTACAGATCTCTTCTCCCGAGCTGCTTTCAGGATTTTCTCTTTGTCTCTGAGACTCGTAAATTTTACTATTAGATGTTGGGGTGTTGACCTATTTTTATTGATTTTGAGAGGGGTTCTCTGTGCTTCCTGGATTTTGATGCCTGTTTCTTTCCCCAAATTAGGGAGGGTCTCTGCTATAATTTGCTCCAGTATACCTTCTGCCCTTCTCTCTCTTTCTTCTTCTGGGATCCCAATTATTCTAATGTTGTTTCATCTTATGGTATCGCTTATCTCTCGAATTCTGCCCTTGTGATCCAGTAGTTGTTTATCTCTCTTTTTCTCAGCTTCTTTATTTTCCATCATTTGGTCTTCTATAGCACTGATTGTCTCTTCTGCCTCATTTATCCTAGCAGTTAGCGCCCCCATATTTGATTGCACCTCATTAATAGCCTTTTTGATTTCGCCTTGGTTAGATTTTAGTTCTTTTACTTCTCCAGAAAGGGTTTCTCTAATAACTTCCATGCTTTTTTCAAGCCCAGCTAGTATCTTTAAAGTGATGATTCTGAACTCTAGATCTGACATTGTACTAATCCATATTGAGTAGGTCCCTGGCAGTCGGTACTACCTCTTGTTCTTTTTGTTGAGGTGATTTTTTCCATCTTGTCATTTCGTCCAGAGGAGAATAGATGAATGAGAGAACAAAATGCTAACAGGGTAACAACGTCCCCAGAAAATATACTCTAAACAAATCAGAAAAGACCTGAAGCAGGAGGAAAAGAAAGGGAAAGAGAGAAAAAAGAAAAAGAAAAAGATAAAGATAAAAACAATCAAAATCAGAACGAAACAAAACAAAAAGATTATGATCAAATATGATCAGGCTGGTACATAGATCAGTGCCACACACTAGATTTTGTTGTATTTTGGTCTGTTAGAAGAAAGTGCCTCCCAAAATTTTAAAGAAAGAAAACCTTATATATGTACAAAAATAAGGGTTGATATGATGAAGGGATGGAATATGACTGTAAAGATGGAAATTATAAAGAATTTTATAAAAGGAATTGATAAGAAGTTGTTTGGAAAAAGAAAGAAGAGGATTTAAAAAAAAGAAAAAAAAAGGGAGGAATATGATCAGGCAGGGGAGTAGAACAAAAACAAACACTAGAGATTTAGGGTATATTTTGATCCGTTAGAAGAAACTATCTCAAAATTTTAAAGAGAGAACAACTTATATATATATGCCAAAAATACGGGTAACTACTATGAAGGGATAGAATATGACTCTAAAAATGAAAAATAAAATTTTTTTTTTTTTAAAAAAGGGATTGATAAGATGTTGGTTGAAAAAGGGAAAAAGAAAAATTCAAAAAAAAAAAAAAGAAAAAAAGACAGTTAAAAAAATTAACTTTAAAAAACTAAAGAATCATGGTAAAAAAAAGCCATGAATTCTATGTGCAGTGTTCCCCTAGCGCTGGAGTTCTGCCGTTCTCATTGATCGGTGAACTTGGTCTTGGCCGGCTGTTCTCGCTGCTCTTCTGGGGAGGGGCCTGTTGCCGTGGTTTCCAAATGTCTCTGCCGGAGGCGGAATTGCCCCACCCTTGCCCCCTCCCGGCTAAGTGATCTGCTCGGGTTCGCTCTCCGGGGCTTTTGTTCCCTGCGAGCTTTCC